>NC_042617.1:409869746-410175616 GCF_901001135.1 Rhinatrema bivittatum
ATGGCCATACCTCCCCCAATCCACGATAATCTCAGGGTGACTGGAAATCAGATACCAGGTATGGAGAGCAGGAGGTTTTTTAATCCTTATTAGTTTTAATTATTGAGTGTAATTTGATGATTCTGCTCTTTTGAAATATTTAATTTTTTTTAGGGGAGGGAATAGAACATGTTTTAATTATTGGATAATCTATTCATCAGATGTTTTGAAATATTTTATTGGTGTGGGAAATGTTTTATATTCTATTAACTGGTTTAAAATTTTTTATGAATATAATTTTACTATTATGATTGATGTTTTATATTTCTTGATTTTATTATTTCAAGATATATGAAGAATGGTACAGTTTCTGTTTTTCCATTGTTGCTCTGCATATAGAGGCTGGCTTGTTGTGGGTTGCAGTTCAGTTCTCAGTACGTTTCTATTGCTACTTTCTGATCTATTTCTTCTGTATTTTGTCAGTCTCTCTGTGTTCTGCATACATAACCAAGGTGAGGTATTTTGTTGGCATTAAAATTTCTGAGTAGGGATCTATAGCAGCCTGATTTCCTAATAAGAGCTTTCATTGGTGTTCTAGGGCCTGATGTAATATGTGCAGTGTTGCCTTTTCATAGATAAGGTTGTTAGGGTTGCTTGGGAGGTTTACTATATTGTAATGGTAATTCCATTTATTCGTAGCTTTCTGAGGGCCATTCCCACACCCAGAGTGTATTACAAAAAGTCTAGTTCCATAAGAGTTCCAAGTGTCTTTTGCAGAGTTTTCTAGTTGGCTTTATAGTATGCATGTTGTTAGTGCTATTTTTGCCTCAGAAGACTGTACTTTTGAATGTTTTTTTCATATAAAATTGGTTATAAAGGCATAATTTAATTGTGTGTGTTTGTAAAAGGTGTGGCAGTGTGTGGCATGTGTGCAAGACTATAAAGTTTGCCTAGGGTACCTAATACCCTTTCCTATCCATGGGTTCGGGGGGAGGGGGGCGTGTCAGTTTTTTAAAATATAGACTGGGTTTTATTTTATGGGCCTAGGACAGGCACGGAATTAATGGGGGAGCCAGCCTAGTACGTTTTCGCACAGGGGCAGCAAACAAGCTATCTGAAAGCAATTTCACGTAAGAAAAGTTTGGCCTTGCATGAATTATGATCTACCCCAAGACGAATATATGTCCAACATACACATCACATATGTATTGTACACGCTTGTATTTACTTGAAGCACTGTTAAGCCTCACTAAAATAGCACAAATTAGAAGAAAGGATATCGTTAAGCAAACTGCTTCCTATACTACAAAACTGAAAATCTACAAATTATGCTAGAAAATACATTATTTCTCATTTAATCAAGACCTTGTATTTGAGAATGGGTATAACAGGCATTTAGGCCATGGCATGGAACGAAAATATCTGTTGAAGGTTGAGCTCCTACAGTACTGATTTTGTGAGAGCAAGCTTATCCATACACAATAGACAAATACCACTGTCAAGGACATAAAGTCAATATAAATAAGAAAATGTCATGCTTTGTTAAAAAAAAAAAAAAAAAGTCTGGGATACAAGAAGACAGATGGTTTGCAACCCCAGGAGGATACTTGGCTGGAGCACTTTTTATGTTCCTTGCTCATGATTGATCTGGAGGTGGTATTGAGCCTAGGCAAGCAAATACTTGCCACTCCATCCCTTCCTTCCCTTCTTCCCTCAGCAT
Source organism: Rhinatrema bivittatum (assembly GCF_901001135.1). Taxonomy (NCBI): domain Eukaryota; kingdom Metazoa; phylum Chordata; class Amphibia; order Gymnophiona; family Rhinatrematidae; genus Rhinatrema; species Rhinatrema bivittatum. Next base: position 409,871,446 of record NC_042617.1, read on the forward strand.
AGTGTTATTGGCACAAAGTGATGCAAGACAGCTCTATATGCCAGAGGAGCAGTGAGAAGTGCTGCAAAGAGGAGGGGAAGGCATACGTCAAGTGCTCCAACCTGTGCACAGGCACTGGTGAAATCTGTAATGCAGGAAAAGATGGCTGTGGGAAGTGTAATCAAAACTATCTGAGAAGTGCAAGCTTCACAGGGGAGAATCAGCTCCTTGTCTTATCAATATAGACTCTGATCTCTGCAATAGGGAAGGAGCGATCTGTGCTTCTAAGGTAACTACAATAGAGGAACTATGGTTTGCTATTACTGAACTAAAACTTGCATTGTCAGGGTAACAGGACATAATCAGACCATAATCTGCATTATATTGGATATTCCGCATTTCCACTGATTAGCACAAGATGGGTTACATTAAAAAAAAAAAAAAAAAAAAAAAAAAAGACACACACAGCACATTTCATCCAGCATAACAGTCAACGAATAAGAACAAATCTTCAATTAAATCTTATTAGTAGCAAAAAAAAAAAAAAGTTGTATTCTTGTTTCTAGAATAAATATTAACCTGAATATGAGAAATAGATGATAAAATACTAGAATGCTAGGAAACAGAGTTTGAAATTTCTGTCCAACATTTTAAATTGTAAGATTGTGTGAAACTGGATGATATACAAGGACAGGTAGATGTTTCTTTGATCCAAGATAATCTTGCCTTGTGCAGGAAAATGAAAATGGTGGAGAACACCTCTAGAAAATTTAGCCCCCAGCTCATCAGCTTCCCTAAACTGCCTATTGTTCCAGTTCAGGATTTATTTAGGGCTTATTAGTGGAGGTTTTGAAAATACCTGAAAATGACATATCAGCTACTTCTAACGTGTACTTTCTCCCTGCAGCTAAATGTAATGAGGCTGATTCAGGTGGAATTGGAGGAGAAATATCTATTGATAGACTAAATGTTTTGCAACTCTCACAGAATTAGGGGTACCCTGTTGATGTCCTTCATATTGTAGATAGACATAAGAACATAAGAGTTGTCATACTGTTCAGATCAAGGGCCCATCAAGTCCAAAATACTATTTCCAGCAGTAGCCAATCCAGGTCACAACTGCCTGGAAAAATCCCAACAGTAGATAGATTCCATGCTGCTTATCCCTAGGGATAATTAGTGGCTTTCCTCAAGTCTATCTAGTCAATAACAGTTTATGAACTTCTCCATGAACCTGTTCAAACCTTTTTTTTAAATCCAGCTATGCTAACTGCCTTTTCCACATCCTCAGGCACATGAATTCCAGAGCTTAGCTGTACACTGGTGAAACGTTTTTTTTTCTACAATTTGTTTTAAATCTGCTAACTTCCTTGAGCATCTCCTAGATGAGAGAGTAAATAATTGATTCACATTTACCAATTCTATTCAACTTATTTTATAGACTTTTATTATATGCCCCCTCAGCCATCTCTTCTCCTAACCTCTTTAGCCTTTCCTCATAGGGGAACCATTCCATCCCCTTTATCATTCTGATTGCCCTTCTCTGTAGCTTTTCCAGTTCAACTATATCTTTTTTGAGATGCAATGACAAGAATTTAACACAGTACTCTACATATGGTCTCATCATGGAGTGATACAGAGATTTGACATTCTCCGTTTTATTCTCCATTCCTTTCCTAATAATTCCTAAGATTCTTTTTCCTTTTTTTTTTTTTTTTTTTTTTTACCACCGCCACACACTGAGCCAAGGATTTCAAAGTATTGTCCACGATGTTGCCCAGATCCTTTTCTTTGGTGGTAACTCTTAATATTTATTTATTTATTTAAAGAATTTATATACCGGGGTTCCTGTATAGTATACATATCACCCCGGTTTACAAGGAACCATAACTATCGCTAAGGAACCGTAACTATCGCTTCATTTAGCGGTTTACATTGAACATTTAGCGGTTTACATTGAACATAGTTAATTTGAGAAAACATAATAAAACATAAATAAACATAAATAAACATAAAATAGTTAATTTGAGAAAAGGTATATAATATGGTTAACCAGTTAATAACTAAAAGGCAGGTTAATAAGTACATAAGTAAGTAAATAACATTGAACTTGATAGAATCTGGTAACAGGATAAAATATAGTGTTGCATATGCTTAAGTACAGTTTCGTGTTAATTTCTTCAGAGAGATATAAGCTGGGAAGATACGGAGGATATGAAATGCCTTTTTTCTTGCTCATTAGTTCTATGGGAAAGCTTGTTCGAACAACCAAGTCTTAAGTTTCTTTTTAAATGTAGCGTGGCACGGTTCAAGGCGAAGGTCCGGAGGGAGCGAGTTCCAGAGAGAAGGGCCCGCTGTGGATAGAGCACGTTTCCTCAGGGAGGATTTTGCCTGTTGTGTGGTTAATATGTTGTGTGGTTAATATGAAACCTAACATCATGTAAATACAACATGGGTTACTTTTGCTCATGTGCATTACTTTCCACTTGCCCAAATTCAATTTCTTCTTCCATTTGGATGCCTAGTCTCCCAATCTTGCAAGGTCCTTCTTGCAATTTCTCACAATCTGCTTGTAATTTAACAACCTGGAATAAAATTTTGTCTTCTGCAAATCTGATCACCTCACTCGTCGTTCCCTTTTCCAGATCCTTTATAAATATATTAAAAAGCACCATTCCCAGAACAGATCCCTTTGGCACTCCATAAAACTATTTTGTCCTACTCTTCCTATCTTTTAACCAGTTTACAATCTACAACAGTGGTGTAGCAACAGCTTAGGGCTCAGACTCTTGCAATCAGAGCTGCCCAACACAAAAGGAAGAGACCTGAAGGATGGCCACCATGATTCCTATCCCACAGCAGCCAAAGAGGGAGAGCACCATCATGGGACCCTCATCCTGCAACGGCTGCAGAAGAGGGTTGTTTGCTTCACAATTGATATATATTTTCAAAACAAACAAAAGTGGAAAAAGCAAGTTTGCTTGCCGTAAACAGCATTTCCGTACATTGCAGAATGAATTAACTATGATATCTGGGGGAACGTCCTTTGCCAGGCTCTAGGCAGAGCTCCTCTCAGAGACTGCAGATGCCAAGAACTTCCGCTCTAGGGTCCTGTATCTTTTTAGTTTCCACTTTAAGCAGACTCCCCAGCTGTCTCGCCATCAGAGAGATCCTCCAATGGCGAGGATGGCTCCGGAGGCTCCTCAGGTGGGTTGGATGGAAAGCCAGTAGAAGATCCTGGAGAAGTGAGTGGCAAGTCAATCGGCTTTGAGCTCTGCTGTGGTGACAATTGTAGGTAGGCTACCCTTTCCCTTCCTTGGACTATGTTGTTGAGGAAGGGATTCATGTTGCGGAGACAATTCCCCTGATGAGGGACTTGGAGGCAGACGTTTCTTTGCAACAGATTTTATGGAGATGAAGAAAATGTTAAGAATTTCTGAAATCTGGGTCAACGCCTGTGATGCCAGGCCACCTTCTGTGGTGGAACCCTGCTGTTTCAGTGTAACAGACAGCACGGTACTATGTCAGTCTTTTCCCTGGGCAGACAGGGATCTTTTGCCCCAGCCCTCTGAGTGTGGTGCGTCGCTGGCATCACCGTGCTGAATGGTCTGTGACGTTTCATCAAGGGCTCCTGAAGTTGAGGCGAACGTCTCTTCACTCGGGAGACTGATGACAGATCTGAGAAAATGCCTGTGATAACCCCGAGGAACCTTCAGCCCCATGTCCCTTAGTTCTTCAGGTGTAAAGACCACTTGAGGGTCCTGTTAAGGTTTCTGTCTCGACATGGGCTGAGACTGAAATGGCTTGCGTCCCCCAGACTCTTCAAGTGTCCTCCCCCTTTGACGCGCAAGTCATCGGCGTTAGGTGCGTTGTAGGCCCGCGCGCTGAGTCGGGGCTCTGTATCGACGCCTTTTTATGCTGCATCAATGGTAGCGTGCTCGGCACCTTTTTCCTGGCAGCTTCACCCCTTGACTCATCTGTGCGTTATGCGTCGATATCGGCCAACCTCAACACATGTGGGCCTTCTTTGCAGCATGGAGCATTGTCTTTGCCCCTTTGTGACGATTCGGCGCCAAGGACACTGGACAATGCCGATTCCAGCATCTGACCAGATGGCACATCTCCTGAAACCAGATGACTTAGCAGGTCGTGGTGGGTTGAGAGTCCCAGAGGCACTGGACCCACTCGGCTCTATTTTTGCTTATCCTGGGGCCCAGGGAAGAAGTCCTCTTTCTTTTTTCCAGGCGGTCCATTCTCGGTCCTGGGGACGAATGGGACAAATGGTGCTCTGACATCAGGGTGTAAGATCCAATGCACTCATCCTTCAGGCGCACAATTTTCTGTGCGTGTTGCCTCTGGGCCCAGGGCGATATGCGACCACAGTCCCGACAGTAGTACTGGTCATGCTGAGGCCCCAAACAGATATAACAGTAGTTATGTCCATCTGTGTTGGACATAACTTTACCGCACTGGCAATATTTGATGCCAGGCAGTTTAGAAGCCATCGTAGCACTGAAAAGTGCTAGTTTTGTTTTTTGTTTGGTTTTTTTTTAACTCTGAGGAGAGAGGAGAGAAAAGCTCCACGTGCGACTGGCAGCGTGGAAAGACAAAACTGAGGAGAAAATGGAGAATTGCATGGGAGACATAAGCAGCCACACAGAGCCAAAGCTCTGTAGTCTCTGAGACAGGCTCCACCTAGAGGCTGCCGGAGGATGTGCCCCCAGACACGGCTAATTCAGCCCTGCTATGGATGGGAAAAGATTTTTTTTTAATGCATTAACAAATTAAGAGATGAGCCTGTGTGTCTTTTTGGGTGCCTGGGAGACAGGGTTTTGCAAAAGGGGCATATTGTGTTTGCACAGTACACCTTCCATTGTTCAGGATTCCATCTGGTGACCACAACCAGACATAACAGTGTGACTGACCAACCCAAGCTTTTTATACTGTGATTATCAATATCAAACGCCAAACTATCCAACGTAAGAAACAGAGCCATCTCCATAGCTGGACCAACACACTGAAACTCACTACCAGAGTACCTAAGATCACAAACCAACACCAAAACATTTAAAAAAGAACTCAAAACATGGCTCTTCAGGCAAGCATTCAAAGACGGAATAGGCTAATCACACACACCATAATCAACCTTGACAGATAATCAATTGCTCTGACTATTATATGACTGATGACGGTTATCTCTTTATTATTTAAAATGCTGAAATTTATTATTTTTATTATTTTATCTTATTATTTTTATTATTATTATTACTAATTTTATTATTTAAAATGCTGATATCTAATCGTAGGTTTTAAGCTACGCCGTTACTTGAAGTTGGCAATACACAACATAACTTGTTCAATAACTTAAATTGTGGTGTTCTATCAGTTTTCCCAAATTGTAATATGTTGTTTTACCTGTAAACCGGAGTGAAGGCCTCTAGCTAAATTTCGGTATATAAAAGCTTAAAAATAAATAAATAAATAGAAAGAGAGAGAGAGAGAGAAACAAAAATATGTTTAAAAACATTTAAATCTTTTATCTTTTGATTTGTTTCACCTGTTGCATGTTTGGGATTAAAAACATGATAACTTTCACTGTTCTACTTAGCTAACACATTGGGAGTACAATTTTCAAAGCCATTTCCACAGTTAAAACAATGTTTTACCTACAATAATGGTACTTTAGAAAATTGTCCTCCCTCTCTTTGTGTACAAGTACTTGCATTCGTCCACTTCACAAAATCCTGTACCTGTAGTAGGAGGTAGCATTTCTGAATGCAGGGTTTAAAAGTATGCATGTAATTTTCCTCAGAAATACTACCCACACAAATAAGCAAGAGTAACTGTGTGCAGGCACTTTTCCTGGGCTAATTTTCAGAGTGAAAGCATGCACGTTTTTCACTATGAAAACTGCTGCAAAGTCTGTAAGTAAAAAGTACCCACAGACTTTGTACTTATGCAGCCAGTCTTAAAATTCACCCCTAGATCTCTCCATATTGTTTATCTGTTGATAGGGACAGTAATTTTAAAGCAAGCACATGGCACCCACACACAGGCATATGGGCACACGAGCAGACATAACGTTGAAATTTTAAATCATGGGCACAGTTACATACATACGATTTAAAATACACCTGCTGTGCATATGTGCATTTTTTTTTTCAGCCGAAGCTAATGCCCGCGTGACCAGCACTGACCTGTCGGGGTCCTTGACCGACTGCTCTCCGACCTCCCTGGAACAGCAACCGCCTGCTGCTCGGTGCCCTGAGCCCCTCCGCCTCCCAACCGAGAGGACCACCCAGCAATCGCGTCATCAACGCGACCGGAGAAGCTCTTAAAGGCAAGTACAGGCTGCATCTACTTCCTTTCTTTGGCCGAAGCTAACGCCCGCGTGACCGGTACTGACCCGCTGGGGTCCAGGGCCTTGAACGACCGCTCTCTGACCTCCCTGGAACAGCAACTGCCTGCTGCTCAGTGCCCTGAGTCCCTCCGCCTCCCGACCGAGAGGACCGCCCACTAATCGCGTCATCAACGCAACCGGAGAAGCCCTTAAAGGCAAGCACAGGCCGCTGGCGTTGCGCACCTAAGGAGCACGACAAAGGGGTCTGCCCCTTTGTGCGCCCCTTTGTGCTGCCTACACCAATCACTGGCTGAACACCCATGCCAGTAAACGCACACTAAACTGCACTATCTTCCATGGTCTCCTCTACTTAAGGTCTGTTCCACCATTCCACCGCCATTCCACCTGGCAGGGAGGCGGAGGGGGCAGCCCATCAGCACCAGGCACTTTTTGTAGTGCTTCACTAAGTAAAAAGAACCAAAAGAAATGAAAACATCCGTTTTGAATTGTGAAGAGAGATCGCTGAAAAGAGAACAGGGAGCATGAGACACGCCCCTTTTGTGACATCATCCCGCCCAGCGTCGAGCCAGTAAACGGCGCCATTCCACCTGGCATCGTGCGACAAAGGGGCACTCCCCTTTGTGCACCCCTTCGTGCAACCCTTTGTGCCACCTTTTTTGTTTTTCAACTTCTATGTTTTCTTCTACTTCTTCTTCTTGTTTACCTTTCTCTTTTCTTAGTTGTTATCCCTTGTTAACAATTTTCTTGTTATTAAATGTTTCAATTTATTTGACAAAGGTAACATTTTTCCTGCATCTTCTGTTTTAATGTAAACCAGCATGATTTGTATTTTATACAAGAATGTCGGTATATAAAGATTAAAAATAAATAAATAAACGACATCATCTCCATAGCTAGGCTCAAAAAAAAAAAAAAAAAAGAGGAGGTATACTATTAGCAGAAAAGACCTCCGACTAATATCACAGACTGTCAATACCTCACCCAAATTTGAAATTGGTTTCTTCAAACCACCACAACTCCAAATATGCCTAGTATACCCCCCCACCCCACCCCAGGTCTCCTCAAAAGTAATGCCTCCCCCCTCATCAAATTTATTGTCAACGATATAGACCTTGACATCCCAGCCATTATACTTGGTGATTTCAACCTGCATGTAGACACCGTTCCTCTATCCTGTGAAGCATTTCTATCCTCCCTTGATGCTATAGGCTTTAAACAAATTATAAACGGCCCCAAACACAAAGCAGGTCATTCCCTAGACCTAATCTTTACAAACTCATGTATTCGCTCCGCTGAAACACTCTCCTGCTCCGCTGTCCCTTGGTCTGACCACTCACTTATAAAAACCACTTTCTCCATAAAGAAAACATCTATTTCCCCACCCTCTCACAACCATACTATCCAATTCAGAAAACCCTGCACCAGAGATGACAATTATTTCCTTCACTGACGCCCTTGACAAAATTGACCTAATACTGAATCAGCCCTCTCCACATGGAATAATATCACCAGAGACATTGCCGACAAAATCTGCCCTCTTACAACCAAAGTACTAAACCCTTCCCACTATAGCAAAAAAGCTTGGTACTCACCTGAACTAAAAAAAACTTAAACGTGACCTAAGAAACAACGAAAAAAATGGCGAAAAGATCTTTCTCCCATCCTGCTAGCCTCATACAAATCCTCCCTGCACACCTATAGAACTACCATCCTTAAAACCAAACGTGATTTCTACGCACTTAAAATTCATGACTTTCAATACAATGCTAAAGCCCTCTTCTCATATGTATCCAACCTTACTAAAAGCTCCCCCCCCCCATATTTGACAAGGACTCCAAAAGCAAATGCGATGACCTTGCCCACTTCTTCAACAACAAAATCACTAAGCTTATGGCAAATTTCCCCTCTTCCACATCCTACATTAATGTCCTCCCAAAAAACCCTATTGCCAGCCTGGACTTCTTCGAGACCATTTCTTCATCTGAAATAGAATCACTCTTAAAGAAAATAAAACCTGCCTTACAACCAGCAGATGCCATCCCCACTAAATCCCTTTTAACTATCCCTAACTTAATAGCCAAACTGTTCCTTCACGCTTGGTAATGTCCCTGCCACATTAAAACAAGTTATTGACAAACACATCCTAAAGAAACCTAATCTCAACCCCGCAGAACTCTCCAACTTTCGGCCAATCTCAAACTTACCCTTCCTAGCCAAACTCGTGGAAAAAGTAGTCAACCTCTGACTCTCTGAACACTTAGAAAAATACAATATTCTATTCCCTTCTCAATTTGGCTTCCACAAATTCTTCAGTACTGAAACACTGCTAATCTCCCTCACTGACACCCTACTCAAAGGTATAGATAACGAGCATTCTTACCTTCTAGCAATGCTCGATATCTCGTCTGCCTTTGACACCATCAGCCACAAAATTCTGTTAAACCATCTCACTGATATTGGCATAACAGGAACCGCACATCGCTGGTTTGAATCTTACCTTGATAATAGACTACAAGGTCAAAATAGGTAACAGTGAATCTGATGCTATCAATTTAACTCGAGGCATACCCCAAGGCTCCTCTCTATCTTTTACTCTCTTCAATATTTACATGTTGCCCTTTGCCAACTCCTGACCTAGGTCTCACTCACTTCATCTACGCGGATGACATCCAAATTCTTATCCCCATCACAGAATCCATGTGAGACAGTTATCCCAGATCCATTAAAGATTTATTTATTTATCAGTTTTATATACCGACCTTCATAGTAAATAACCATATCGGATCGGTTTACATTTAACAAGGGGTATAACTGGAGTAACAATTCAAGTAAACGAAGATAACCATAGGTAGGAATAAGTCAAAGTTACAATCAACAAGGGAGGAGAACTTGGAAGCTTGCAACAAGCTGGAAGGAAGATAAGGCAGGAAGAAATTATAACGTATTACAACGTATTACCAAAGAGCGTACGGGTTAAAGCTTAAAAGGTGCTTTAACCTGGAAGTTTAACCTAGAAGTTTCAGAGTCCATTGTTCATGAGTATAAATGCCAGGCTGGGTTAGATTGAAGGACAACTAGTGAAAGACTGGTGGATCGGCGAAGGCTTGGTGAAAGAGCCAGGTTTTAAGTCTTTTTCTGAAAGTTAAAAGGCATGGCTCTAATCTGAGATTTGATGGGATAACTGTCTCACATCGATTTACCATCTCCTTACAAATCTTAATCTTAATTTACCATCTCCTTACAAATCTTAATCTCGCCCTTAATACCTCCAAAATGGAACTCCTTATCTTATCACATAACCCAAATACCAATACTCCCACATATATCACCCCCACTCCCCCTTCAATACCTATCTTTCAAAATGTACAAAATCTAGGCATCATCATAGACAGTCAATTGAATCTAAAAAAAATTCATAAACTCTACTATTAAAGAATACTACTACAAACTTCATGTCCTAAAAAAAACTAAGACCACTCCTTCATTTCAATGACTTTGTACTGTCCTTCAGGCCATAATATTCTCCAAAATTGATTACTGTAACACCCTACTTCTAGGCCTCCCCGCTACTACCATCAAACCCCTCCAAATATTACAAAATGCTGCTGCTAGAGTCCTCACTAACGCACGCAGAAAGGATCACATCACGCCTATCATAAGAGTCCTCCACTGGCTCCCAATCTTTCAGAATTCTCTATAAGAGACTCACAATTCTTCACAAGACACTATACAACCAGAACGTTCACTGGCTAAACGACTCCCTACACTTCCATTCTTCTAACAGACCCACTAGATCTGCCTACAAAGGATCCTTACACATACCCTCACCTAAACTTACCCATATCACTTCCATGAGAGATCGAGCATTATCTATTGCAGAACCCTCAAACTGGAACTCAATGCCCCCTGATCTCCGTATGGAACCATGCTCCCAGAAATTTAAAAAAAACAAAAAAAAAAAAAAACCTAAAAACTTGGCCCTTCAAACAGGCATTTACTTAACTCTCCCGAACATTTTTTACAATCCTACTGCTCAAATCCTTTCCCTTTGCTCATTCCGTCCTGATGGTAATTTATTGTTTATCCTCTGCTTATGCCTTTATATACCCTGTTTAATTATTAACTTTTTTGATTCTTAACTTTGTTAAACTTTGTTAAAGAGAATCTGGCATTTTTTCGTTCATCTCATGACTGTTTAATGTTATTTTACTAACTGTTCCATGTAAACGTTTTTACTTTATTTTCATACCTGTTCCATGTAAACCGATGTGAAGTGCAAACGAACGTCGGTATAAAAAAGCTTTAAATAAATAAATAAATATGTGCACTCCTAATTTTAAGCCATTACTTGAGCAAATGTACTTCGCATATCTTCCTTAGGACTTTGTCAGCTTTAACATGCGTAGTAAGTGGATTTTAAAACATGTTCGCATGAAAGATATTTCTAGTTTTACCCATTAGTCCACCAGTTTGTCCATTCTGTCTCGAGGTCATCCAGACTCCTCCGGTTCTTCAGCCTGTACTCCCCCCAGTTGTCTCAGATGCCTCACCCGGTTGTTTTAAGCCTTAACAGATTTATGCAGACTTACGCCTCATCAAGAGTAGAAATAAACACTCGCAGCTAACAGCCTGCCACACGCTGCGGCCACTGGATTTAAAATATGGATTTACACACGTAATTGTTGGGCCCACCCTAACTCGGCCCCGCCTTTTTTTTTTTTTTTTATTAACTCACGCTTGTGTACATATGCACATAATTTGCAACTTTTAAAATATGCATTGCTAACGTGCAGCCCCATATAACTCACATATATGGAGGAGAGGAGGAGCAGGGGTGATATGATACAGACCTTCAGATACTTGAAAGGTTTTAATGATCCATGGTCATCAACAAACCTTTTCCATTGGAAACAATTTAGTAGAACTAGGGGTCACAATTTGAAACTTTAGGGTGAAAGACTTAGAACCAATGTTGGGAAATATTTCTTCACTGAGAGGGTGGTAGATACCTGGAATGCCCTTCCGTAGGAAGTAGTGAAGACTAAAACTGTGAAGGATTTCAAAGGGGCATGGGATAAACAGTGTGGATCCCTAAAAGGCTAGAGGATGGGAATAAATAAAAAAGCTTAACCTGCACGGAGCGGCAGTTACTACCCTTAAGAGAAACATGGGGGTAACCTGCACGGAGCAGCAGTTACTACCTTGGTAAGCTTGCTGGGTAGACTGGATGGACCATTTTGGTCTTTTTCTGCTGTCATTACTATGCTACTATGTTAATGTGAGCAACACTTTTAAACTTTACTCCTAAGCTATCCAATGTTTTTCTAAAAATAGCAAATGAGGTTGTATACAGCAAAGCAGAAGAGTGGACAAATCACACAACAATAAAAGCTTGTTCTTAAAATTATCTCTCATATCAAAACTTGTGTTTTCCTTATCCACAGAAACATGATGGCAGAAAAAGACCATAGGGCCTATCTAGACTGTCCATCTACACCAGCTATTCAGCTTTACAATGCTTATCAACACCCTCAGAAATCCTCTGTGTTTATCCCATGCGTGAATTCAGAAACTGTCCTTGTCTCCACCACCTCTATGGGAAGGCTGGTCCATGCATCCACTATCCTTTCTGCATTTTATTCAATATTTTTAGTAACAAGTATTCTCACTTTAAGCATGATTATCATCGCTATTGTTCTTCACTAGGCCTGTTTTTTCTACAGTGAGTGATAATTAAAAAATTCTTCATGATTAGCTTGTATTATATTTATGAATTCATGATTTTTCACTCCTTTAAAAAAATTGTTATATCTTTTGAATTTTATTGATATATCAATTTACCTTAATTTTTAAATTTCAAAAGGAACATCTTTTTCACTTTTTTTTCATTTAGAAGGAAAACACCAGCGTTCTCTAGCACAATGCATTTGCTTTCAAGGCAAGTAGCTTCAAAGATGTTATTACTCAGCTACACAGGGATTTGTTAATCGCAAACTGCAAATATAGTCTGCACCAAACACTTAATGGCCTGTGTGATATTATGTGAGCTTCTTCCTGTATGTGATGTCCCAAAAGTCAGATTTCAGTCAGTGCGGTGTGCAGAGCAAGTGAAAAGTCTGAGAATTATACTAGGGCTGGGGAAAACATTGCCTTTCAGGGAGTTCATTTCTCTAACTCTGATCCAAAGGGAAGTCACCTGCCTCTGTTAACTATGCAGTTGTTTTGGGCTCTGTTTTAAGTGCAGATATAATAGGACTAGAAAATCTACAGCAAGCAGTAACTAGGTTGGTCAAGGGACCAAAACCAAAAAAAAGGACAGATAAGGCAGCTAGGAGTGTAAATCTTGATGCAGAGGAAACTAAGGGCTTGAATCACCAATGCTTTTCTCCCATTCTGTGCCTATGGGAAAAGACCGAGTTCAATCAGATCCCATTAATGAGATATTACTACTTACCTGATAATTTCCTTTTCTTTAGGACAGTCAGATGAATCCAGAGCAAGACGATGTTATGCAACATTACAAACAGATGGAAACGGAGCAAACTGAAGTCACAGTATATATACCCCTGCAGTGAAATCAGCCTGCCAGTATTTTCTTCAAAAGCAACTGTGAACAGACTAGCAAAAAACTTGATTAAAAACAGATAACCATAGCAATACTAAGCCAACAGTCTACACTGAGCTCAGACAAGAATGTAATAACACTAGCCTAGGGACTGGAGTAACACTTACTAGTAATCCCTGTAACACAGAGGCACACAGGAGGATCATTATGCAATCATTTGGCAACCAAGGAAGGGAAGCTGGAGTCATCTGACTGTCCTAAAGAAAAGGAAATTATCAGGTAAGAGGTAATTTCTCAGCGTCCAGTCAGATGATCCTGGACCAAGTGAGATGTACCCAAGCTACTCCCAAATAGGGTGGGAGGCAGCCCACGGTTCAGCCAAAACTACATGTGCAAAGTATGCATCCTCCCAGGCCTGAACATCCAGATGATAATATCGGAAAAGGTGTGTAAGGAGGACCATGTCGCAGCTTGGCAAATGTACACCGGAGATAACAATCTAACTTCTGCTCATGACACTGCCTGCGCCCTAGTGGAATGAGCCCTAACCTGATTAGGTATCGGCTTCCCAGCATCCAAGTATGCAAATGTGACTACCTCCATAATTCAGCAAGTAATTGTAGTCTCTGACTAGTACTGCCGTGAAGGACAAACAGGTGATCAGACTTCCACAAAGGCTCAATAACCTCCAGATACCTGATAATATGTATTTTGACATCCAAGAGTCACAACAGATGATACTCCTCTACATATCTCTCTCTCTGTTCAGAGTCAGCAGGTAGACAGACTAATTCAAGTGAAACTCAGTGACCACCTTTGGTAAAAAGGAAGGAACAATACGCAGCTGTACCGCCCCTGGAGTCACCTGGAGAAGTGGCTCCCAGCAAAACAAGGCCTGCAGTTTGCAAGCCCTACACGCAGAATAAATTGCCACAAGGAACACCATTTTCAAAGGCAGCAACCACAAGGACAGAGTATGTAGCAGTCTAAACCTAGGACTTGCCAAAAAATCCAAAACCAAATTAAGACTCCATAGAGGCACCGGAAACCACAAAGGAGGACAAAGATGTTTCACTCCTTTCAGAAAACGGGCCACATTAGGATGAGCCGAAAAGGATCCACCATTTACCTGACCCCTGAAACAGGCTAGAGCCGCTACTTGTACCTTTATGGAATTGAAAGCCAAGACTTTATTCAAGGCATCCTGGAAAAACTTTCAAAGTGAGTTGAATCTTGATCAAGGAAAAGTACCTTGATCCTCACACCAGACCACAAACACTCTCCAAACCTGCACAAAGACCAAGGAAGTGGAGAACTTTCTAGCTCTTAGCAAGATGGAATTCACTGCCTCAGAGCAGTGGTCCCCAACCTTTTTTGCACCAAGGACCGGCTTCAAGCAAGACCATTTTTCCATGGCCCGGCAGGGCGGTGTGGGGGTTGGATTTTTAGTGCATACTTATTTAATTATGACATTTATAATGTGAATGTGACTCAACTCACCATAGGTTATCACATGCATGACACACTGACCCATGATCGTCACGGGGCTAGATGTAAAAGTACAGTTTGCATCCACGGGAACCCCCCTGACCCACAATAATGGATGTAAAGCAGAATTATGACATTCCCCATACAACTCACCCTACAAAAAAGATATTCTGGTTCTGGTGTCATCTCAGTAACAGCAACTCAAACTCCTACTTCCAGGCTCAATAGCCCTACTTATGAAAAGACAGCAGTTTACCACCAATGCATGTCCTCTTGAGAAAACACAACAAATAAGACGGATACAAACGCTTACATGCTAGTAAAATATCTCATCTCGGTAACAGACACAGAACCGACCTAACATACTCCCAGGATCTGTAGTAATGCACATAAACTAATCCGCACACAGTTACACCTGTATTATGGAATACACTCAAACAGGAGCAACCCTATCTACGAAAAGGCAACACTACAAATATTAAATCAGGTCCTAAAAACCAATACACCTCTTATTAGGAAAACAGAACTAGCAAGCAGCTATAGATCCCCACACAGAAATAATTGTAAAAATATACTAATAAGCAGAATAAATGTTTCAAAACACTATGAACAGAATAACATCCAACAATTAAAAACATAAAAACTATTAAACATTCTCCAAACACCAATAAAATATTTCAAAAAAGCAGACATCACATAATTAAAATGGCAGTCAATCAAGAAAAATAAACTTAAAAAGCCACCTTTACTTACCCCCTCCAGCAGCTCTCCTATTCCCCTTCCATGCAGGCCGTGGCACACACCAGAAGCAGAGGTAGAAGCTAAGCTCTATACTCATGGTCCTCTTCCTTAGTGCCCATGTCTCTCACACACACACCATACCAGTCATGCCCCCATGACCAGTTTCTGTCTCACACACCAATCATCTCCCAAACAGTCTTTGGCACACACACACCAATCACCTTTCCTGAACAGTTTCTCTCATGCCATACACACACACAGGCTTCCCACTCCCGTGTTCTACTTACATATATGGGCTTCTCACTCTCATAATCACTTTCTCTGTCACACACACACACACACACTCACCAGTCTCTCACTCCCATGCTTGTTTTCTCCACATGCACAGGCTTCTCATTCCCATAATCACTTTCTTTCTCTCACACACACATACAAAGGCTTCCCACTCCCATGTTCTCTTTCAGATATACAGGTTTCTCACTCCCATGCTGTGTCTCACACACACCCCCAGGTTTCTCACTCCCATGCTCACTCTTCACATGCACAGGCTTCTCATTCCCATAATCACTTTCTTTCTCTCTCACACACACAGACACACACACACACACATACACACACCAGTCACCTGATCTCTCTCATGCATACACACACACACAGGCTTCCCACTCCCATGTTCTCTTTCAGATATACAGGCTTCTCCCTCCCATGCTGTGTCACACACACACACAGGTTTTCTCACTCCCATGCTCACTCTCTTCACATGCACAAGCTTCTCATTCCCATAATCACATTCTTTCTCTCATATTCACACACACCAGTCTCTCTCACACACACCGTCACCTTACCAACCAGTCTCTCTCTCTCATGCATGCACACACGCACACAGGCTTCTCACTCCCATGCTTTCACACACACACACACACACACACACACACACACACACAAGGCTTCTTACGCCCATGCTTTCTCACATACCCAGATTTCTCACTTCCATGCTTTTTCTCTCTCACACACACATACACATCAGTCATCTCCCTGAGCAATCACTTTCATTGTCTCTCACACACACACACACCAGTTCTCTGACCAGTTTCTCTCAATCACACACAGGCAAGCTGGCTGATTCTCTCTCTCTCACTCACTTCCTCTCCCCTTCCCCCCCCCCCCCGAGCACAAATGGTAGCTGTAGCAGCCGCCTCCTCCAGCCCCCGCAGGCCAAGAAAGAATAATCCCATCGGGCCGCAGGAGGCTCATGCTGCTGTCTCCTTTCCCGATTACCAGCTGCTTCGATTGCTCGGAGACTGATGCTGCTGCCGCCGCCGATGCTACTTTTCCACAAGGCACGGCCTTTCTCCTTCCTGCACACCGCTCTGTGTATCACTTCCTGTTCCGGGTCATGGGGGGGGGGGGGGGGGGGGGGGCAGGCGCGGGAAGAAGAAAAGGCCAGCCGCAGGTGCCACAGCTTCTAGCACCGCTGCCGTTCCCACTGGGCTTGAATGTGCTGATAGCCCAGCGGCAACGGCAGCAGGGAAGGAAGAGCAGCAGGAGAGACCGGGAGCATGCGACACACTGCCGGTGCCTGGCGGTGCCGCGGACCGGCAAAAAACCCACAATGGCCCGGTCCTGGTCCGCGGACCGGTGGTTGGGGACCCCTGCCGTAGAGTATGCACGTTTCAGCAAGTGAGCCCTTTCAAGGGCCATACCGTAAGACAAAATAGAGTCGGATTTTCGTGAAGAACAGGGCCCTGCTGCAACAGGTTCTTGTGCACTGGAAGTCAAAGAGGCGAATCCAACAGGACCCTCTGCAGATCTGCATTCCATGGTCTCCTGGGCCAATCTGAAGAGACAAAGAGCAGCATCCCTCTGTGGCATTCAATCCTTCGAATCAGTCTGCCCAATATGGGCCATGGAGGAAAGGCATACAGCAACTTGTCTTCCAGCCACGCCTGCAGTAGGGCATCAATCCCCAATGACTTCCTCCTGCGGCTGAAGAAACGCAGAACTTTTGCATTGTGCAAAGTCGCCAATAGGTCTAGGAATGGAAGAGCCCAGTGATCTCGAATGAGCTGAAATGCCTCATCTGACAACTCCCAATCTCCTGGGTCCAGACTCGCCCGGCTGAGAAAGTCTGCTCTTACTTTGTCTTTGCCTGCAATGTGCGAGGCTGAGATCATCTGGAGATGCACCTCTGACCATTCCATAAGTTAATCTATGTCCTGCGACTCTTGTTGGCTCTTGGTACCTCCCTACCAATGATGTAAGCCACAATCATTGCATTATCTGACATTATTCGGACTGATCGACCCTGCAGCCTGACACCAAACTCTAAACATGCCAACCGAACCGCAACGGCTTCCATCAGATTGATGTTCCAGGGAGACTCTTCTGAACTCTAGTGCCCTTGCACTGTCAGCTCCTGACAGTGAACTACCCAACTAAGGAGACTCGCATCCGTTGTCAGTACTAACCAGTCCAGTGGGGTTAGAGAAACTCCCTTCCGTAAATGATCCGCCTGCAGCCACCATTGCATTTGGGAGGAGATCTCCATTGGCAGATGGAGCCAAATTGAACAGTCCTGAGACTGCAGGTTCCACAGAGGCAGCAGGGAGTGCTGAAGAGGATGCATATGCGCCCTCGCCCACCGTACCACTTCCAGGGTCACCTCCATTAAGCCAAGCACCTGCAGGTAAGACCATATGGTTGGACACAGTGTTCAACAACAGATGGAGTTGAGCTAGCAACTTCTGAATTCGAGCTTCCAGCAGGAACACCTTGCCCTGTTTTGTGTCGAACCAAACCCCGTATTCCAGCAACTGAGTAGGCTGAAGACTGCTCTTGGCTAGGTTCACCACCCAGCTGAGCTCTGCAACAGGGAAATCACCTTGTGAGTCACCAGGCAGCTCTCTTCCAGCAACTTGGCTCAAATCAGCTAGTCATCCCATTACAAGTGTACTAGGATTCCATCCTCTCTCAACTCTGCCGCAACTACTACCGCTCCCTTGGAAAAGGTTCTGGGAGCGGTGACCAGACCAAAGGGCAGCACCTGAAACTGGCGCCCCAGAACTGCAAACCGCAGAAAGCATTGATGTTTTATTCGGATGGGAATGTGAAATACTCTTCAGACCGATCCAAGGAGGTCAGAAATTCCCCCCGACTCCATGGCCATCATAACCAAGCGCAAGATTTCCATGTGAAAATGTTTCACCTGCACATAACAGCTGACACCTTTGAGGTTCAGGATGGCACAAAAGGAGCCCTCCCCATTTGGCATGACTAAATAAAAGGACTATTGCCCGTTTTTCTTGAGACGTGGGCACTGGGACCACAACCCTCAGGCTGAGGAGCCTTGCCAACGTATTCTCCACTGCCCATTCCTGCAGAGAGTGGTAGGGAGACTCCATGAATACGCCCCGAGGAACACTGCAAAACTCCATCACATATCCTTCTCATATCAGTTCCAGGACCCACTGATCCGATGTGATTTTGACCCACCTCTGATAAAAGAGGCATCCCCCTATCTCCTGTTCCCTGGGTTGGGTTAGCAAACCTTCACTGAGAGGCTCCGGAGGTGCCACTACCCAAGCTTGCACCCCCTTCTGGGTTGTCTGGGATGAAAGGACTGAGACCTACCAAAAGGTCGAGTCCTCTGAAATGTCACTCCTCTATAAGGTCAAAAATGCCTGGATCCTCAAGCACGAGTTCTCATGTTAAAAGAGCACTGCATCTGCTTCTTATCCTCCGGCAAACAAGAAACCAGAGAGTCGCCCCACTTACTGGACAGTTCCTCCAACTCGCTCCCAAATAAAGCGAGACGTTAAAGGGCAATTTGTTGAGGATAGCTTTGGAGGTTGCATCAGCCAACCAATTTCTCAACCATAATTGACGCCTGCCCGTTACTATAGAAGTTACCCCTCTGGCTGAAGTGTGGACCAAATCATAGCTCACATCTGCCAAAAAGGCAGCGGCTGGTTCCATAACTGCCCTGGAGTGAGCCACCAAGGAACAACAAGAAGCGATCTGTAAGGTCATTGCTACTGCTTCAAATGCTTGCTCATGGATAGACTCAACCTTTTTATCATTCATAAGCATCCTTCAAGGCCGCACCTCCTTCCACAGGAATAGTGGTCCACTTGGAGACTGCACACACAAGTGCATCTACCTTCAGAAAATGTAAACACTCTCTTAACCAATGGATCCAGAGGGTACAGGCCTTCTAAAACCTGACCCCATTTGAAATTAGTCTCTGGGACACCCCACTCAAGATCAATCAATTCTTGAATGGCCTCCATCACAGGCAAAAAACAAGAGGCTTTACGCAAAGAAACCAAAATGGGATTTTTCTTTGGCTCAGACCCGGAATCTGCCCCAGCAACCCCGAGCATATCCAAGGTCTGGAAGATCAGAGCTGGCAGTTCATCTCTATGAAAGAACTGTAGCATAGTTCTATATGGTTCTAATCCTGGAGGAATTTGACCATCCTCAAGAGAGTCAGGATCAGCACTATCATCCGTGCCATCTGGATCTCTATCAAGAAGTCCCGCTGCCACTCTAGGATACGCCGGTGCTTAACAGAAGGTCCAGGCAAGGTTCCTACCTGCAACTCTGCTCTGGGAGCATTGGACAAGGATGAAGACTGCGCCTGAAGAAAAGACTGCAACTCCTGGAAAAATTCAACCCATGAAAAAGTAGAAGTATACCTGAGGCATGCCTACTGTGCTACAGTCGCCTGCTGAGGAACCATTTAAGCAAGATCCAAATTCAAGTACCCCAGTTGAGTCGTCTTTACCCAGACATACATCCGGCTGGAAAGAACCAGGTTTAAGGAAAGCAGAGGAAGCTAATTCTCCCTGAGCCTCCAAACAGCACTGGCACAAGTTAGCAGGCACTCTTGGCTGAGATGCCCTAATATGACAGGCAGTGTAAAGAGAAATGCCCTTAGGCTTCTGAGGTATAGGCACCATTATGGCCAATAGTGCGCTGAGCGGCAGCCGGAAGCATGCACCTAAGTTATGCGGCGCCGTAGTGGCCACACGCTTACATGTGCGCACAAGTTATACTGTAACCGTTAACAATACTGTGCACTTACGTTTTTGGGGCACTTATTGTTGGGATGCCTAAGTCATGGATCTCTAGTTAGGCACCTAGGTGTGGGTCGCCTAATCATCAGACACCTAATTTTTGGGCGCTACTTAGGCATCCCAAAGATAAGTGCCCCAAAAACTTAAGTGCACAGTACAACTTGTGCGCACAGGTAAGTGCGCGGCCACTACGGCGCCGCATAACTTGGACGCACAGACTATAATGCCTGTCTGTGTGTCCAAAATCAAGGCATGAAACCTGGATGCACAGCTAGACATACGCTGAACCGAGAATCCAGTAGAAGGCAGTCAAAGAAAGCACGTGAAATGCTCGTGGTCTACCACGTGGCACGCAGCAAAAAAGCCTTGGAGCGGAACCTAGCCTAAGGAAGCTGCTCACATCCCTCAACCTCCCACAGAGCAGGATGAACATCAGAACGGCACACGGAGCACAGAGACCGGGGGAAGGAAGAAGCCCTATGCAACAAAAGTCTCCTTCTAAGATTCTGTATATTAAGTTTAAAAATATATATATATATCGGAGCTCAGCCTTACCTGGCTGAGAACAGAGATGGTCTCCGGTTGCAGGGGGAGAGGGCATGTGCTGTCACCGCCGCACTCGGCTTCCTGCACACTGCCTTTCAGCTACTTAAGCAGTTAAGTCCACACCAGCTGAAAAACAGCTCCCAGACCAAGGCACTCATCTGAGGGACCATGGAAATTACCTCAGGAATTCTCAACTGGGGGAAAGATCATTTGGTATCACTATAGGAGAGCAGGGCAAATTTATTTCCTTAATTCTCCTTTCTCAAAATGAAACAATCCCCAGTAGGGAGATGGACGTCCACCATCTGCTGAAGACTGAGAATACTGGCAGGCTGTCACTGCAGGGGTATACATACTTTGACATCAGTTTGCTCCATCTCCATCTGCTGGTAGATGTGCATAACTCACTTGCTCTAGATTCATCTGAATAGATGCTAAGAAAATATGATTGCTGTTTGCAAGTACTCAAATGGATCTGTTGGAAACTGGTTGAGTGGAAGGCGACAAAGAGTAGCGGTAAAAGGAGCTCATCCCGAGGGCAGGGGCATTATTAGCAGTGTGCTACAGGGATCAGTCATTAGTCCAGTTTTTTTCAATATTTTTATGGTCAACTTGCAGAAGGATTGTCAGGAAAGGCTCATCTTTTTGCCAATGATAGCAAAATTTGCAACAGGGTAGACAGCTAGGAAGGTATGGATAACATGAGAAAGGAATTGTCTAGGGTCTAGCAGTGAAGATTTAATACTAAAAAATGCATATTTATGCATTTATTTATTTATTTATTTTTATATACAGAAGTTCTTGTAGGGACTACAAATCAATCCGGTTTACATAAAACAATGAACTGCCCAACAGAGAGCGGAGCTTTACATAGAACTGTAGAACATATGGAACAATATAACTAGATGACAATTTAACATAGTGATAAATAAATATTATATTTTAACTGGTAATACTAGATGACAATTTAACTAGATGACAATAACTAGATGACAATTTAACATAGTGATAAAATAAATATTATAGTTTAACTGGTAATACATAAAAATTATATTATTTAATATAAGCGGTATAACTATTTAATGTAGAATAAAGGCGTATTAACAGTGCCAAATATATATATAAAAATGAATTTTTTGAACTCAAAGATAGTTGTTCAGTTGCAGAGTCTTAAAGTAGGACTTGGTGTGGTGTCCATGATTAGGAGATACCTAATATTTAGGATGTCTGTCCGTCAGAGTAGAATTAAGCGTCTGGGAAGGCTTGTTGGAAAAGAAAGGTCTTAAGTCTTTTTTTGAATTCTTGGTGACTAGTTTCTAATCTTAGATCTGGGGGAAGCATGTTCCACTGGTGGGGGCCTGCTGAAGAAATCGCTCGTTTGCTCAATGAAGATTTTATTTGCGGAGCATGCAGTGTTCCTCTGTATGCGCTTCTGATTGGTCTGGAAGACGTGTGCGGTTGGAGTTGAGAGCTTAATGTGATGGGAGCTAGTTTGTTTGTTGCTTTGTGGATGATAGTGAGTACCTTATAGAGTATCCTTTGTTTAATGGGAAGCCAATGTAGATTACGAAGGATTGGGGTGATATGATCTTTTTTGTTAGTGCTTGTTAGTATTCTAGCCGCTGAATTCTGAACCATCTGTAATGGTTTGATGGTGTTGGTGGGTATTCCTAGAAGCAGGGAGTTGCAATAGTCGAGCTTAGAAAGAATGATGGATTGTAGTACTAGCCTGAAGTCGGAGAAGTAAAGGAGGGGTTTAAGTTTTTTGAGGACTTGCAGTTTGTAAAAGCTGTCCTTTGTGGTATTATTTACGAACTTTTTTAGGTTTAGATGGTTGTCTAGCCATGCTCCAAGGTCTCTGACGTCAGGTGAGAACGTGTTATTTGCGTTTGGTAGAGAGAGGCTGGAAGAGATTGTGAGTGGATCCTGGGAGACAATGAGCATTTCGGTTTTATTAGCATTCAATACTAAGTTGAGGCTTGAGAGTAAATTTTTAATAGGCTGAAGGCATTCGTTCCAGTAAGTGATCGTTTTTTGAAGGGATTCTGTAATCGGAAGAAGGATTTGTATGTCGTCTGCATAAAGGTAATGAGTAAGCTTGAGGTTTGAGAGTAGATGGCAGAGAGGGAGGAGGTAGATATTGAAGAGGGTGGGTGAAAGTGAGGATCCTTGCGGGACTCCTTGCTCAGTAAGGATTGGATGCGATTCTTTGTTGTTTATCCTTACTTTGTAGAATCTGTTGCTTAAGAAGGAATGAAACCATCTGAGAGCTGTGCCTTTGATCCGTATGTTGGCTAGTTGGTCTATTAGAGTGTTTTACTGTATCAAATGCAGCAGAAAGATCTAGAAGAACAAGCAGGTAGGATTGTTTTTTCTCCAGATTAACTAGTATTGTGTCCGTGAGAGATAGTAGGAGCGATTCGGTGTTTAGGCGTTTTCGGAAGCCATATTGAGCCGGGGATAGAATATTATGATCTTCAAAATAATCTGACAGTTGCTTGTTGACAATTTTTTCCATCAGTTTGGCGATGAGTGGTAAGTTTGCGATGGGTCTGAAATTAGCTGGGTCTGATGGGGAAGCGTTTGGTTTCTTTAATAGTGGTTTCAGGATTGCTAATTTTAACTGGTTAGGAACTAAACCTTGAGAAAGGGATGTGTTGATAATTTCTGCAATTGGTTTTGAGATGGTGTTTGGTATGGCGATGAGGAGATTTGTTGGTATTGGGTCAGATGGGTGGGAGGAATGTTTGAATTTTTTTGAGTGTGTTTTCAATCTCCAGTGAAGAAGTGAGCTCGAATGAATCCAGGCTTGTGTTTAGTTGTGGCAAGGCTGTGAGATGGTGTGTTAGGGTAAGGCTGTTGGATGTGATTGATTGTGTAAGGTTGGTGATTTTTGTCTTGAAGTAGTTGGCTAGTTCGTTTGCTTTGTTGAGAGCTTGGTGGTCTGGGATAGTAGGAGGAGATGGTTTAGTTAAAGAGGAGACGTACGAGAAGAGAGCCTTTGAGTCGAAAATGAAGTGGTGTATTTTTTTTGCATAGAATTCTTTCTTTGTTCTAAGGATGGTATTCCTGTAGGTGTTGAGGAGGGATTTGTAGATGGCATGTGTTGAAGCGGTTGGGTTTTTTCTCCAGCTTTGTTCTTTTTTTCTAAGAGATTGTTTTAGGGATTTAAGTTCGGGTGTAAACCAAGGTTTTCTATTGTCTAATGTAGGTTGTATAGTTTTGGTTGTAGTTGGGCAGATTTGATCTGCAATAATGTTGTTAATATTGATCCATGAGGTAGTTGCAGTTGTTGCGTCTGTGAGATCTAGTTGATTTAATGCTTCGGACATCTTTTCGCTGAGTATGTCTGGGGAGCATGGTTTCCTGAAGTGGATGGTGGATTTGGTAGTGGTTTGAGGAGGTGGGATGTTGATCCTGAGGGTTGTGTGGATGACTCTGTGGTCTGACCATGGAACTGGTGAGCAAGTGGGGTTGGTATGAATGTTAAAGGGTTCGTTAATAAAGATGAGGTCCAGAGTGTGGCCAGCCTTGTGGGTAGGACTGTTGATAATTTGAGTAAAGCCCAAATGGTTGAGTGAGGAAAGGAGTGTTTGGCAGTTGATGGATTGTGGAGCAGCATCTACGTGTAAATTAAAGTCTCCGAGGATTATAGCAGGTTTGTCGGCGTTTATGTGTTTGGCTATAAGTTCGATCAGTAGAGAGGGATCTAATTCTAAGGTTCCTGGTGGTGCGTAGACTAAAGCTATTTGGATTTGTTCGGATTTAAAGAGGGAGAATTCTATTTTAGTGGAGGAGTTGGTAAGTTGTAGGGTTATATTAAGTCCTTTTTTTGCTGCAAGGAGGAGTCCCCCACCTCTTTTTTTGGGTCTGGGGACAGAGAATAAGTCGTAAGATTGTATGGGCAGCTGATTTGTGAGTACAGTATCTGTGTGTTTTAGCCATGTCTCTGTAATTGCACAGATATCTGGATTGACTTCTATGAGGTAGTCACTGAGGATGTCCATTTTTTTGGAGAGAGACTGAGCGTTGAATAGTGTTAAGGTAAATAGAGAGAGTCCTAGGAATTGTGTTATCGGTGAGATCATTATTGGTAAAAGTCTTTGTTGTCGTGCGATGTGATGAATTGCAGGTTTTGTGTGCTTTCTGATATTGTGCCAGATTTTAGGTATGGTGTAGAGGTGCATTATTGTGGCTCAATTGGTTGGGAATAATGATGCAATATTGAAAATGGTGCACTAAGTTTTAGACAAGCTGGATGAATGCTGTCGAGGCTAGTTGAATGCTGGTGAGTTGAATGCTGGTGAGGCTGGATGAGTGCTGTCGAGGCAGGTTGAATGCTGGTGAGGTTAGTTGAATGCTAGTGAGGCTGGAAGAGTGCTGTCAAGGCTGGATGATTGCTGGTGAGGCTTGAGGAATGCTGGTGAGGCTTGAGGAATGCTGTCGAGGCAGGTTGAATGCTGGTGAGGCTCGTTGAATGCTGGTGAGGCTGGAGGAATGCTGGTGAGGCTGGATGAGTGCTGTCGAGGCAGGTTGAATGCTGGTGAGGTTAGTTGAATGCTAGTGAGGCTGGAAGAGTGCTGTCAAGGCTGGATGATTGCTGGTGAGGCTTGAGGAATGCTGGTGAGGCTGAAGGAATGCTGATGAGGCTGGAGGAATGCTGGTGAGGAAGGTTGAATGCTGTCGAGGAAGGTTGAATGCTGGTGAGGATGGATGAGTGCTGTCGAGGCAGGTTGATTGCTGGTGAGGCTAGTTGCATGCTGGAGTGGTTGAGTGAGTGTTGAGGAAGCAGGTATGTGTATGAGATCTGGAGAATGGGATCGCTGGCCGCATGCTTGGGTGACGTTTATGTACCTTGCTCCGGTTGTAGGCAGAGATGCGTGACAGAGTCTTTTGGTGTGGGTGGATTCTGCTTGTGCTCCGGTTCACACGACAAAGGGCAGGCCCCTTTGTCGTGCTCCTTCGGCGTGCGACGCCCGGCGTGCGACGCCTGGGATCGCTCAGGGCCTTTTAAATCTAGTTTTGTCGCGTCGAAGTGAGGTAGGTAGGCGGCGCGCCCTGCTGACGTGGGTTAGGCCTCTGGCGTGCCTCTTGCGGTGGGAAGGCTCGCGGTGGGGGGCCTTTCGATGCGCTTGTGAGGGCGGCGAGACGAACCAGCAGGAAGCGATCTAGTTTCCCCGCGAGGTCGGCGCGGGGGCCCACGGTGGTAGGGCGAGAGCAATGGCCTTACTCCGATGGGCTCAAGCGCCGAACGCGCGGGCCTCTCTCCCAGCTCTACCTTGCTTCTGGAGTTCTGGGCGTCCTCTTGGGTCCTGCTGCCGCTGTAAAGAGGGCGCCTGGGAGCGCTCAGGGCCTTTTAAATCTAGTTTTGTCGCGTCGAAGTGAGGTAGGTAGGCGGCGCGCCCTGCTGACGTGGGTTAGGCCTCTGGCGTGCCTCTCGCGGTGGGAAGGCTCGCGGTGGGGGGCCTTTCGATGCGCTTGCGAGGGCGGCGGCGGCGAGACGAACCAGCAGGAAGCGATCTAGTTTCCCCGCGTGGTCGGCGCGGGGGCCCATGGTGGTAGGGCGAGAGCAATGGCCTTACTCCGATGGGCTCAAGCGCCGAAAGCGCGGGCCTCTCTCCCAGCTCTACCTTGCTTCTGGAGTTCTGGGCGTCCTCTTGGGTCCTGCTGCCGCTGTAAAGAGGATGCAAAACCCCAAGGAGGATGCAAAACCCAAAGGAGGATGTACAGCATAGGTGGAGAAATTCTTCCAATTATGAAAAAAGAGCAAAGATCTGGGTGTAATTGTGACTGATGATAGGTAGCCAAAATAATGGATAAGGTAATATCAAAAGCCAGAAAAATGCTTGGCTACATACTGTAGGGAGAGGAATGATCAGCAGAAAAAAAAGAAATGACATTGCCCTGTATAGGTCCCTGGTGAGACTTCTTTTGGAATACTGTGTACAATTCTGGAGATCACATCTTAAAAAGGATCTAAACCAATTGGAGTTTGTCCGGATGGTGGCTACTAAAATGATCAGTGGTCTTCATTCTAAAGCACATGGGGACAGACTTAAAAATCTAAACATCCTAGAGGACAGGCAGGATACGGCAAATATGATAAAGACATTTAAATACCTCCAATATTTTCAGGTACAGGAGGCAGGCCTCTTTCAAAGGAAAGGAGGCTCTAGAGCGAGGGGTCATGGGATAAGGGTGAAAAAGAGTAGACTCAGGAGTATTATACGAAAATATTTTTTTACAAAAAAGATGGTGGATGCAGGGAAATGCCTCCCTATCGAGGTCGTGGAGATGAGAATTGTATCAAAATTCAAAAAAACCATGAGACAACCACAGAAGATCTATGCAGGACAGAAAAGGAATATAAAGATGAGCGGGAGATGTGAATGGGCAGATTGAAGGAGCTATATAATCTTATCTGCCATCATGTTTTTTTTTGTTTTGTTTTGTTTTGTTTTTTTAGAACCATTACACACTCAGCAACTTTTGAAAGGCAAA
This sequence comes from Rhinatrema bivittatum, assembly GCF_901001135.1. Taxonomy (NCBI): domain Eukaryota; kingdom Metazoa; phylum Chordata; class Amphibia; order Gymnophiona; family Rhinatrematidae; genus Rhinatrema; species Rhinatrema bivittatum. Next base: position 409,898,705 of record NC_042617.1, read on the forward strand.
TGCCTGAGAAAAATAAGACCATAAGAACATAAGAAATTGCCATGCTGGGTCAGACCAAGGGTCCATCAAGCCCAGCATCCTGTTTCCAACAGAGACCAAACCAGGACACAACAACCGGACAATTACCCAAACACTAAGAAGATCCCATGCTACTGATGCAATTAATAGCAGTGGCTATTCACTAACTAAACTTGATTAATAGCCATTAATGGACTTCTCCTCCAAGAACTTATCCAAACCTTTTTTGAACCCAGCTACACTAACTGCATTAACCACATCCTCTAGCAACAAATTCCAGAACTTAATTGTGCGTTGAGTGAAAAAGAATTTTTTCCAATTAGTCTTAAATGTGCTACTTGCTAACTTCATGGAATGCCCCCTAGTCCTTTATTATTTGAAAGTATAAAATAACCGATTCACATCTACTCGTTCAACACCTCTCATGATCTTAAAGACCTCTATCATATACCCCCCTCAGCCGTCTCTTCTCCAAGCTGAACAGCCCTAACCTCTTCAGTCTTTCCTCATAGGGAACTGTTCCATCCCTTTTATCTTCCCCATCGCAACTATATCTTTTTTGAGAAGCGGCAACCAGAACTGTACACAGTATTCAAGGTGCAGTCTCACCATGGAGAGATACAGAGGCATTATGACATTTTCTGTTTTATTAACCATTCCCTTCCTAATAATTCCTAACATTGTTTGCTTTTTTGACTGCTGCAGCACACTGAGCCGACAATTTTAAAGTATTATCCACTATGATGTCTAGATCTTTTTCCTGGGTGATAGCTCCTAATATGGAACCTAACATCGTGTAACTACAGTAAGGGTTATTTTTCCCTATATGCAACACCTTGCACTTGTCCACATTAAATTTCATCTGCCATTTGGATGCCCAATCTTCCAGCCTTGCAATGTCCTCCTGTAATGTATCACAATCCGCTTGTGATTTAACTACTCTGAATAATTTTGTATCATCCACAAAATAAATATATATATATATATATATATATATAGATAGATAGATAGATAAATAGATAAATTGAAAAGCACCGGTCCAAGTACAGATCCCTGAAGCACTCCACTGTTTACCCTTTTCCACTGAGAAAATTGACCATTTAATCCTACTCTGTTTCTTGTCTTTTAACCAGTTTGTAATCCACAAAAGGACATCACCTCCTATCCCATGACCTTTTAGTCTTCTTAGAAGCCTCTCATGGAGGGACTTTGTCAAACACCTTCTGAAAACCCAGATACACTACATCTGCCGGTTCACCTTTATCCACATGTTTATTAACCCCTTCAAAAAAATGAAGATTTGTTCGGCAAGACTTCCCTTGGGTAAATCCATGTTGACTGTGTTCCATTAAAACATGTCTTTCTATATGCTCTACAATTTTGATCTTGAGAATAGTTTCTACTATTTTTCCTGGCACTGAAGTCAGGCTCATTGGTCTATAGTTACCCGGATCACCCCTGGAGCCCTTTTTAATTATTGGGGTTACATTGGCAACCCTCCAGTCTTCAGGTACAATGGATAACTTTAATGATAGATTACAAATTTTAACTAATAGATCAGAAATTTCATTTTTTAGTTCCTTCAGCACCCCTAGGAAACACACCATCTGGTCCTGGTGATTTGCTACTCTTTGGTTTGTCAATCTGGCCTTCTACATCTTCTAGGTTTACAGTGATTTGGTTCAGTTCGTCTGAATCATCACCCCTGAAAACCATCTCCGGAACTGGTATCTCCCCAACACCCTCATTAGTAATCACGGAAGCAAAAAATTAATTTAGTCTTTCTGCAATGGCCTTATCTGCCCTAAAAGCCCCTTTAACCCCCTGTCATTTAATGGTCCAACTGACACCCTCACAGGTTTCTTGCTTCGGATATATTTTTAAAAGTTTTTATTATGAGTTTTTGCCTCTATGGCCAACTTCATTTCAAATTCTCTCTTCACCTGTCTTATCAATGTTTTACACTTACCTTGACAATGCTTATGTTTTATCCTATTTTCTTCAGATAGATCCTTCTTCCAATTTCTGAAGGATTTTTTTTGGCTAAAATAGCTTCTTTTACCTCACCTTTTAGCCATGATGGTAATCATTTTGTCTTCCTTCCACCTTTCTAAATACATCGAATACATATGGACTGTGCCTCTAGAATTGTATTTTTAAACAATGTCCATGGCTGTTGAACACTTTTAACCTTTGCGGCTGCACCTTTCAGTTTTTTTCTAACTATTTTCCTCATTTTATCAAACTTTCCCTTTTGAAAGTTTAGTGTTAGAGCTGTAGATTACTTATTATCCCCCTTCCAATTATTAGTTTAAATTTGATCATGTTATGATCACTGTTGCCGAGTGGTCCCACCACCATTACCTCTCTCACCAAATCCTGCGTTCCACTAAGAATTAAATCTAAAATAGCTCCTTCTCTTGTTGGTTCCTGAATCAATTGCTCCATGAAGCAGTCATTTATTACATCCAGGAACTTTATGTCTCTAGCAAGTTCTGATGTTACATTTACCCAGTCAATATTGGGGTAATTGAAATCTCCCATTATTATTGCACTGCCAAATTGGTTAGCTTCCCTGAGTTCTCTTAGCATTTCATCATCTTTCTGACCATTTTGTCCAGGCGGACGGTAGTATACTCCTATCACTAAACTCTTACCCAACACACATGGGATTTCTACCCATATAGATTCTACTGAGCATTTAGTCTCTTGTATGATCTTTATCCTGTTGGACTCTATACCCTCCCGGACATAAAGTACCACACCCCCACCAAGTTTATCCTCCTTATCATTGCGATATAATTTGTACCCTGACATAGCACTGTCCCATTGGTTATCCTCCATCCACCAAATCTCAGTGATGCCAATTATGTCAATCTCATCATTTGCTGCTATACACTAACTCTCCCATCTTACTTCTTAGGCTTCTGGCATTGGCATACAGACATTTCAAAGTGTGTTTTTTGTTTGTAAGAACATAAGAAAATGCCATACTGGGTCAGACCAAGGGTCCATCAAGCCCAGCATCCTATTTCCAACAGTGGCCAATCCAGGCCACAAGAACCTGGCAAGTACCCAAAAACTAAGTCTATACCATGTTACCATAGCTAATGGCAGTGGCTATTCTCTAAGTGAACTTAATAGCAGGTAATGGACTTCTCCTCCAAGAACTTATCCAATCCTTTTTTAAACACAGCTATACTAACTGCACTAACCACATTCTCTGGCAACAAATTCCAGAGTTTAATTGTGCGTTGAGTAAAAAAGAACTTTCTCTGATTAGTTTTAAATGTGCCCCATGCTAACTTCATGGAGTGCCCCCTAGTCTATCTACTATCCGAAAGAGTAAATAACCGATTCACATCTTCCCGTTCTAGACCTCTCATGATTTTAAACACCTCTATCATATCCCCCCTCAGTCGTCTCTTCTCCAAGCTGAAAAGTCCTAACCTCTTTAGTCTTTCCTCATAGGGGAGTTGTTCCATTCCCCTTATCATTTTGGAAGCCCTTCTCTGTACCTTCTCCATCGCAATTATATCTTTTTTGAGATGCGGCGACCAAAATTGTATACAGTATTCAAGGTGCGGTCTCACCATGGAGCGATACAGAGGCATTATGACATTTTCCGTTTTATTCACCATTCCCTTTCTAATAATTCCCAACATTGTTTGCTTTTTTGACTGCCGCAGCACACTGTACCGACGATTTCAATGTGTTATCCACTATAACACCTATATCTCTTTCTTGGGTTGTAGCACCTAATATAGAACCCAACATTGTGTAATTATAGCATGGGTTATTTTTCCCTATATGCATCACCTTGCACTTATCCACATTAAATTTCATCTGCCATTTGGATGCCCAATTTTCCAGTCTCACAAGGTCTTCCTGCAATTTATCACAATCTGCTTGTAATTTAACTACTCTGAACAATTTTGTGTCATCTGCAAATTTGATTATCTCACTCGTCGTATTTCTTTCCAGGTCATTTATAAATATATTGAAAAGTAAGGGTCCCAATACAGATCCCTGAGGCACTCCACTGTCCACTCCCTTCCACTGAGAAAATTGTCCATTTAATCCTACTCTCTGTTTCCTGTCTTTTAGCCAGTTTGCAATCCACGAAAGGACATCACCACCTATCCCATGACTTTTTACTTTTCCTAGAAGCCTCTCATGAGGAACTTTGTCAAACGCCTTCTGAAAATCCAAGTATACTATATCTACCGGTTCACCTTTATCCACATGTTTATTAACTCCTTCAAAAAAGTGAAGCAGATTTGTGAGGCAAGACTTGCCCTGGGTAAAGCCATGCTGACTTTGTTCCATTAAACCATGTCTTTCATTATGTTCTGTGATTTTGATGTTTAGAACACTTTCCACTATTTTTCCTGGCACTGAAGTCAGGCTAACCAGTCTGTAGTTTCCCGGATCACCCCTGGAGCCCTTTTTAAATATTGGGGTTACATTTGCTATCCTCCAGTCTTCAGGTACAATGGATGATTTTAATGATAAGTTACAAATTTTTACTAATAGGTCTGAAATTTCATTTTTTAGTTCCTTCAGAACTCTGGGGTGTATACCATCCGGTCCAGGTGATTTACTACTCTTCAGTTTGTCAATCAGGCCTACCACATCTTCTAGGTTCACCGTGATTTGATTCAGTCCATCTGAATCATTACCCAAGAAAACCTTCTCCATTACGGGTACCTCCCCAACATCCTCTTCAGTAAACACCGAAGCAAAGAAATCATTTAATCTTTCCACGATGGCCTTATCTTCTCTAAGTGCCCCTTTAACCCCTCGATCATCTAACAGTCCAACTGACTCCCTCACAGGCTTTCTGCTTCGGATATATTTAAAAAAATTTTACTGTGAGTTTTTGCCTCTACAGCCAACTTCTTTTCAAATTCTCTCTTAGCCTGTCTTATCAATGTCTTACATTTAACTTGCCAACGTTTATGCTTTATCCTATTTTCTTCTGTTGGATCCTTCTTCCAATTTTTGAATGAAGATCTTTTGGCTAAAATAGCTTCTTTCACCTCCCCTTTTAACCATGCCGGTAATCGTTTTGCCTTCTTTCCACCTTTCTTAATGTGTGGAATACATCTGGACTGTGCTTCTAGAATGGTATTTTTTTTTTTTTAACAATGACCACGCCTCTTGGACATTTTTTACTTTTGTAGCTGCTCCTTTCAGTTTTTTTCTAACAATTTTTCTCATTTTATCAAAGTTTCCCTTTTGAAAGTTTAGCATGAGAGCCTTGGATTTGTACACTGTTCCTTTTCCAGTCATTAAATCAAATTTGATCATATTATGATCACTATTGCCAAGCGGCCCCACCACCGTTACCTCTCTCACCAAGTCCTGTGCTCCACTGAGAATTAGATCTAAAATTGCTCCCTCTCTCGTCGGTTCCTGAACCAATTGCTCCATAAAGCTATCATTTATTCCATCCAGGAACGTTATCTCTCTAGCGTGACCTGATGATACATTTACCCAGTCTATATTGGGGTAATTGAAGTCTCCCATTATTACCGCACTACCAATTTGGTTAGCTTCCCTAATTTCTCTTAGCATTTCACTGTCCGTCTCACCATCTTGACCAGGTGGATGGTAGTATACCCCTACCACTATAGTCATCCCCAACACACAAGGGATTTCTACCCATAAAGATTCAATTTTGTATTTAGTCTCATGCAGGATGTTTATCCTGTTGGACTCTGCCATCCCGGACATAAAGTGCCACACCTCCTCCCGAGTGCTCCTCTCTGTCATTGCGATATAATTTGTACCCCAGTATAGCACTGTCCCATTGGTTATCCTCTTTCCACCATGTCTCTGAGATGCCAATTAAGTCTATGTCATCATTTACTGCTATACATTCTAATTCTCCCATCTTACTTCTTAGACTTCTGGCAATAGCATACAAACATTTCAAAGTTTATTAACAACCTGCTTTTCAGTTGTTAGGGATAATTTGGAAACCATTAGCTTCGGTGATATTTTACATATAGGCACATGGACTAAGTTTGCTTTTATTGGAACCTCTCTGTTGGGATGCCCTAACTCTCCTGGTTTATTAATATCCTTCAAGGATACATTTCTCCGAACCATGCACTGCTGAGTGACTGTCGGCTTTCCCCCTTGTTCTAGTTTAAAAGCTGCTCTATCTCCTTTTTGAAAGTTACTGCCAGCAGAGTTAGTGCCTTAACTCTGGTTAAGGTGGAGCCCATCCTTTCGAAAAAGTCTCCCCCTTCCCCAAAAGTTTACCCAGTTCCTTACAAAACTGAATCCCTCTTCCCTGCTTCATCGTCTCATCCACGCATTGAAACTCTGGAGCTCTGCCTGCCTCTGGGGACCTGCACGCGGAACAGAAAGCATTTCAGAGAATGCCATCCAGGAGGTTCTGGATTTCAGCTTGCTACCTAAAATCCTAAATTTGGCTTTCAGAACCTCTCTACATTTTCCTATGTCATTGGTGTCCACATGTACCATGACAGCCGGCTCCTCCCCAGCACTATCTATAATCCTATCTAGGTGACACGTGAAGTCTGCCACCTTCGCACCAGGCAGGCAAGTTACCAGGCGGTCCTCACGTCCACCAGCCACCCTGCTATCTACATTTCTAATAATTGAATCACCAACTATGATGGCCGGCCTAACCCTTCCCTCCTGGGCAGTAGCCCTCGGAGACTTGTCCTCAGTGTGAGAGGACAATACATCACCTGGAGAGCAGGTCCTTGCTACAGGATCACTTCCTGCTACACCAAGGTGATGTTCTCCTACTGGGAGACCTTTCTGATCCAAAGCAGCACTGGGGCTGCCAGACAGGATTTGGGACTTGGCTACTATGTCCCTGAAAGTCTCATCAATGTACCTCTCTGTCTGCCTCAGCTCCTCCAAGTCTGCTACTCTAGCTTCCAGAGATCGGACTCGTTCCCTGAGAGCCATGGCTCTTTGCACAGAGTGCACACATACAATCTCTCAACAGTGGGTAAAAAAAATCATACATGTGACACTCAATGGAAAAGACTGGAAAGCCCCCCTCTTGCTGCTGGACTGCTGCCTTCATCTTAGTTTTATTGAGTTCCTAGTTAGGTTTAGGATACTAAGGGAGTTGGAATGAGAGTACTTTAAATTTACAGGTGAATTTACTAATTAATTAATCAGCTAGTGTCCTACAAGGGGATGATTAAACTTTCAATAAGGGCTGGTACAATAGTATGATTTAGATGACCCCGATTGATTTTTAATGAGAAAGTGTCTTGTGCCTAAAAATCAAGGGTTGAGTGGGTGGGAAAGACACACTAGAATTAACTATCTCTAGCTTGCTTATTACCTCAGACATACACAAACTCTAAAGAATATATCCCTCTATTTCACCTTTCACCAAACTTTTATAAGCCCAAAGATTTCCAAAACCTATACTTACCAATCCTCTCTAACCACCGTTAAATTAATCTTCACTCAGTTAATTGAAGCTTATGAGAAACGGATCACGGTTCTGGTCCTCCTGTACTGCAAAGGGTGCGGGGCCTCTGGAAGCTGGGGCTGTGGAAATCAATCCCTGGATTGATTGCGGTGACCTCTGGACGCCTCTCCCGGGGGATGCTGGGAGCAGTATACAGATGAGCTTCTCATCTGTTCAAACATTCCTTTAAGTATCTTCAAACTTTTAGAAAAATAAGAGTACAAGAGGTGCTCCAGGAAGCCAGATATACCCATCCAACCTGTTAAATTATAAAACTCTGGCTAAAAAGTCTCATTACACATCCTAGCACCTACTAACCAAAAATATTCATAATGAGAGGAATAAGAAAGTATTTTCATCAACTGACAGCACTTCCTGTCGGTATTACAACAACATTTCCAATTTTAACACTTACATTTATGTATCCAGAAACATTCTATTGGTCAAACCACAAAGTCAGCAAAAGTCAATAAAAGGGCTTGAAGTTACATGTTTTTCCTCCATTCTCTGCTACTGTTTTTATTTTTTAGTCAGCCATCAACTTGGAAAAAGTCAACTACGGGAAGGAAAAGATGAAAATCCAGCCTTTTGAAAGAATTAAGACAATCTACTAGGCTGTCACAAATGCCATAGTCTGGGATAAGTTGGTCACAATTGGCACCAGAAATCTGAGACAATAATATAAATACGTCTGTAAGAATAATCAGCAGATTCCAAGAAAATATCTGATGAATCAAACACACACACATACTGAAACCTGTGACCTTTTCCTTCACCCTTGAAGCTCCAGTTCCATGAAACAGCTACACATTTCCTGCTAAGAATCATTGTCTAGCTCAAATATAAGATTTACAACCATCTCAGTTTTACTATAATGAATGTATTAAATTACATTTTGATTGCAATTAGCTATATTTCCAGAAGATTCAGGAACTGTTTTTTCCATTTAACAGTGTGTCTCACAAATTAGCAAACACTACGAAATTTGTTAAAACAAGAAGTTCAGTATTATTTAATATAGTTTTACATAAAATTAAACATTTTATAAGCTGCATGACAAAAGATCCTATGGTCATAGTTCAGTACTCTTTGCTTAGATGTATACAGCAATGCATCTTTACAAATCTGCACACTCTTGTTCCTTACATATATAAAAAACCAAAAAAAAAACAAAAAACATCACAGCTCAGCAAATACAGCCCAATCAAATTAATCATTTTCAACAATCCATTTGATACATGTGTTATTGTTTATTTTATATGATTTTTTTGTTCCTTGCCTCTATGGTGTACAATTGATTTTAGAAAAAATACATACATATAAGTAAACAATAAACCAAAATCTCCCCAAGTCACAACACATCCCACTGCTCTTCCTTAATTATTCCTTAAATTATCCTATTTAAGTCAAAACCACAATAAGCATATTTTAATCTTAAAAAATCACAATTCAGAATTCACAATCTGAGATTTCTTCTAGGGCTACATTTGTCACATTTGCTTTGGAAATAGATATGGTTTGGACTTTCAAATTGTTCTTTACTAAGAAGAAATCTATTTGTCTTAGTCACAAAGTCTCAGTGCTTCCTGATGTGGCACAAGCCACTCAACAGCAACATAAATCTATTTTGGATAAGAGGAAAAGGGTGTTAGCTCTAGGTGCTACTTTCTGATTGAAGTACCCCTGCAGGTGTTCAATTAAATTGGGTGAAGCCAAATTCCTATTTTTTGCTCCTGAGCAGTTAGAAGGCTTTTTGCAGAATAGGGGCTCTCTTAGATGAACCCCTTACAGAGTGTTATTGGGCTTTAATTGTATTAATTAGTTATCTTGATCTATTTCCTCTTTTATTCCTTCTTTTGCAATCTCCCTGAGTGGTCCAAATTTGGTATATATTTCTTATGTATATTGCATATTTTTGTGGTTTCTCTTTTGAATGGATTTTCTCTTGCACTTTTTTCTCATGTCAAGTTACCTTGGATTTATAATGGTAGAAAATTAATAGCTAGATAATGAAAAAAAATGACAAAATCAGTTTACATTTAGTGCCTGTTAATTCCTCTGAAAAGATACATACTGGTAAATGGTCTCTGTATTACGATCCATTTACAACCTGATTTTCAGAGGCACAAAGGAGTTTTAACTGTCATCTTTTACATTTTATGCAGAGCAGTATCAACACTACAACCATTCAACTTGACAAACAAAAAGATAAAGCAAAAGCTTCTAAATCCATCCATAAAAGATAGTCTCTGCCTTCTGCTGTACATCAAAGACTGCTGGAATGAAATCAGCCACTCTTCTGATCCAAGGTGTTCAGTTTCACAGGATTTTTTTAACTGGTTAATGTCCTGTAAAACTGACTGAGAATGATGGAAATGGAGCAAGGTAAAATTCATTCAGTCCCCAGTATGGATATGTTTTTACATTGTAATGTTGTTTTATTTGTTTTGCTGTCTGGTATTATTCATGTGTTATTGTATTTTGTGTATTTGCTTTGAATTTTATGGTATTATGTATCTGTTATGCTTGTACAACACTTTGGATGATTTTATCTGGAAAGGATATAAACAGGATGGAGTTGGTCCAAAGGGTGGCTACTAAAATGATCATTGATCTTGATTCTAAAACATATGAGGATAGGCAAGAAAGGTGAGAGATTCGATAGAGCTATTTAAATATCTCAAAGGTTTCTATGCACAGGAGGTGAGACTCTTTCAACAGAAAGGAGCTCTAAAACAAGGAGTCATGGGAAAAGGATGAAAGGGAGTAGACTCAGGAGTAATCTTAGGAAATAATTCTTTACAGTGAGGGTGGTGGATGCATGGAACCACTTTCCAGTGGAGGTAGTGGAGACTAATAGTATCAGAATTCAAGAAAGCATGGGATAAGTATAGGGGAAAGCGCAATTAATTGAGTGGACGGGCAGACTAAATAGGCCATAGGATCTTTTTCTGCCATCATGTTTCTATATATGCAATAAAATGAAATGACTTAAAAGTACAAAATGAAGAAATGAAGAAATAGCTTTTTATCATAGGCTTTTGATTTTCTTTTCCTTATGAAAAGAAGTTAAGGTACCAGGAATGATACGAAACACTGCACACAGCCATATGGCAGATCTTGGTTCAAGTTCCTGGTCAGGTCTTCCATGATTAGGGTTGGGGGACAATGCAGAGGCACCATTCACAACCCCTGGGGGAGGAGGAGATCCCAGGCACCACATAATAGCAACACCTAGTGGTCAGGATTTAGGACCATTTATTTCAGGGGTCCAGAAAGCGCACTGGGGCACAATTCCTGGGAGGTGACTGTCACTGCAATAACAGAGTGAGTTAGAAGAGGATATTAAATAAAATCCCCAGGTAGTTGCAAATGAAGGCTCATAGCACCAGAACCCAACACTTGTTCCAACTGAACTGGAAGTGCAAAGGAACAGGAAACTGCCAGGTCCAAAAATAAAGCAAAGAAAAAGTTTAAGTGAGTGTGTAGACATATGTCAGGGCATGTATGTACTTGGGAGGTGAGAGTAAGAATGTACCTGTGTAGTGAGGGTGTGGGTGTGTGTGTGTGTATATGTATATATATATATATATATATATATATATATATATATATATATATATATATATATATATATATATATATATATATATATATATATATATATATATATATATGTATATGTATGTGTGTGTGTGTATATATATATATATATATATATATATATATATATATATACATACACATACATATACACATACACACACACACATATAGTCTCATGCTCTCTACACACTCACACTCTCTACCTGGTTAGTATCAAGCTAGGTTGAGAGAACACTGTACAGATTTCTCTCAACCTAGCTTGATGTTAACCAGGTAGAGAGTCCATCAAGCTAGGATGAGAGAACATCGTACAAATCTCATCTTTGTGTGAGTTTCCTCATTCCAAAGGACACCATATCTTCACAAGAGTGTACTGTTCTGTTCGTATGTCTCACTCTGCATGTAAAAGTGGCCCCTAATCCCTACACTACTATCTAAACCTCACCTCGAGTCTCCTCCCACATCATAGGCCCTTCCCCACTCTTCTCCCAAATCTCAGGCCCTTCCCCAGCCTAAAAATGCCCAAAACAGAATTTGCGAAAAAAAATAAATCACAAATTGTGTTATGGGCATAACGCACAATATCGCACAGCTTAACGCTATTGAAAAAGGTGCAGTTATTTTCAGCATTAAAACTGTACGATATCGTGCATTATGGCTTCTCACTTTTCAAAGCCAGCCCACTTTTGTGAAAATCCTGCCCCCAACGCCTCCCCAATCCCTCCCCTTTTAAAAATTTGCATTGCGCCATGCGTTACGATGCTTTTCGCATGCGAAAACGCCTTAACACGTGCGTTAACGCCATAACGCATTTTGAAGAATGATGCGGTTGATTTTGAAAGCAACTTTTGGTACTATCCTTTGCCAGCTGTTGCAGTTATTTTTCCTTGTCTGTCCACCTGTGGTTGTTCTGTGCTAAATTGGTGAAAAGTGTTTTCTTTTGAGGAGGTGGTAGTTTGGAATGAAGCAGTAGTCAACATTCTAACCATTTCCCATAGAAAGTAAGGGGGGGTTTCTTTTTGGAGGCTAGTTTCCCTGAAAATACTGACCCAATGTTTCTAGTTTTCACACGCAAAAGAGATTCATATTTTCTTGCTGCATGCCAAATTTGGAGAACTTCCATCCCTTTTTAGAGCGTTATTATACCTACGGACGGACAGATGAACACTAAACCCTTTTATATAGCTTTATCCATAAAGTGCAGGAAAAAATGTTCTCTGCGTCCTAAACTTTTGGGCTGGTACCTAGGTTTCTGAAATATGTTTCCAACCCTGGCTATCATTACATTTATTTTATTAATGTTTCTCCTTATTCATACCTGCTATTAAAAATCTAAGTAAACTATAATCCTGATATATTGATTCATATGAAGTATGACCACAGCACAAAATCTGAAGTCAGTGAATGGGGTGCTGCATATAAAAAAAAACCCCAAAAAACCCAGCTTAAACCAAAAGCTAAACTATAGAATAGTACTAGCTAGACTTCATCAAATATTAATTAGCCTGTTGCTATTGCAGGGCTTCATAATGCCACTGCTGGTGGGCAACAAGGGGGTCTGCTTTTCAAAAGTAACCAAGTTATATACATTAATTTCTTAACACAAATGTACTGAATTGACTGATTATCCTGGAAAGTAGACCTGTTTGTGGCCCTAGAGGACCATAGTGGTGTAGCTCTGATCTATTGTATGCTTTCTTTCTTTTCTATCTTAGTATGTCATATAGCGATGGGCTGATTTCTAGGTCATTTAGATCGTACACTGCAGAAAGCATAGCCTGATTTAGTAATTTGTGCATATTATGTTTTTGGATTGTGATTCAGGATCAGAAATGAACATGGGAGGCAGGACAATAAATCGCCAAGGTAATCAGATACACAAACTGTTGAAAAGAATTTTTCAAAAAGTCCACAAATGACATCAGTACACCATACACATACAAAATCTATAAACCTCTTATTATTTCATAAATATTTTCTTAAATGGGGTAGTTCCACCAAAACCAGCCAGAGATCTCCACAAATATGTATGAATTTCTGCTATTTTGCCAAGATTCATGTAAAAAAAAAAAAAGATTGATTTTTATAAACTTGAACCAAGCTGAAATTCGTCTTTTTCAATTCCACTTCAAACAAACCCATACATCCTTAAATCACAGCTCATGGTTATGATGCTGTGTTATGCATGTACAAAATCTATCAGAGAAGACCATTCTATAGAATTGTTTGATGGCATCCAACTGCTACAATGAGAACAAAAAATAAAACAGGTTTCATTGATCCTACTGGAGTCACACCGGCTGTTTTCTCCTTAGGCTGTCTTCTTTAGTATGCTACGCATGCAACAATTCAACCTCGACTTCCAAGTCCAAGAATGACACGTAATAAAAAATTAATTCAAAAACATGAAACAGCAGCATATACTCAATGTACAGTACGTCAACACAGGACATTATTAATCTAGCTATGCTGAAATTCAGAGTTAAATAAAAACATCTAGGGTCTATGCATGCATTAATGAATGCTGCACAATAGCACAAGGAACACCACTAATGAGAACCACATTCCAACTAATCTCAACGACAGCAGTGAGAAAGGAGCTGTTTATGTAAGTGGTTTAGCTGAAGGATGAAAATTCCACGTTGAACAAACGGAAAAACCAGCTACTTATGCCAAAACACAGCAAACCACTTAAGTTCAACTGAAATAGAAGGGCAGTTTCCATAAAATGCATCATCCAGTTTCTCTGTCTTTCATTACGCAGCTTTCCAAATTTCACACTGTAATGTTCCAGACAAATATTGATGATTTCTGAAATGAAATGTGCTGAGGCAAATACTGACAAAGGCAACAAAGCAGTAGAGTGATATGAATGTTTCAGAAGACAGTAAAATTTGATCACACAGAATACTGATGTCCCACTTTAATATACAACTTAATGTTCTCAACTGAGCATCCTTTTAGAATGAACTATTACGCCACACAGTATATTCTATTATTATAAATTAATTCACTTTAAATATTTAAGCATCAAGCGTTAACTTTAGTAGCTGGACTAGATACGATGATCTGGCTACTACATTTCCTCCAGCAATGGAAACTGCTAAGCCTCCATTTCTTAACACACCTTAATACTTTCAAAATAGGAAGCAAAAAAAATTAAAATAAATTGCAAAACTACTCCTTGAGTTTTTCCAAAATGTGTGTAAGGGCAAGCATTTGCATATAGGATTACCTATTACACTAGTATATTTGATACATGCTACTACTTTCCTTTGACAAGGAGCCAATACTAAGCACAGGCCAAGTTAGTGCAGAGTTATAGTGGCCCGATTGTTGCTGGAGAACAAAGAATTTTCGGCAGATTCAGATCATTTTATTGAACCAGCTGAGTCGTACACAAAGAGCTTTTACTACTACTACTAATCACTACTAGATATATACAGCTCTCATTTGTGCAAGAACCTGCTCCATTGTGCTTATAATTGGTCAAGACAAGTCAAGAGCTTTTGAGTCTACATAGGTCCCTTCCTGAAACCCAAGCTGAATAACATGACAAGTGGTAATGCCTTATCTGAGGAATTTTGCTGGAAATTTTGCATATTCATCTACTTTGCAATACAGCTTGATTTCTGAAGATGTATTGATTGCAATGGATTTCAATCTCAAAACAGTGATTTGTAGAAATGTATTAAGCCACTCCCACTGCAACCCACCACTAGAAATTCAAATCCAGAGACAGTCCCTGGAAGTCAAGCAGCTTAGAGAAAATAAGGAGCACACAATACAAATGGAAACTCACTGATATATCAAACAGCAAATCACATCACCTTACACACCACTGATTTTATCATGCACTGGAACTACACTGCATCATTTAGATAAAAAGATACCACAACAACACTACACAAAATTGTCAAATGCTAATTACAATAGTATCATTAAAACACTGCAGAGAATATTTTCTCTTAAAACAGGAATAAACTGTTTTTTATAAGATTGAAAATCTTGAGCAATCAGTACCTCAAGCCAGAGAATGTATCCTACTTATAAACTCAAATAATTATGCAATTGTACCTTAAAATGAGTAAATAATTAAGTCATTCAAAAATGTCAAGCTCTTGTTTCTCCAGTCTTTTGATTATGCTGAATTTGAATACACAAGTGACTTCTAGCTTCTTACAAAAGTCTAAAATACAAAACAAAATTGTTAAAAACAAGAGATTGTCCTGCTGTGGTTAAATAATTGCTCGCACCACACTTAATCATCCAATAACGCTGCCTAGATCCTCCAAGTCCCACTGTGCAAAATTTTTAAATTGGAAACCGTACAGGTGATGCATCTTTCTTGTAGTCCCTGCATAAATTTTTGCTCTATAAAAGTGGAACTGTCAAAGAACTGAATTTACAAGTACAAAAATAAAAAGCTGTTTCAGTATTCTGCTGTTCTTAGCAACTAGAACCTGCCAATGTTTTCTCGGCATAAGAGAGTAAACTGGCTGAAAGCTGTTGTGTTTCAATGCAGCCATGTGTAAATAAAAGCACACAAAAAAAAACCCAGCTGTACATAAGTTGTCAAATCAAAAGGATTTTAGTAATGTAAATAGGGTTCAAAAATTAAATAGTTACAAAATAATTATATTTTCAAGCATAACAATTTTACAATATTCACTTGCAATGCAGGAAAAAAAAATAGGTCCTCATTGCCAACTAGGCAAAGTGGTTTCAAATAAACTGCATGAGACTTAAGAAAAACAAGCATATGAAATGTTAAATTGTATCCGAACCAAAGCTGTGCACAGATTCTTCCACATCTTTCCAGACTTGGACTGTAAGACTGGATGACAAGGTTAAAATGTACTCTTTTTTTCTGGCATGCCATACTGGGTCAAATCAAAGGTTCATCAAGCCCAATATCCTGTTTCCAACAGTGGGCAATCCAGGTCACAAGTACCTGGCAGGATCCAAAGTGTAGATAGATTCCATGCTGCTTATCGCATGGACAAGCAATGGATTTCCCCAATTCTTCCTTAATAATAGTTTATGGACTTTTCCTCCAGAAACTTGTCCAAACCCTTTTTAAACACAGCTACACTAAGAGCTTTCACCACGTCCTCTGGCAATGAATTCCACCCTTTCGCTTTTTTCTTGTACAATGACTAGATATAAGCTAGAACCACAATTCCTAGCTTGTAAAGCAGGCTTCACAGGTGAGGAATAGCCAACCAGGTGGAAAGCTGTAGCAGAACCAAGAGTCAGAGGTAGACATCTGAGAAATATACAAGGTAGCTCAATCTACCAGGGCACAACAAGATGCAATTTGCGAGTTCATTGCCACTGCCTCAAAGGCTTACTTTAGGATCGCCTCAGTTCTCCTATCCTGAGCATCCTTAAGAGCTGCACCTCCCTCTACTGGAATGATGATTCGCTCTGTGACAGAACACACCAAAACATCCACCTTAGGGAAATGCAACTATTCTCTGGCCTGCAGATCTAAGGGATATAAACCCACCAAGGCGTGCCCCCCTTTGAAAGACACCTATGGCGAACTCCATTCCAGATCAATCAGCACCTGAATCACATCCAGGAGGGGAAAGAAACATGAGGTCTTGCGCAGGGTGACCAAAATGGAGTCCTTCTTCTGTATCCCCAAGGAGTCAGCTCCAGCCACTCTGAGGATCTTCAAAATCTGAAAAATCAAGCTCGGCAATTCATCAATATGAAAGACACTGAGAAGAGTTCTGATGGCTCCAAATCTGGAGGAATCTCTCTCCTTCCTCCACAAGAGAGCCACCATCATCATCATCGGTGTCATCTTGATTCACCTGCATTCGAGCCACACCAAGGCAGCAAGCACTGAAGAAGTCTGATGCTTGGACCTAAATCAGCAGGTATATTCTTCAAGTTCTCCCCTGAAGAAATGTCTGTAACCCCTGGAAGAATTCTATCCAGAAAAAGGAGGACGGGTCTATAGGTCTGACATCCTGAGAGCAAGCTTCCCCTGAGGAGTCAGCCCAAGGATCAACCGAAGGGGGGGGGGGGGGGGGGATGACATCGGTGTTGTGTCACCCTCTATCCCACGCCCCTCCGACCGAGGAGATGGACCATCGTCTGCAAAATCAGAAGGAGGTAAATCTCCGCGAACATCCAGGCGTGCAGACACAAGCTTAAAGAAAGCTCCGGCTATATCACCCTGTAATGGAATGCAGCACAAATATATAAGCACCTAGACTTCATCACCACAAGTACCATGGTTGTAAGACGCTCAGTCAGGTATAGGCATGCACACAACTGGACGCACAAAAAATGTGGTCAGGCACCCACGTGTAAAAGTCGCGCCTAAAAAGGGCCACAAAAAAATGTACATCCAGGTAAGCAAGTATAGTTTGCTTGCCCAAACTAGACGCCCAAACCAGGCACCCAAGTATACACACCCCCCAAGATAGGCACCCAAGGCATGCATCCAAAAGGCTTGGAATCCCAAATTTTGGACGCACAGTCAGCAACAGATGCACAATAGAAACATACAGGTGCGCGCTGATGGAGCAAAGATAAAAGCGCGCAAAATCACCCTCGCTGCCTACTATGCACCATAATGGGGAAACGTCTGAAAGCAGGACCTAGTCAAACAGCTGCTCAACCTGCCATGCTTGAAATACGTCCACACCTCAAAGAACTCGGAGGCATAAGCAGAAAGCCCAAACGCTCAGGAAACAGACCCAGAAGGAAAAACTCCTCTCTTCTTTCTCCTGCCTTTTTTTTTTATATATAAAGTTAAAACCTTTACCTGTGCTCAGCTCTCACTGGCTGAGAGCAGAAATGGGTCCTGGCTACAGGGAAGAGGGTGAAAGCCTTCACCACCGAGCCTCTCTCAGCCTGCTACCGTTGAGTGACAAGTCCACACCACCCAAGGCTACCAGACTAAAGGCACCAAACAGTATCACCTCAGGAGGCAAGCAGTGCTATATAGATATCTCATCTTCCTAATGTCTCCTTTTGTACTTCTTTCTTCCTTCCCATCTTTACTTTCTTGCTCACAAGCAATCCCCCATAGGGAAATGCATGTCCACCATCTGCTGGAGACCGAGAATACTGGAGGGCTGATGTCGGGGTGGGACTATATAGCCATAACGTCAGCTTTTGCTCCATCTCCATCTGCTGGCAGAGGTGCATAACCCACTGGTGAGGACTGAGCTGCCAGAATGCAGAGGAAGGATTATTTTTCCCTGTATGCATCACCTTGCACTTGTCTACGATAATTTTCATCTGCTATATGGACACCCAATCTTCCAGTCTCACAAGGTTCTCCTGCAATTTATCACAATCTGCTTGTGACTTAACTACTCTGAATAATTTTGTGTCATCTCCAAATTTGATCACTTCACTTGTCATACCCATTTCAAGATCATTCATAAACATATTAAAAAGCACCGGTCCATGTACAGATCCCTGAAACACTCCACTGTTTACCTTTTTCCACTGTAAAAACAGACCATTTAATCCTACTCTGTCTCCTGTCTTTTAACCAGTTTGCAATTCACAAAAGGACATTACCTCCCTACCCCATAACTTTTAGTTTTCTTAGAAGCTTCTCATGAGAGATTTTGTCAAACGCCTTCTGAAAACCCAAATATACCACATCTACTGGTTCATCTTTATCCACAATTTTATTCACCCCTTAAAAAAAAAATATAGCAGATTTGTAAGGCAAGGCTTCCCTTGGATAAAAAAGGTACCAAAAAACAAATCTGAAGTCGGTCGAGCATAGCCACAGATGTGAAAAAAAAAAAAAACCCAGAACAAGACCGATGCCTTGGAAAGTAAAATTTATTCTAATCAATCCAGGTTAAAACAGAGAGCCTGACTCTGGCCGAGTTTCGCCTTTTCGGCTGCATCAGGGGCTCAGTCATCCAGATAATACAAATGTATTTAATCTTCACATTTGCATAAAGATGTCAGTGTCTGCTGCTTGTGATCGGTAAAATACTATCTCAAAAAGCCACTTTTCATTCATATCTCATAAAAATCTCTAATTCTTTTCCTTTTCTTCCACGTACATGAAAGTGTGCTACCACACAAAGGGAAACAGACACTGACATCTTTATGCAAATGTGAAGGTTAAATACTTAGGGTTTGCAAACTTTTTCACAACACTAAACATGTACCTACAAAATAATCTACCTTTCCTATACCCACCCCAATTATCTAATTCTCTATGTGGTTGATTGTTTTAGTTTTTGCTATTTTTAGGGGAAGGAAAGTTAAGTATACCTCTCCTAATTAATGAGGAGCTCATGAAAAAAAAAATATATAAGAAAATTATTCCTTACCTGCTAATTTTCGTTCCTGTAGTACCATGGATCATTCCAGACTGTGGGTTATGTTCCCTGTCCAGCAGATGGAGTTAGAACCAAAAATTCCCAGGGGAGGACCTATATAACCACGCCTCCCTCACCTCAATCCTCAGTAACTGGACTAGCAAAGCCAAGACGAGAAGAGACAGAACCAGAGGAATCAATTAAACTCAAAAATATAGAGAAAAAAACAGCTGTAAGTGACAGCAAGTAACTTGTACTCAAAAAACTGTAACTGAGAACTTGCAAACAGCACTGTGTTCAAAGACACAGCTCGCAATAACTAGAGATACAGAGTGAAAATATTGTGAAGACAGGAAAGCAGGGATGGCCCACAAAGAACCCCCAAAACCAGGGAGGGGTCTGGAATGATCCATGGTACTACAGGAACGAAAATTAGCAGGTAAGGAATAATTTTCTTTTCCCTGTACGTACCAGGATCATTCCAGACTGTGGGATGTACCAAAGTTTCCCCATCATGGGTGGGTCGCGGACAGCCCTGCCCGTATGACCCTGTCTCCAAGCTGACCGTGAGACAGCGCGCGAATGTCTAGACGATAATGTCTTGCGAAAGTGTGGAGAGACTTCCATGTGGCCACCCTACAGATTTCCTGAGAAGAAACTGCAGAACTTTCCGCCCACGACGTCGCTTGAGCGTGGAGAAAATGTGCCTTAACAGCTAAAGGTGGAGACTTACCCACTCCGATGTATGCGGCTATAATCGCTCCTTTCAGCCAGCGAGCGATTGATTGTTTGGATGCCATGCAACCCTTCCTGGGTCCCGACCAAAGGACAAACAAATGATCGGAGAGTCGAAATTCATTAGTGACCTCCAAATAATGTATCAAAGAACGTCGGACATCCAACAGACGCAGGTCAGAAGAATCAGAGGATAAAAATGACGGAAGCTCTATCGATTGGTTGAGATGGAAAGTCGAGACCACCTTCGGCAGAAAAGATGGAACTGTCCGCAGGGATACTCCCCCTGGCGTGAAACGAAGGTATGGCTCCCTACATGATAGAGCTTGTAGTTCAGAGATCAGACGTGCTGAGCTGATCGCCACCAGGAAGATGGTCTTAAGGGTGACATCCTTGAGTGTGGCCGAAGTCAGAGGCTCAAAAGGCGGTGCACATAGAGCCCGGAGTACCAAATTGAGATTCCAAGAAAGACAAGGTGGTCTAATTGGAGGCTTCAAGTGTTTTACCCCCTTTAGAAAATGTAGGATATCTGGATGTGAGGCCAGGAGCTCCCTGTCATTACTACGTAGGAAGGCTCCCAACGCCGCCACCTGCACACGAAGAGAATTATAGGCAAGGCCCAAATCCAGACCAGCCTGTAGGAAGGAAAGCACATGTGTCACCAAGGCCTGCGTTGGTAGAACAGATTTTGACTCGCACCATTCCTCAAAAACCTTCCATACTCTGACATAAGTAACCGACGTGGATGTCTTCCTAGCTTTCAGGAGCGTGGAGATGACAGATTCTGGATATCCGCGCCGTCTCAATTGACGCCTCTCAAAAGCCAAGTCGCAAGACAGAAGCGATCTGCCTCCTTGAAAAATATTGGTCCTTGGCGAAGAAGACGTGGCAGATGACTGAGCCGAATAGGGCCGTCTACTACCAGATTGAGAAGATCTGCAAACCATGGTCGACGAGGCCACTCTGGTGCAACTAGGATCACCGGACCTTGATGCGTCTCTATCCATCGGATAACCTTGCCCACTAGAGGCCACGGAGGAAAGACATACAGGAGACACTGTCGAGGCCAGGGAAGAACCAGCGCGTCGACTCCTTCCGCGCCGCGCTCTCGCCTGCGGCTGAAGAACCGGGCGGCCTTTGCATTTGTCGCGGTTGCCATTAGATCCACATGGGGTCTCCCCCAACGCTGTACTATCCTTCGCATTGCATCCTCCGAGAGTTCCCACTCTCCAGGATCCAGGTGTTGTCGACTGAGAAAATCTGCCTGAACGTTGTCCACGCCCGCTATGTGCGAAGTCGCTAGCCGCTGTAAGTGTAGCTCCGCCCATGTCATCAACTCGTCGGTCTCCAACGAGACTAGATGGCTTCTGGTGCCCCCCTGGCGATTGATGTACGCCACTGTGGTTGCATTGTCCGAAAGAATCCGAACCGCTCGACTGCGTACCAGTGGGTAGAACCCCTGCAGCGCTAGACGGACTGCTCTGGTCTCCAGCCGATTGATGGGCCAAGTGGACTGTTCCATCATCCATCGGCCTTGGAGAGACCTGTCCTGACAGACCGCCCCCCAGCCGGTGAGACTGGCATCTGTGGTGACGACCACCCAATCCGGGTTCTGTAGAGACACTCCCTGAGCTAATTGTTGAGGGTCCAGCCACCACTGTAAGCTGAGCAAGACAACATCCGGGATGGGCAGTACTGCTTGAAAATCTCTCGACACTGGGTTCCATCGCGAAAGCAGAGACCTCTGGAGAGGCCTGAGATGAGCGAAGGCCCACGGAACCAAATCTATTGTTGAGGCCATGGTTCCCAGTACCTGGAGATAATCCCACGCCGTGGGAGCAACTAGTGCCATGAACCGTGTTACCTGAGCACGCAGAGCCCGAGCTCTGTCCGGGTGCAGAAATACCTTGGCTCGGCTGGTGTCGAAGTGTGCTCCCAGAAAATCCAGCGATTGGGACAGTATCAGTTTGCTCTTTAAGAAATTGACGATCCATCCCAGAGACTGAAGAAGCTGTACTACCCTGTCTACAGCACGGTAACCCTGCGTCCTCGACTTCGCCCGAATGAGCCAGTCGTCTAGATAGGGATGTACAAGGATACCCTCCTTGCGGAGCGCCGCCGCCACCACTACCATGATCTTGGTGAAGACACACGGAGCCGTCGCCAGACCAAAAGGGAGAGCACGAAACTGAAAATGCTGTCCCAAAATCTTGAAGCGTAAGAAGCGCTGATGATGGTGATGGATCGATTGCCTCTGTAAGTTCCAAAGAGGCCAAGAATTCTCCCGGATGCACGGCTGCTAACACTGAACGGAACGTTTCCATACAAAAACGAGGAACTCTGAGACACTTGTTGACCGTCTTGAGATCCAGGAAGTAGATTGAATAATGACCTTTTCCCAGTTCAGAGGCCGCTACCGGTACTATCGCCCCCAGCTGTAGCAGACGATCGAGAGTCTGTCGGACTGCTAATTGTTTGAGACGGGAACCGCAAGGAGAAAACAGAAAACGATCTCGGGGTTCGTGTACAAAATCTAATACGTAGCCTTGTCTTAAGATGTCCAGCACCCATTGATCCAACGTAATTTGGGCCCACTCCTTGTAAAAGAGAGTAAGGCGACCCCCCAGGTGGGGGATCCCCTCTTGGGTCCTTCTGGCATCATTGTGAAGCCTTCGAGGAAGGACCTGCCCCTTGAGTATCCTTACCGTGGCGGCACCCTCGAAAGGACCGGTTCCAGGTGTGTGATCGCGTAGAAGGAGCCCAAGGTGTCTGCTGTCTAGTAGGACGCGACCTCTGTTGATTCCGGTACCTATTTCTGGAGGAATAAAAAGATCTAGAAGAACGTGGATGATCTTCTGGTAGCTTGTGCACCGCATTCTCATTAAGAGATTTGATGATCTGATCCAAATCTTCCCCAAATAGGCACCTACCCTTGAAAGGAAGGGAACTCAGGCGTGTCTTAGACGAAGCATCTGCCGCCCAGTTGCGTAGCCACAAAAGACGACGAGCGGACACCGCCGCCACCATGGAACGAGCGAGGACCCTTAACAGATCATAAAAAGCATCAGCTCCAAAGGCAACCACCGCTTCAAGTCTATCAGCCTGAATAGTCTCTGCCTGTGGCAAAGATTGGGAAGTGAGAAGCTGTTGTACCCAACGCAGAGCTGCTCGCTGTGCTAGGGAACTGCAGATAGCAGCCCTCATCCCCAACGCTGAGACTTCGAAGATACGCTTGAGGTAAACCTCGAGCTTGCGATCCTGGACATCCTTCAACGCCGTCCCGCCCGTGACGGTAGTATGTTTCATGACCGCGGATACCGCTGAATCAACAGCAGGAACCTTAAGAATCTCCAAGAAATCAGTGGGGAGAGGGTATAACTTTTCCATGGCTCGACCGACTCGAAGATTGGCCTCAGGAGTATCCCACTCCCTTGAAATCAATTGCAAGATGTTGTGATGCGTGGGAAAAGCTTTCGCTAGAGGTCGTAAGCCGCTAGGAGAGGATCCCCTTTCTTAATCTTCGGATCCTGAGCCACAGGATCCGGAGGAGGGTCAATGTCCATTTCCTGGAGGATGTGGGGGATGAGATCATCCAATTCCGCTGCTTGAAAAATACGGAGGACCCTCGGGTCGTCACCTTCTACCTGGGCCGCCAGGGAGGGATCATCCGCATCTGGATCTTGCCATGGATCCCCCGACGGTTGTTGCAGCGGTAAAGGAACCACGGGGGGGGGGGGGGGGGGCTGAGTGGATCCCGCACCCCCGTGGGCAAAGAAGCCCTCCCTAAGGGAGGGTCTGCCGTCAAAAGCTGTGTCAAGCAGGCCAGTTTGGGGGGAGGGGGAACCCAAATTCCAAGATTCGGATCCCTGCTCTGTAAAAATGCCTTGTGCATTAAAACAATGAATTCTGGCGAAAAAGCAGGCAGTGCTGATGAGGGGCCCCCCGAGACGTCATCCCCTTGCCTGCCCTGGTCCGTTGCGCTCTGAAAGTCCATACTGTTAGAGGAAACCTGGAGAGGAGCGTCGACGTCCTCCTCAGAGAGAACTGCCTCCGAGTCAGCTGAGAAAATGGCCGCCATTCCCGCGCTGAGGGGAAACGGGGCATGCCGCTTCCTGCCAGCGCGGTCCGACTCTCCTCCAAGCTGCCTACCAGGTAAGCCATACTCCCCCTCAGGAAAAGCTGAAGAAAATCCCTCTGAGGTCTGCTGAACCCCGTGCCAAGCTCCAGAGCCGTTCGGCGATTTTTGCATCGCGGCGGGAGGGAGGGGGAGGGGCAGCAGCGGCGCGCGGCAACAACTGAAGCGGCGAATTAATAAAACTCTTCGGCCTCCGGACCCCTCACCGTCCCCAAGAGACCGTCGGGGAAAAATGCCGTCCCGACGGTGAGCAGCTCCGGGGAATGGGTCGTCGCAGAGCTGCAGGGCGGGAACTCCAATCACTCCCTGAAAGGGAGGAGGGGAAAAGGAAAACTCCGGGGCTAGGGGGAGCGGTCGGCACTACAGACTTTCACCCCTCAAATTCCTGTTCCTACCAACGACTGTAAATGAAATAAAAATAACACTTACCACACTCTAGCCAGGCAAGGAAGAGGAAAAAACAAAGAGATAGGAAGAGAGAAATAAAGTGACAGGCAAAAAACACAGCCTGTCAGCAAGTTCCTGACTGGAAAACAGTGTCTCTCTTTGAACGGAGTGGTCCTGTCAGAACACTACAGAACCTATCCCTTAGAAGAAAACCTTTATCTAATATTATTTAATTGATTCCTCAAAGAGAAAATAAAAGTAGGAAAGTGCTGGGGACCACCGTGTCCCCTGCTCAATCTGCTGGAGTTAGAACTATACTGAGGATTGAGGTGAGGGAGGCGTGGTTCTAACTCCATCTGCTGGACAGGGAACATAACCCACAGTCTGGAATGATCCTGGTACGTACAGGGAAATATATATATATATATTACAAGTTTACTGAATATTGCCATATAAGAAAAAACACACAAAGCCTAGAGAAAACACCACCACTGGAACCATGTAGCACTGGGGTAAATTTGCCCCAAGACATCTTCAGACTTATACATGAACTACTTTACAAGTGGACTACTCATTCCAGACTGTTTGGTAACCGTACTGCAAAACTGAGCATCTCTCTCATGTCCAAGTAAATGTTTCTGTACAACAGCATACCCTGTCACACCGCAGATAGGATACTACTTTAAAAGAGTTCTGTGGACCCACTATTGCTCTGCTGCATCAGTCAGATTATAGAAGCTTTTCGCACTGCTGAGCTGAAGCAATAAGCTACATACAGGTTTTACACAACATCCTCAAGTTCTCATAAGGGTAATAAACTTCCCTCTCCAGCCCCACCCTGCCTTCCAACCTACAGGTGGCTACATCTCTCATTCTAATATTAGGTGAAAAAATGTGCTAAATGTTCCCATAAATATTATTTTAATGAACACTGATCCAAATATATGGTTTATTGTATTTTTGATGTATTATTTGTATGATGTATTGCTATTTATTGTATTATTTTTATATTTATCAACACGTCTCTAAAAGGCAAAATACAAATATAACAAAAAATAAGCAAATCCCTGTCTTACCTACCAATTTATGACTGCTTTAATCAGGAAAAAAAATATCTTTTGAACTACTGAAAGCCAGTACCAGATGGTGCCAATTATTTTTTTTTAAGTTTCACACAGTATAAACAAGAAAACAATAAACCAAATCAGAGGTGCAGAATACAAATTCAATGAGTGTGTCACATAAAACCTCAAATTAAAAACTACTTACTAGGCTAGTAGAGCAATTCAGTTTTCAACTTTAAAGAAAGCTATTGACTGTAAAATAGAAGCAATGTGGTGTGTGTAACAAAATAGTGTAGTAAAATAATTACAGCACTGAAGACCTCCCACATATAATCCCAAATCACTTTGAAGAATTAAAGTATTTAATACACTGCATGAGAACCAGGATAATCAAACTTTATGATGAAGTGTTCAATCCATCCTAACCAAAGCTGAGTTCCCATAAAATCATGATGAGAAACTTCCAAACCCAAAGCTTTTATCTGATGAGAGCTGGTAAAAGGGGGGGGGGGGACGGGGGGGGGACGACTCCTGTCATTTCTGGGACATTTCACATTTTTACCGGGTAACAATATTCCCATCATTATATGTACTTGACCCAGATCCTTTCACAAACAGCAGGGCTTACTTAAAAAGAAACCTACTGAAAAGAACATTTTCCTTTTCAACATGTTCTCACATAAAACACCATTCAATTTTCCTTTAAATCAGAAGAATTATCACCCACTGTTCAGTACAAGTCAGTCAAAGCTTTCTTTGTAAAGTGGTCTGTGATTTACAAACCTAATTCAAAAGGGGAAAAAAAAGAGAAGTATTTCTAAATGCAAGAGAGAGATTTTTATTTTTAATGATTATGCTAGATCAGCTCAAAAGATTAAATAATGGTTTGCATGATCATCAAATCCATTTGGATAACGATACAGGTATTCATAACATTACAAATTCTTTTTTTTTTTTTTTATGAACACACTAAAAAAAAGCCAGTATAAATATTCTTATGAAGTAGACTGCTCTCATAACAGAAGTATTTAAAGACAGAAGAAAACATTGAAAATCTGGGAAAAGTGCCCAAACACTACCCTGCCAAGCTCCTATAGTGACTGACAGTATAGTGCCCACCTGAAAAATATTTCCTCTTTTGAAAAGTACAGTCCACATCTTACATATGACAAACCAGACCCTATAAAAAGCACCCATATCACCATATACTGTTGCCTTTGGCATAAATCATAGAAAACAGACTATAGTTGGGAACAAATTTATCTCCGATTCTATATTGTAGAAAATACTCAGATTCATTAATTTCTTACTAACTTAAGCGTTAAAAAGCACTACCTGTATGCCAGCACAATAAACACAACTTCATTTACATTGTTGCAGTGGCATGGCCCTGTCTTTGTAATGTATTTAATTTTTTGTCTGTTTCATATCATTGTATTTAATGCAGAGCCCTGGTTCCCTGAGGCAAATTTTTCAAGATTCTGCGGCATGTATGTGGAAAATGTGCATGATTTTGAATGTATTTGCATGTTAATGTAGAATTTTATTTTACTTTATGAAAATAAAGTCCTTCTCTGACATGTGTGTGTCCAGTTAAGTTTACATGGCTCTTTATCAGAGGAAAAGGGATCATAGCGATTAGTCCTGGAGGGGGAGGGCGAGGAGAAGGGAAAGGCATCTGGAGATGGAGAGAAAAGGAATCTCACGCAGCAGAGTTAGCGGATTTAAAGGATGGAGGAGAAAAGAGACAGAGGGAAGAGGGAGAAGGAAGGAAAGAGGATCAGGGAGAACAGAGGAGAAAGATGGGATCTGGAGAGGGAGCTCTAGTGTCAGAAGAGTAAAGAACCTCTCCACCCCCCCCCCCTCCACCCCAACACTGATTCTCTGTCTCATACTCCAAACCTTGTCCAGTCCCTTTCAGCCACTCTCTCCAAACACATCCCTCCAATCTCCTCATTCACAGAGACCCTTACATTCACTCATTCACACTCCATAGCACCTCTGAACCCCTCACTCACAAACCACCTGCATCCCTTGATTCCCTCACTCACTCACTCCCATCCTCCTGACCCCTCACAACTCATACTCCCTTTCCTTGCAATCCCTCTGATCCCCTCACTCTCTCTCCTTCAAACCCCCCACACCCTCATTCATGCTCCCTCTCCCCACAACCCCTCTGATTCCTTCACTCACTCTCGCCTGCAATCCCCTGCACCCCTCACTCACACTACCTCAACTCCCTCCCCTTCCCCTCCAATCCTCACACCCCTCATTCACACACTCTTCCTGCACAACCCCACAATCCCCTCACTCACTTCCTCTCTTTCAATGCCCCCTTCTCATTCCTTCTCACCTAAAAAAAAAAACAAAAAAACTGCCTAGGTTTTATTTCTATAGGTTGAGCTTTAAATTGCTCACTGCAGATTTCAATAAAAGCAAGTATGCTTACCATAAACTATGTTTTCCACAGATAGCAGGATGAATTATCCATGGTCTGTGGGTGATGTCATCCGATGGCACTGAACAGATCTATCCCTCCAAATTAGTAGAGTTTTAAGCTCTAAGTAGTATATGCAGGAGTTCCCATGCAGGCATTGCCTCACTGCCTCTTCAGTTCACGTCAAATCTAGGAATATAGTCTACCCTCCTGGGAGGAGGGTGAGCATCTCATGGCGAAATCATCCTGCTTTCTACCGAAAACACCATTTATGATTAAGTACACTTGCTTTCTTCCATCAATAAGCAAGGCTGAATTAGCCATGATCTGTGGGAAGCCCCAAGCTGAGAGTTGCAGCAGAGCATTTCAGGGTAAGCAACCTGGACTCCACCAAGGAGAGGAGACAATTTTTGGAATATGTGATGCAAAACTACCCCCAATCAACTGCACTGTCCAAAGATGCTAGGTTATCCAGGCAGTAATGTGATGTGAATGTATACACCAGGTAGCAGCCTTATAAATATCTTCAATGGGCACCTCTCTGAGGTGTACAATCGAGAAAGCAGTCGCTCTAACCTGATGGACTTGAACTGGGTTGGTGAGATCAAGACCAGCTATAGCACAGCAATATCGGGTGCAGCCATTAATCCAGTTAAAAAAGGTCCTCTTAGTAACGGCTATGCCAAGCCTGTTTGGATTGTAACAGATAAACAGCTGTGATGTCCTCCTATGGGCCAGAGTACGACGCTTATAATAAGCGAGTGTCCTTTTGCAGTCCAATGTGTGTAGAACTTTCTCCTTGTCATAAACATGAGATCAAGGGAAGAAAAAGGGCAATACAAATGATTTATACAGAACATGGACACCACTTTTTGGCAAGAACTTGGGGTGTATTCGGGATACCAGTTTATCATGGAAAAACTGCAGGTATAGTGGATAACACTAAAGCTTGTAGCTCACTAACATGTCACGTGGAATTGACTACTAGAAAAGCCACTTTCCAGGTGAGATACTATAGAGATGCAGATTTCAGAGGCTCAAATCGAGATTGCATTAGGTGCTTCACTTATTTGAAGGGATTAATAAATGTAGATAAAGGTGAACTGGTAGATGTAGTGTATTTGGATTTTCAGAAAGCATTTGACAAAGTTCCTCATGAGAGGCTTCTAGGAAAAGTAAAAAGTTATGGGATAGGAGGTGATGTCCTTTCATGGATTACAAACAGGTTAAAAGACAGGAAACAGTAGGATTAAATGGACAATTTTCTCAGTGGAGGGGGGTGGGCAGTGGAGTGCCTCAGGGATCTGTACTTGGATCAGTGCTTTTCAATATATATATAAATGATCTGGAAAGGAATACAATGAGTGAGGTAATCAAATTGGCAGATGATACAAAATTATTTTGAGTAGTTAAATCACAAGCAGATTGTGATAAATTGCAGGAGGACCTTGTGAGACAGGAAAACTGGGTATCCAAATGGCAGGTGACATTTAATGTGGTTAAGTGCAAGGTGATGCATATAGGGAAAAATAACCCTTGCTGTAGTTGCACAATGTTAGGTTCTATATTAGGAGCTACCACCCAGGAAAAAGATCTAAGCTTCATAGTATATAATACATTGAAATAGTCGGCTCAGTGTGCTGCGGCAGTCAAAAAAGCAAACAATGTTACGAATTATTAGGAAGGGAATAGTGAATAAAATGGAAAATGTCATAATGCTTATGTATCTCTCTATGGTGAGACCGCACCTTGAATACTGTGTACAATTCTGGTCGCCGCATCTCAAAAAAGATACAGTACCGATGGAGAAGGTACAGAGAAGGGCGACCAAAATGATAAAGGGAATGGAATAGCTCCCCTATGCGGAAAGACTAAAGAGGTTAGGACTGTTCAGCTTGGAGAAGAGACAGCTGAGGGGGGATATGATAGAGGTCTTTAAAATCATGAGAGGTCCAGAACTGGTAAATGTGAATCAGTTATTTACTCTTGGATAATAGGAGGACTAGGGTGCACCCCCATGAAGTTAGCATGGGGCACATTTAAAACTAAATCGGAGAAAGTTCTTTTTCACTCAATGCACAATTAAACGCTGGAATTTGTTGCCAGGGAATGTGGTTAGTTCAATTAATGTAGCTGGGTTTAAAAAAGGTTTGGATAAGTTCTTGAAGGAGAAGTCCATTACTTGCTACTAATCAAGTTGCCTTAGAAAATAGCCACTATTACTAGCATCAGTACCATGGGATCTACTTGCCAGGTACTTGTAGCCTAGATTGCCCACTGTTGGAAACAGGATGCTGGGCTTGATGGACCCTTGGTCTGACCCACTACGGCATGTTTTTATGTTCTTAGAACTATCTTGAAGTCCTAGTGTCCCACAAACCAGAGACCTCTCATGACCCTGGAAATGAGTGGATGCATAGAAACAGGCACACTGTTTACTGGGGAATGGTAAGCTGTACTCACACTGATGTTGCAAGGCCAGATTGTGACAGATAATGTAGGTACAACAAAAGATGTCTTGGCTCACACATAAAGGGATCGAGATCATGAGATGCATACTAGTCAGAATATTTTTTCCATTTGAAGTAACTAACTACGTTTTGGGGAAGGTTCCCTGGCCAAAAGGAGTATATTTTGCATTGGTTCAGGCAAGGCTAAAGGCATTAAAATTGCACACTCAACATCCAGGACATGAGATTGACAGACTGAAGGACCAGGTGAAGGAGATGGCCCTTATCCTAAGACAAGAGATATGGGTTGTCCCTAAGATGTATGTGGTGCCTCATGGACAGTTGTACGAGATTTGCGTACTACGCTTGTCTGGACCACACCAGTGTTTTCAGAATTATAGTGGGTCCTCCCTGCACAAGTTTCTGTACAGTCCTTGCTATAAGCAATATAGAAGGAAAAGCATACATGATGCCTGTTCCCCAGGGCAGCAGAAAAGCGATTTGTGTTTTGCGTAGCGCACTAGGCAGTATGGAGCAAAAGTGACAATTTCCGGCTCTGTTCTGTCACAAAGAGATCAATCCAGGGTTGACTCCAAAGATGACAGTTGGCTATGGATTGGTGTGTGGTGACCACGTGAAAGGATGGAATACCCTGCTGAAGCAATCCGCCAGAGTATTTGCTATGCCGGGCAGATAAGTGGCCTGTAGTGTCGTCTGGTTTTTCATTACCCATGGCCATATGAGAAGGGTCTTCTGGCAAAGGATGCAGGATCTGTTTTCTCCTTGTTTGTTCACATAAAACATGGCAACTTGATTGTCTGCCTGAATAAAGATGCTTTTCCCTTGTAGGAGCTGAGTGAAAACTCATAGGGCACTGTGCCTTGCTCGCAGTTCTAGAAAGTTGATCTGAAGACTGCGTTCTTGAGGAGACCAATTACCCTGCATCTTGTAGTGTCCAACGTGAGCCACTCAGCACAGAGTTGAGGCATCTGTCACAGTATAATCTGGTTGGAGTGGTGCCCTTATGCGAAGCACTATATGCTGTAATCACCAACAGATTTCTAACTTCATCTCTGGAGCGAGATCGATGGATGTATGGAGGGGCTGTAAGAGTCGACTCCTACTGCGCACGCTGCTTTCATTGCGTGAGAGTGACTACATGGACTGCTGCTGCAAGGCAGCCTAAAAGCACCAGAAGGTGGTGTGCTGTCAGAATCAAGGTAGTTAACAAGGAGTTGGCAATTCAGGTCAATGTGATAGCTCTGTCCACAGGGTGGAATGTCCTTACTTGCCTCTAATGAATTGTAGGTGCAGAGTGGGAACTAAGATTGATTTATCTAAGTTTATGAGGAACTCCAGTGACTGCAGGGTTTCTACCACTGTCAATGGACCTCGCCAGAGACCTTCTTAAGAGACGTTAGAAGCCAGTCATCCAAGTATGGAAATTATATGAATTCCCTGGCAATATAAGTGGGCCACTAAAACTGCAAGGCATTTCCTGAAGACTTGGGAAGACAGTCAAAAGTCCAAAACGGAAGAACTTTGCTTCTAGATGGATGCAGCACACTACCAGTACAAAGGTAATGCCAAAAGGAAAGGTATCATTGAATGAAGAGGGAGAACAGTGCCTAATGAGGTCATCTTGAATTTCACTCGACAAAGAATCTGACTGTGATCCAAAAGGTCCAGGATGGGGCGCAGTCCTCCAGATTTCTTGAAAATTAGGAAATACTGGGACTAGAATCCCCAGCCATGTGAGGAGTCAGTTTGTGCAAAAGGAGGGAGCAGTATGTGCCAGGAGAATCAGTCGGTGCAGGGTTAGGGCCACACATGTATATACAGCAGCACCCAAACATACATCTACCCATTATATAAATGGAATCATGTCATCAGTCATTCAGTCTGCTTTAAAGATTATCCCTCTTATGATGGTGGTAGGTTATAATTTCTTATATGCTATTAAAGCAGAAATGTTTAAAGTATATTCTTTCTGACCTGCATACATTCACTTTCTTGGATGTTCAATACAAATTAAATGATACTCAGTTTTACAATTTTTTCTTCAGGTATTTAAATGACTTAATTTCAATCTAACTTCCTTTACAGATTACAAAAGGACTTTTACAATTTGTTAAGATGTCCATGATTGATAGAAATACATGGAGCAAGAAGACAAATGCTAAACTTATCTGAGCAGGTCTAAGAAAGCCAAGTTTGTTTCTACTGAAAAAAAAATCTTTTGATTTTGAATTTTCAATTTAATTCTACATTTTTTGAATGCACAATAGTTTTAATATGAAAATGCTAAATACAAACAATTCTCTATAATGAGCAGATTCTGCAGCAGCAAGCAAATTCTGAGTCTGCAGAATGGCAGGACACTAGGGGCCCTGGATACACATCTGGACATAGCAGAAGGATATTCATTAATACTGAATAATCAAATTGTGCACTAAGTAAAACAGTAACTAAACAAGTTAGAGAAATGTGCATTTCCAACATAAGACTTTGAAAAACACCTACTTTGTGTTTTGTTTCAATATTTTATTGATCTTACAATAAGCTCAAACAGTACTGTAGATGGCATGGGTGGGGTCCCTGATGAATGGGAGGGAGGCGGGGGCTACCATTGGGAAGGTATAAGCAGCCTTGAGAAGCAGAGTGCATTACAAGGATTAGTATATGTACTGTCCTATATTCACAAAATATAAACAGATAAATAATCGTTTCAGATACATTTTCCAAACCTGACTGGTCTCATTTTTGTTCTTCATTTTCTAAGTAATATTTAGAAACATAGAAATGATGGCAGAAAAAGACCAAACGGCCCATCCAGTCTGCCTAGCAAGCTCCCACACTTATTTTCCCAAACTTATCTGTTTCACCAACCACCAAGTTCAGGGCCCTTGTTGGTAACCGTTTGATTCAAATTTCCTGCCCTCCCCTGTCATTGATGCAGAGAGTAATGCTGGAGTTGCATCAAAGGTGAGCATAAGGCTTAATGGTTAAGGGTAGTAACCGCCACATCAAGCAAGTTACCCCGATGCTTATTTACCCTGACTGCACAGATCAATGCCTTGTTGGATGTAGTTTGAATGTAAATCCTGTTTTCCACATTTCCCCCTGCTGTTGAAAGAGAGCAATGCCGTATATGCATTCAAAGTGATGTATCAGGCTTAATTGGTTTAGGGTAGTAACCGCCGTAATAAGCAAGCTACCCCCATGCTTATTTGTTTAACCAGATTGTGAAGTTTAGTCCTTGTTGGTAGTTATCTGAATGCAAATCCTCTTTTCCACATATTCCCTTGCTGTTGAAGCAGAGAGCAATGTTGCAGTTGCATTAACTGGGCGAAGGCTAGTAGTAATCACCAGGTACTAGCCTTCATGCCAGAATCCACCCCCATGGTTCTTCTCTTCATTCCCATCCTCTAGACTTAATGGATCCACAGTGT
This sequence comes from Rhinatrema bivittatum, assembly GCF_901001135.1. NCBI lineage: Eukaryota > Metazoa > Chordata > Amphibia > Gymnophiona > Rhinatrematidae > Rhinatrema > Rhinatrema bivittatum. The sequence continues at coordinate 409,932,781 of NC_042617.1, forward strand.
TTATCCAATGCCCCCTTGAAATCCTTCACAGTTTTAGTCTTCACCACTTCCTCCGGAAGGGCATTCCAGGCATCCAAAACCCTCTCCGTGAAGAAATACTTCCTGACATTGGTTCTGAGTCTTCCTCCCTGGAACTTCAAATCGTGGCCCCTAGTTCTGCTGATTCTTTTCCAACGTAACGGGTTTGTTGTTGACCATGGATCATTAAAACCTTTCAAGTATCTGAAAGTCTGTATCATGTATTGTAAATTTTTATAACTTTATCATATATTACAAAAATTGATGCAAATCCAATGAAGCAGAAAGCAGCGCACACACCAATGATTGCTGCTGCATACTATTAATTATGCCTAAAAAAACATCATTTTCCCCATTTCCTACCCCCCATACAATATTAATATGACTGCCCGCTTCAGAGAATGCTCACTGATTATGAAATGCCTTCAGGGCATCATTTATTTATTTATTTGTAGTTTCTTACACCGATAACCGTTTTCACATCGTATTGGTTTACATGGAACATAGAAATAGAGCGCCACTGGTACATGGCGCACTGTTACATGGAGCACATATCATGGGTAATAGATTAACATAGCTGGCAATCTGTAACACTAGCATCCTCTCTTGTCTCACAAGTAGACTTTTTTGTTTTTTTTTATGTAAACCTGTGAGCCACTTAGGACTTGGGATAAAATGGTATACAAATATTTTAAATAAATGAATAACTTTAATAGAGAAAAAAAAAGAGTGTATGTCAATATTCTGTGACATTTTTCCGCTAAATTCAGATTTAGCAGAACAAATGGCAGGCTTTTCAAATCCTCCTGCACTGACTGGCCCTGAGATAGCCAGATAACATGTTAGCCATTTAAAAATGTATTCAACTTGGGGGTGGGGCAGAGATGCTTGAGGGTGGAGCCGGATAAATACCAATTTCCAACATTATCTGAACAACAGATAAATAACTTTAGAACTGCCAAACAGTTCTAAAGTTAGCTGGATAAACTTATCTAGACAAAAGATAGCTGGGTATATTCAGCGGTGCGGGTATGCTACCAATTAACATTGCCGGCCGGACAGCAGTTGCCCCATATTTATATAATTGACCTACTTCTTAAAATAAAACAGTGGAGATGTTATAAAAGTTTTATAAGATCCGATTTTACAAATTGGTTCACATACTTCTAGCTTGTGGTCAATGCCTATATTTATTTCTTAGCTATTGCAAGCATTACTCATTGACTAAAATGTACATGTGCCTCTAATTATACTGTACCACACTAATGACAGCATTTGCATGGGAATCTCCATACGGTAATTAACATTACAGGTCTCCTTCTACAAATCCCACCGCCAGACTGCTATCTTTAATGAGCATGACAAAAATCAGCAGGCCAAGCAGAGCTCTTTACCAGCACAGCAGAAGATGCATGTCTTACATTCCTACTACAGAATGTTGGGAATTATTAGAAAGGGAATGGTGAATTAAACGGAAAATGTCATAATGCTTCTGTATCGCTCCATGGTGAGATCGCACCTTGAATACTGTGTACAATTCTGGTTCCCGCATCTCAAAAAAGATATAGTTGCGATGGAGAAGGTCAGAGAAGGGCGACCAAAATGATAAAGGGGATGGAACAGCTCCCCTATGAGGAAAGACTAAAGAGGTTAGAACTTTTCAGCTTAGAGAAGAGACGGCTGAGGGGGGATATGAAAGAGGTGTTTAAAATCATGAGAGGTCTAGAACGGGTAAATGTGAATTGGTTATTTATTCTTTCACATAATAGAAGGATTAGGGGGCACTCCATGAAGTTAGCATGTGGCACATTTAAAACTAATCAGAAAAAGTTCTTTTTCACTCAACGCACAATTAAACTCTAGAATTTGTTGCCAGGGGACGTGGTTAGTGCAGGTAGTGTAGCTGTGTTTAAAAAAGGATTGGATAAGTTCTTGGAGAAGTCCATTACCTGCTATTAAGTTGACTTAGAAAATAGCCACTGCTATTACTAGCAACAGTAACATGGGATCTTCTTAGTGTCTGGGTAATTGCCCGGTTGTTGTAGCCTGGTTTGGCCTCTGTTGGAGAAAGGATGCTCGGCTTGATGGCCCCTTGGTCTGACCCAGTATGGCATGTTCTTAAATGTACTCCAGGATAGCTTAAATTGTAATCTGCTCTATTCCCAACAATCTTAAATTTAACTACAAAAATTTCAGTTTTACAAGTGGAGTAAGAAAAATAAATACAAATTATCAAATATCAAAACAAACAGCTCTTTTCACACTGACAGATCATTCATTGTATTACAGCAAAATTCCTCAGGAGGATGCTAAAAATATCAGCTTGCTCATCTTTTGCTTCTTAATGTGCTCTTTTTCCTAGGTACATGTTTATTATCTTGGTTTATATTTATGGAAACATTTGCAAAAAAAAAAAAAAACCAAAAAACCAAAATAAAAGTAAGGAAAGAAGGTTCTGAAGGATTTTGCTTGTTTTAACTTGCCTACTCAATTATCTGACAATATTGCAGCTTCAACAATAGTAGAAAATGTTATTAGTGATTGTACCATTAACAGATGTTCTGATAACATCAAATAGTACCAACAAGTCAAACTGCTTTAATTGGAAAACATTTTCCCTATATATGTTAATGATGAAACAAATCTCTTCAATACTTCCATGCAATAATGAAAAAGCAAATTCCTGAAAAACTCAGTAGTAAAAAAGAGGAGGGTGGCAGAGCTCTGCTACTCTAAGACATTTTTTTAATAAGGTTATATCTGAAGAATTAAAGGGCAAATGGAAGGAGAAATTGTAAATCCACCCTACAATTGGTAACCCTCAAGCTGGAGCTATGGACCAGTACCTAGCATCAGAATTTCGTGAGGGAACTCATTCCAGGACCTCCGACCCGTTTGCTTAGTTTCTGGTGGGATGCAGATGGACTCTCAGCCTGGCTAGTTCGCAGCCTGTGAAGATTCCCTTACAAATTCAATCGCTTTCCAACATCTTTGCTAAAAGCAGAAGCCAAAGGTGCTGACAAAAGGCAGCAGTGATGATTCCTCCACCATTCTTTATGTCTGTGATAGTTGTAGCTTCTGCAAGACTGGAAGCCTCAGTGCCAGAACACACATAGACCAATAAAGAGACATCAGCTGGTGGACTGCACAATGCTTTGCATTAATGGTATGGATGCATTAGGCTTCCAAGAAGGCCGGGTGATTTGCACAGAGTGGTCATAGTTATCACCCCAAGAATGAGCATGATTTTGAACAAATAAGGTTGAGATTCATGTAAAAGACATGGGAGAAATTTGTGTTTGTTTATATATTGTAGAAGATCAGAGAGGAAGACAACGGACAGAATGAGGAGGCCAACTGGCCTTTATCTGACAGCATTTAATTCCTCCCCCCCCCCCCCGCAACCTACCTTTCTCTTCCCTCCACACCTCGCTCCCATCATCCCTTCCCCTTGCTTTTCCTGTTTCTCTGCAAATGTATCGATACTATTTACAGTGTATATGGTTTGTTCATACTCCATTATTCTGTAAATATTCATTCATTCTCCCCATATTTCTGGCACTGTTCTAAATTTTGTTTTAATTTGTTGTTAATTATGTTCTCTGTAAAGCCCTTAATGCTACATTCATGTTCAGTGTAAACCGATGTGATGGTCCCAACAAACATCGGTATATAAAAATTGTTAAATAAATAAAAATAAATAAAGTTAGTGTGTTGCCTAACCATGGCACTGGCAGGGCATCGGCAAAACTCTCCTTTCCCACTTTGCATTGAACAATGTATTATGACAAGGTAGGCCTTGGAAGAGAATGTACAGCCATGACAGACCTTTCAAGGAACAACTCAAGGGCTTCGGGAAAGCCCTGGGAGACTGGCACCGAGCAACCTCATGACAGGAATTCAAGCTAATCTCCAAGCACTCTCACCTCGAAGCACGCAGAGTTTTAGTCACATCTGGGATCTCGGGGTCATTCACTGAAGAATTGTATCAGTGCATTCGAGTCTCCCTCCACTTGACGTTCAGCACTTGCTGCCTTCAGCTCTTGGCATGAATCTTTGAAGCACTTGCTCAGACTTGAATCAAAACTTGACAACTCTTGTGTGTATCTTAGAAGCAGGGCCGGCGCGTCCATAAGGCGAACTTTGGCGGTCGCCTAGGGCGCCGAGCCGTAGGGGGCGCCGAAGAGCAGCCACATGGTGCAGCAAGCGGGGCCTATCCCGCTTGCGGCAAACAGAAATAGAGACTGTGTGCTTCTCAGGGCCGCAAGCAGAACACACTGTCACGTCCCCCCCCACCCCCACGTTTCGGCGCTGACTGTTTCTATTTCTCTTTGCCGCGAGCGGGATAGGCCCCGCTTGCGGCATCACATGGCTGCTCTTCGGCACCCCCTACGGCTCGGCGCCCTGAGAAGCACACAATCGGCACCGAAACAGGTAGGGGGGGGGGCGGCAGCACAAGGGTCGCCTAGGGCGCCCAATACCCTTGGCACCAGCCCTGCTTAGAAGTGAGGTATGAAAAAGGCTGAGGAATCTCCTTGGTGAGATTTGGCAACAAGGGCAATCGTGGTCAGCTTCCTGATATATTTGTTGAGACTTCTAAGCAAGTTTCTTTGTTCTGGGCTAAGTTCACCAGCAACAAAGGATGAAGAGTTTGTCCTTCCTGGACTCAGCCACTCTGGGTGACATCCTGAAGCAAATTTCATAGCCATCAGCATCACAAGCTTTTCCAAGACAGATGAAGCAAACGTTTTGATTGTCTATGATGGACATCTTTCTTGTGTACGTGGAATAGAATTCTAAAAGCTTGCTTCTCCAACATGGTGATAAAAAACACAAAATCAAAAGATGAAAAAAATATTTTCTTTAGATAGCTGTGAGGGAGACACTGACTGGAGACCTGTTTCAAGTTTAAAAATGTGGTTGGATTTAGGGAAGAGGAAGAAGGGGGTAATACCTTGATTTGGCAAAATCTCAAAAAAAGAAATAAAGCATGAAAAAGGGCTGAAAAAAAACTTGACTAGGGAAATAAAAAGGTAAAACAAAGTTCCTATTAGGAACATTAGCATAGACAGTGAAGAAAAATCCCAAACTCAACTGGAATCGAATGACTGGGCTAGTGGAAAAACAGATTGAGCAGCCATGGGGCTGCCACAGTGCAGGAAATCCCAAGCATGTACAGAAAAGATTTTAAATCTGTACTGGGAAGCTCTGGAAATTCATTCCACCCAGGGTGATCTAGGTCCATGTGAAGCCCTCTGGAGATAGGGAAATATCTGCAGTGACTGAATGTAATCTGCTTTGAAGTGGCAAAAAGGTGGATATAAATAAATACATTGAATAAAATAAAATAAATAAACCTGCTTTTCTTCAGGGGACTTACCAGAATCGATTACTTCAAATTGCATGCTGTGAAAAGGCAATTAAAATACAAATGCAAATTAAGTGCATGGTGTACAGTGGTTTTGTTATACAAGTTACTTCCTTTAAAATTCAGAAATATCATTAAAAGAGTAAAAAGGGAAAAGAATGACTACATTAAACATAGTACACGTATCATATCGGACCTTAAATATACACTAATGCATAACACAGAAAAAATGAGTTTCATACAGAAAACCCCATCTTTAAAAGATGTATTTGAAAAGACCAACCTAAGAGAGGTAACAAGAACAAAACAAAAAAAAAGTTTCGCCAGTGGCATTTGAACTACTGGGGGAAAAACAAATTCATCAAACTAGATCAATTTTTGCCCAGTAGGCCTTGGCCTTGTGAAGCCACAGGAAGGGAAATGCAGAGAATGTTTTTTCCCCTACAGCGACAGGACTTGATTTAGAGGTCCTGCCAAATTCATTCATTATTTCTTAACCATGGCAACAAGGATCCACTTAAGAGTTATTTCATCTAATCGTGCAAGTTGGAGGGGGTCGGACCAGTAGCTCAGTAGTAATGCTGTGCACTGCCATGCTTGAGACCCAAGCTAGGATCCTGTTTCCCAGGTCAGCCAGGACCGCAAACGCTGTGGAGATAACATTCACAGACCCTGGGGGAGGGAGTCTCGGCTATCGCTTAATGGCAACACCTAGAGGCCAGACTTAGTTCTGAAGGGAGCTACAGTTTGAAGCCCCTGACTGAGGACTGCCAGTGATGTGGCTGGACTGAATTGAGAAAAGAATATAAAAGGGGGGGAGGGAGCCCAGAGTAGTTGCAAAGGAAGGCTGTAAAGAAATGCAACTTGAGAAACCCTAACACATTACGTGGCCCAATAACTGCAGAAATTGGGGAGTCTTGTTCTGGGAATCAAAAGCTGGAATTTGTGGTTGATGGGCCTGTCATTTTCTGTACAGAACTGGCAGAAGATCACACCTCCACTTTTGCTAATCAGAGGAAAATCCCAGTTCTTTGCAGGATCCTGGTTCAGCCTTGGAAATGAGAAACAGAGCGAGGAAGGGAGTAAGAATATGCCAACGACAATAAAGACATTTGAGTTAAAAGATAGTGAATTCTCTTATTATGAGAAGAGGAAAGGAGACCGGAGGGAGGCTATATACAGATGGGCGAAAAGCAACAAAAGCAATGATCTCAAAGTAATTGGCTGCGCAAACTCTGGATAGTTACAGAAAATTTCTCTGGAATTGTGTGAGCTTGCATTCACAACAGATGGAACAATTGCAAGAAAATTATACCAGTTTCCAATCAACATCACATCAATGAAATTTTGTCACTGGATATGAGCATAGCTAACCTCTAACTTGTAGCCAAGTATGGAAAGTTAGAATAAGTGGGAGATCATACATAAATTTGTGATTTCTCCCTATATAAAACTTAATATCTTGGGGGGGATCATTGTTTGATGATCTCAAGATGGCCAATCAGGTGGATAAGGCGACGGCCAAAAAACAAAAAGATGCTTGGCTGAATAAGGAGAGGCATGGTCAGCAGAAAAAAGGGAGGCGATATTGCACCTATATATGTCCCTGGTGAGACCTCATCTGGAATACTGTGTACAATTCTGGAGGCTGCGCCTTCAAAAGGATATAAACCAATTGGAGCTGGTCGGGAAGGTGGCAGCTACAATGGTCAGTGGTCTTCACTGTAAACCATACGGGGACAGGCTTAAAGATCTAAACATGTATACCCTAGAAGAAATATTTCTTTACAGAAAGGGTGGGAGATGCGTGGAACATTCTCCCTGTGGAGGTAGTAGAAACGAGGACAATATCTGAATTCAAGAAAACATGAAATCTCTTCTGAAGGAGTGGCAAGGATTGTAGATCTGAGCAGTTACTGCAGATGGGCAGACTAGATAAGCAATATGGTCTTTCTGCCAACATGTTTCTAAAACACAAAGAACTCGGAATTCTCTCTATATATATGCTTTTACTATCTTAAACATTTTTTTAAATAGAATTTGCTATAATTTACAAGTTACTAACAATAATGAGCATACTAATTATTCTAAGGCAGCCATCTCCTTGTGATATCTGAGGGAAGAAAAGGAGCCTCATAGGTGGAACCACAGCTTCAGGTATTTATAAATTAACAATCCCATTACGTCCCCCTCAACGTCCAGAGAGCTTCAGTTTTCATTTACTAGTCTACATTCAATTAGAGACTGCTTTTAAATAATTATTTGTTCTTCATTGCATTTAGGAAATTTTGATCTAAAGTAACAAAAAAATGAATACCATTAACATAAAAATAATACTTTAGTTCAAACAGCTAAATACTCACTCTCAGAAGGCAAAGGTATATTTTAAAGATGAGCAGAGAGCACACTAAGGACTGTGGTACCCTCCATTTTAAAGACCAAGGGAACAAAGACAGCAGAAAGTATTTTTAGGTAACTATTATATCTTCCAAAAATGAGGCCAACCACCTTAAACTTGTTCCCTCAATACCCAAGATAATTAACCAATTTAGCAAGATATTGTAGTCTACAGTGTCAAATGCTAAAGACAAGGCCAACAAAAATCAACATGGAATCATTGTTCTTATTGAGTTCTAGGCTAAAATCATCTACCTTCGTGATCAAAGCCTTCTTAGTGCTATACCCTGTTCAAAAACCTGACTGAAAGGGGGGATTGTCTAGGACTTTCATCTTATCTAATAGCTAGATTCATCAAAATGCTATAAATATAGCAGAAATCCATCACATAGGCAATTTCCACAAAGTGAGATACAGCATGTGTTGATTTATGTGCGTGGCGCACTATTTGGTTTATGTATATACCAGCTGCAGAGAGAGAGAGAACTTTAATTGGGAAAATAGGATTCTATATATATCTAGCACTATAGATGGGCACATTCAACTCGGTAGGCTTGGGGAGTAGTGTTACATACACAGTCAGAGAAATTAATTACAAATTTGCAATCACTGAAGAATTTCTATCACTTGAATCAATGAAAGGTACAACTGAGGAGTTGATTTGTACAGTGAGAAACAACATGTACTAATGTGAAACAAGAAACAAAAATGCTCACCTGTATTTACCTGCTTTGGTATTTTTTCTATACTCTGAAAGGCCACCATCCAAAGCTGCTGTAAGGAACCACTGGTTTTCTTGATTAAACGGAATGTACTAACTAACTGGGGAGGTTCAGAGCTATTCAATAAAAAGAGAGGTTTGGGTTTTACTCGCCCCCTGGTGTGTTCTGGCCATTTATCATCCTCAAGCACCATCATTCCTCGTGGATTTTAGTTTGGCTTTTGTTTAGTCAGGTTGCAGATTTTAGTTTGGATTTCCTGAAAGGGGCTCTCTGTCTCCTGTTATTTTTTCTAATTTATTCTAGGATTGTATGTTTTCCCTTTTGGCAGGTCGGCTGTTCAATCTGACCTACTTGTACTTGCTTTTTACTATTGTAATCAATTTTTGGAAGACTTCCATTTGTGAAACTGGTGTGAACCTGTGCACAGAGGGTTGGGGCGTCCCTGTGTATGGTTAAATTAAGAGAAGGAAAGATTGTGACCATATTCTATAACTCCCCACCAGAGTTTGGACTTGTCTGTCACCTGATGCAATGAAGTTTCAATCTTCAGTGTTTTTTTCTATCAGTAATTATCTCATTTTTGAGGCAAGGAAGTTTTTCCACCCTTCCTGTGTCTTGTTCTTTTTTTCCTAATTTTAGAGTAAAAGATTATTTTTCCACCGGGGCTGAGTGCCCTTCGTAACCAGGGAATTCGTTTCCATTTTTAGGAAGAGGCGTCTTTCACCTAGGAAGAGCCTTAGGAGTGAAGATTTTTCCATCTTAGAAATTGAGTCCTGTCCCTTGCTAGAGGGAAGGAGCTGAGAGTATTCGAGGACTGTGTTTGCTGCTGACTCAGGGGTGTTACAATTGAGAGGAGAGAGCCCTTCTGGTACTTCATAAGGAGATCTAAAGCATTTAAGAAGACTTCAGGAAAGATATGGGAACTAGGACTTGTGTTCCAATAAATAACTGAGACTAAATTCTAACCATCTTAAAATGGGGAGAACGCAGTGATGAGAAACTAGGTTGACCTACTTCCAATCTGAGTAATTGGAGTAACCGGGGAGAAGGATCAATTGTTAAGAAGTGGGCTTCCAGAAGAATTCAGAGACTTTGCAAAAAAAAAAAAAAGTGAGGTCACAAGTTTATGAATCTTTCTGCTGTTCTATTATTGACTTTATTTAGACACTGATTTGAAAGCTGTAAATATTCTTCAGTAATCTAGTCAACTATCAGGAAAGAAGCTGGAAACTACATTGCTTCTCAGAGTGCTTTTTGGAAATAAAACACTGACTATTATTAGTGCTGGTTATAGTGGAGGAAAGGGGCTTATACTGGGATTATTGGTCGTCCCCCAGGCTGGAGCTCAGAATGTAAAATACTATTCCTGGAAAGACCGAGAGAACTGTGCGCAGAAAGGGACACTCTCTCTTCCTAGGTGCCCCTGGGTGGAGGATGTGCCCCGCTCAGGGGTTACACTGTTATAAAATTAGAGGCATTTATATCTTCTCTCTGACAGACCCATCTATAACACTGGGTATTCAAATGTCAAGGAATCGTGATAAAGATCAAATAATATCAGAGTGATCCAATCAAGATACCAAAAGAATCTGAATATCCCATATGTTCAGAACGTTAGAGGATACTGAATGAAACAGTAAATCAAGAATGTGACCCCGCTATAAGGCAGTTTTAGTAACTGATCAGAATAAAACTATGTTATTCATTCTGCTCACAAAGCTTACAAGCAGCACAGACGTCTAGAGAAAAATTATTCACTACAGGTCTGAAAATTTATGTATAACTGCACCCACAAGAAAGGAATTTCCTTGGAAAAAGATAAGACAAAGTTCAGATTAGCTGTGCTTTATTTCATCTTAAATCACTACTTTTATCATTTGCTCTACCCGCAGCTGCCGTAAACCAAAGAATGAAACAAAAACAGCCATGCATGTTCAAGAACATCAACAACCACTATTATACTGCTTTTCTCTGGATCCATGATTGCAAAACCTTTCACAATGCCCCAAACAGAAGATTCCCATTTCACTCTTTACACTGAACAAATAGCGCTTAACGTTCAGTTCCTCCACTTTTCACCCACATTGAGTAATATTTTCTGGTTTTAAAGCACAGTAAACAATCATTAACCAACTTTTCATTGAATTCTGTTAATCTTTCTCAAGAACTGTGGGAAGTGCACACATTGTGTACATTAAATGCTGAGCAGAGGAATCTGTACTTACCGCCAGAGCCTTTGAGAGCTTGGCTCTGAAGTCATTCAGGACAATAACAACAATTTCTTGAAATGGTACATATACAAAGCCACTCTGAAGGAAAACTTTTCTGGCGCGAACTAAATCAAGGGCATCCTGAAAGTGAACCTGGACACATATAAAAGCCATAGGGTTAGGGTGTTATATGCATATTGCAATAGATCACTAGCAACTTTGTATAGATCATTGTCAGAAGTAAAAGCAACACGATTCAAATTTTCATTTACATTTTTATTTTATTTATTAGTTTTTCTATACCGGTGTTCAAAATTAAGTATCACATCGGTGTACAAATTAATCATACCCTGTTATAGACATTAAAACATCAAATTCCTCCCATCAAATACTCCTCCTAGTTTTGAACACCCCTGTTTTATTGTAACTTCAGAGTTTCCTTCCACTTGTTACTGTTTGAGTTTATTTGCATTTTCACCCCCTGTTAAATGTAAACCAGCATGATGTGATCCTTATCTCGAATGCCGGTATAGAAAAACACTAAATAAATAAAATTTAAAAGTAAATAATATTCTATCTTAAAAGTAAGCAAGTAAAACAATAAAATATAAGAAATACAACTTTTTTAGAAAAAGATAAACACACATTTCTAAGAAATTTAAAGCTAAAAGAACTTTGGCTAAGCAAAAAAAAAAACAAAAAACAACTTCTAATCTCACTGTCAAGCTGTTCTTAAGGATAGGCCTGTAAAAAAAAAAGTCAGGTATTAATGCCTTTTTTTTAAAGGCTTGCATTTAGCTCTGGAATCCAGGAGGGACAGCCATAATCAATAATATGGTTTATTTTTTGGAGAAAAATGTGTGCAAGAACAATAGGAATTAAGATTAGTAATAGGAGCCTAAGTAGAAGCATAACAAGGAAGCAAATTTATATTTTGCTCTTTTTGCCCTCATCTAGATCATTCTGCCACAAGCTGAAATACTCTTAAAAATAAAATATCTTAGGGAGTAAGAAACTGAGCAGTGTAATGTTAAAGTCTGTCCTTTTTTATGTTAAATATCGCCACCAAGAAGAAGGGAAGGGGGCAAGACATCATTGTCCATCAGTGGCCAATTCTGAATTCCCAGTGGTTAACTATAGAAATTAAATCCTTGGCTCAGTCCTTTCCCCCTTACATCATAAAAATTGACCACTTTCTCTCCACCCTCACCAAAAAAAATTCCTGGTCTTTTTTGCAGCAAGGTGACCTAGCCATAACAATGTCTATCAGTAAAAATATTAACCAATTTCACCACTCTTCTGTAGGATGCAAATCAATTTTCTCTTAACATTAGAGGCTGCTCTCTCGGTTTGTCCTGAGGTAAAAAGGTTGTCCGCAGTTCTCTGTAGAATCCATTCATCTATTTGTACAGTGTAAGTCAATCCTCTACTCTTATCCTCAAAATGACCTTTTTCCTAAGAACAGCAGCGGTAGAGGCCAATGTACTAAAGTGCACAGAATTGCATACTAAAATCGCTCAGAGTGCATATTAAATAGGATAGTCAAACTTTGCCTGCTAATAGGGAAAATTATAATGTGCACTATTTGCTTCTCAGTTTTTCGCATGTAGTTTTATGTTTACGAAATTTCTTTGAACTTCACAGATGAGTGACTGTGATGCAATATTATGCAAAGCAGCTAATTAGCTATGAATACACAACTGAACTATGTGAGAAAAACTTTGAAAACACCATTTTGCAAAAAAATGTAACTGCAGCTCAAAAAAGTGTAGTTCAAGCTTTTGCCAAATTTTCCACAGGAAAACTATGTTTACTATTTTGCTACTGGACTGCCCTTTATAATACACTGACCGAGTTTGGAAATCTTTAAATCACAAGTGAACCCTTTCATTTCTTTTAACTTAAACGGCCTTTTCTGCACTTACTTATTTGTTCCTGAACATACCCAGTTCTGTCCAGACAAGTGGGGTTTATGCATCCCTACCAGCAGATGGAAGCAGAGAACACAAAACTTTGAGGCATTACTACATAACCAAGATTGCCACCTGCAGTACCTCAGTATTTCTCTGTCTCCAGCAGATGGCAGACATGCAACCCTGTAGTCCTAACTGAGCTGGAGTTTTTGGATATTTGGATTCTGCTCCTTGAGGTGTCAGGTTCCTTAATGGGCCATCCCTCAGGTCGAGCCAGGCAAACAGGGGCTTGGATACCCCTGGCTGTAGTAGCCTGCTGGTTCCAGGAATCCTGAGAGCCAGGGGACTGGCTCCCTCTTTGTGCCCAGAGGTTCCTTCCTGTCCAGTGCTGGCTCCCTCAGGAAAGTATCCCCTTTGGGGTTTTTCTTTCTTTCAATAAAGTTTAGTTTAAAAAAAAAAGTATTCAGTTTTTAATTGCTAGGGATGATAGAAGAGGGAGAGCCAGGAGAGTCGGCCTGCGGTGCAGTGCTAGGGCGGGAGACCTCAGTAAGTGTTTGGGTCACTGAGGGAATGGGAGTCACATGTCGGCAAGAGTTTACTGTGATTTCACAGCAGGGAACAGTTCCTCTTGGTGCACCGCGGCTGTGCTGTGCTCAATCAGCCATTCTTTTGGTGTGAGCGTTTCTTGCCGCTACCGCTCCTGCCACACGAGCATGGAAGTTCTCCAGTGGGGGTCAGTGCTGCTGTGCCCCGTGGCCTTGGAGTGTTCGGGGGTCATTTTTTTGGCGCAATCATTTTTCCTGCTGCTGCCGCACCCCCCATCAGCACTGGTGTGGTGGCGCGTCCTGCACTCTCAGCGGCCAAGTGATGCGGCCTACCTCGGAGCAGAGCACGTGCTTGTGGCATCTCGGTCTAAATGGCGGATAAGCCGCATGTGGAGGCCTGCAGGGACTGCGACACTTGGTCATCCCACCTGAATTCCCTATCCCTGCGCACAGGGTGTGCCTCGGAGTGGGGGGGGGGGGGAAATCCTCCGCTGAGGGTCCTAAAGCCAGGAGGACTTCTCGCTCGACAGTAGGGATGTGAATCGTTTTTTGACGATTTAAAACAATCGTCAGATATATTTTAAATCGTCAAAAATCATTAGAGCCGCGATACAATAGCAATTCCCCAGATTTATCGTCAAAAAATCGTAAATCGGGGGAAGGGGAGGGCGGGAAAACCGGCACACCAAAACAACCCTAAAACCCACCCCGACCCTTTAAAACAGATACCCCACCCTCCCAAACCCCCCCAAAATGTTTTAAATTACCTGGGGTCCAGTAGGGGGGTCCCGGCGCGATCTCCCGCTCTCGGGCCACGGCTGCGTTAATAGAAATGGCGCTGGTGGCCCTTTGCCCTTACCATATGACAGGGCAAAGGTAGCGCCGGCGCCATTTTGGTTCCTGTCACCCGATGTCACGAGTGCAGAGATCGCTCCCGGACCCCGCTGGACCCCCAGGGACTTTTGGCCAGCTTCGGGGGGCCTCCTGACCCCCACAAGACTTGCCAAAAGTCCAGCGGGGGTCTGGGAGCGACCTCCTGCACTCGAGCCATATTGCCAATATTCAAAATGGCACCGGCGCTACCTTTGTCCTCACTCTGTCATACGACTGGCTCATCTGGGCGAAGACGGAAGAGGAGTGAGGCATCTCCTTGAGTTCCTTAGGATGGGTGATAAACATGGCGAAGAGCCACCTGGTCCCATCTCAGTCTCTAGAGTACCTGGGAGCCAGTTTCGATACCCAGAGGGGCAAGATATATCTAAGCGCGGACAGGTTAGCGAAGTTGCAGGAGCAAGTTTCTCAACTTCTACATCTCCCAGTTCCCAGGGTCTGGGACTACTGCAGGTCCTAGTGTCCATGGCCTTGAAGTTGATCTAGTTCCATGGGCCTTTGCTCATATACGGCCACTACAGAGGGTGTTGTTGTCCCAGAGGGATCAGAGGTTGGAGAAATATTTGGTCCCCTTGCCTCTGCTGAGTGTTGCCAGGTCCAGCCTGGCGTGGTGGCTATCGAAGAGCCATTTGGAAAAAGGAGTGGACCTTGAAGTTCCAGAGTGGGTGGTGCTAACCACGGATGTCAGTCTAAAGGGCTGGGGAGCAATGTGCCTGGGACATTCGGGTCATTGATGGAGAAGACCTAGTCCATCAATAGTCTGGAAGCAAGAGCAGTGCGCAGAGCTTTGGAGGTGTTTCTGCCTCTGGTTCAGGATTGATTCGAGTGCTTTTGGACAATGCGGCAATGGTAGCGTACATCAATTGCCAAGAAGGTACAAAAAGTCACGCTGTGGCTTGGGAAGCTCAGCTGCTGTTTGTGTGGGCGGAGCATCACCTCGAAGGGATTGCGGCCTCTCACGTAGCAGGAGTAGGCAACGTGCAAGCAGATTTGTTAAGCCAACAGCAACTGTACCCCGGGGAGTGGGAGCTGTCCCCAGAAGCCTGGAATCACATTTGTTCCAGATGGGGAGTGCCTTAACTGGATCTCATGGAGACCAGGGTCAATGCAAAGACGTCAAGGTTCTTCAGTCGCAGAAGAGGTCTGTTCGGTGGGTCTAGATCCTTTACTGTGTCCATGGCTGATGGGGATTCTTCTGTATGTTTTTCCTCCATGGCTGTTCATAGAGCGAGTGCTACATCACACAGAAGTGCATACAGGGTCAGTGGTTCTGGTGGCGCCAAAGTGGCTGTGCCATCCATGGTTCGCGGACTTGGTGCATCCGTCTGTGGATATTCCTCTGCGACTGGCTCACTTGCAGGGGTTGCTGAGGCAAGGTCCCATATTTTCGGAATGGGAGGATCACTTTTGTCTTTCAGCTTGGCTATTGAGAGGCGGCGAATGCGCATTAAAGGTTATTCAGAGCCAGTTATCTCTACCCTTCTCCAGGGTAGACGTCCTACTTTCATGGCTTATGTCAGGGTTTGGAAGGTATTTGAGACCTGGTGTGGTCAGCAGCATTTGGATCCTCTGTTGGCGTCCATCCTGAATATTTTGTCTTTTATGCAGCACGGTTTGTCCAAAGGTTTGACATATAGCTCACTCTAAGTCCAGGTTTCGGCCTTGGGTTGTCTCACGGACTAGGTGTAGGGCAGGCCCTTGGCTTCTAATCCCAATGTCGTCAGATTCCTGAAGGGGTAAAGCATTTAAAACCTCCTGTTTGCAAGGTCTGTCCAGACTGGAACCTCAATTTGGTCTTGAGAGTTCTCTGTGAGACTCCATTTCAGCCTTTAGGTTGAGCCTCCTTGAAGAATCTTATGTTAAAGACCGTATTTCTGGTGGCAATTTGCTGGAGCTTCAGGCGCTTTCTTGCTGTGACCTTTTCTTGCGTATTTCTCACAATAAGGTGTCTGAGTACAGTTCCTTCTTTTTTGCCAAAAGTGGTTTCACCTTTCCATGTGAATCAGACAGTGGAATTGACGGGATTCCCAGAGTGGTCGCGTGATGCTGTGAAAGGTAGAGATCTTCACCTTTTGTATGTTTGGTGTACTCTCTTGCGTTATTTGAAAGTCTCCAATACGTTCAAGACATTTGGACCATCTTTTTGTGTTGTTTGGTGGAGCAAAGAAAGGGGAGAAAGCATCGAAAGCTAATTTGGCCTGGTGGTTGAAAGAGGCTATTTCTTTGGCCTATACTTGTAAGGGGCGTGTTGTCCCAAGTGACCTTAAAGCTAGGGCACAAGCAACCTCTTGGGCAAAGTGTCAGTTGATGTCTCCTCAGAAGATATGTAGGGCCGCAGTGTGGTCCTCGTTTCATACTTTCACCAAGCATTACCAAGATGGCGACGGCCAGGAGCAGGCAGGGGACGCATGCGGCGGCAGATCACGCCAGTTACTATCCCATCCTCTGACCAAGGCTGAACTATCTTTTGCTGGTCGCAGCACTAACATTTTGGTGATGGTAATGCATACTTGCCCTTGCTATTGTAAATGATTGGTCATTTTTACCTCTACAGGCCGCGCGGTTTGGCCTGTTGTAATTTTTCCCACCATGGTAACTCTTGATTTTTTAATGCAGTTACGTGGTGGAATACCTGGATAGCATGTTTAGTAAGTTTAATGCTGTTATTTACTACTTGTTACTGTTTATCTATGGAGAGCTTGGGAGGGGGGGGGGGGGGGGGGCTAGAAGATGGCCGCTTGTGCTGTTCCTTTGTACCTCCAGGGTTGAGGTCCGCGAGAACAGACAGCGGGCACTCTTGGTGTCAAACCCACAAGTGATAGAGTCTCACCTAGTGCCATCCCAGGCCAAAATGTCCACCCTGACCCCTGGTAGGGGTTCGGGGACCGCTAAAATCAGATCTTTTCATCATATTCCTTTTCAAATCATTGTGGTAACTCAGAGTATCACTTATAGATTGAAGCGTCCCATCTGTTTTTCATATGGTTAGAATAGTTTCCCTTAATGTTAAAGGGTTAAGCACCTATAGGAAGCGTTTCCTCCTTAGGCAAGAACTCCAACATCAAAAGGCAGATATAGTATATGTGCAAGAAACACACCTAAGGCCCAGACATGGACATCTACTGGAGCATAAATCCTACCCACATGTATATCATGCTGGCTGCAGTGGGGGTGCCAAATACACAGGGACGGGGATATTACTCTCGGCCTCTCTGGTTTATGAATATATTTCACATATTGCAGACCCTAAAGGTCGATATCTATTACTGAAAATTAAGCTAGGCACACAGGTATATACTCTGGTAGCAGTTTACGCCCCCAATAGGGCATGTGGCCCATTTTTGATGGAAATCCAGAGTCTGCTTTTAAACCATGCAGAGGGCTTTATCATTTTGGGTAGCGATTTTAATATCTCGCTGCAGCAGGGCTTAAACAATTCGACAGTGCACTCTCACACACCTCCGTCTTTACGCAAACAATTAAAGAACTTGATGGCTGACTGGACCCTCATAGATATCTGGCGAGTCAGTCATCCTCAATCGCGATCTTACTCATTTTACTCCCACCCCCATGATAGCTATTCTCGAATAGATTATTTTCTAGTGGATAAGCAGCTAGGCAACAGGGTCCATAAAGCTGATATTGATGCCATTTCTTGGTCCGACCACGCCCCAATTACTCTGGACATGGACGTGAGTGATGGAGACCAGGGGGAATGTTTTTGGAGATTAAATCAATCTCTCCTTTATGACACCTCCTTTGTCCAGAAGCTTGAACCCCAGCTTTCAGAATATTTTGAGCTTAATACCACCCTCGATATAAACCCGGGCATCGTTTGGGAATGTTCTAAAGCGTTTGCTCGGGGTTTATTAATCTCTAGAGCGGCAGCCTGCAAACGCCGTAGGCAACAAGCTAGGGGGCATTATTGCATAAAATTGAACTCCTATCTCAGGAACATATGAGAACTTTATCTTCTCGCTGCTATAAAAAATTATTAGCTGCAAAGTCGGAATTATATAAATTGGATAACGCTCAACTGCTCCATGCCTTAGAGATCACAAAGCAGGCTTATTATGAGGGCGGAGACAAAGCCGGGCGATTGCTAGCTCGCAGTTTGAAGGCCAGGATAGCTCGTAACAACATTTCTAAAATTAAGAGCACCCAGGGTACAATGTTGACAGCCTCTAAGGAGATCAGGGAAGCATTTTTGGGCTTTTATGGTCAACTGTATCAATCGGATGACAAGGTCTGTCCGGATAGCATTACACAGTATTTACGAGGGGGTCAATCTGCCGAGTTTCACCTCGGTCCAGCAACAGGCTTTGGAAGTTCCCATCATGGAAGAGGAGATCTTAGCAGTTATAAAGACCCTTAAACCGGGTAAGACCCCGGGCCTTGATGGCCTGTCTGGTGTCTACTACAAGAAATGCGCTCATACTATAGTTGGACCGCTGGCGCAATTCTTTAATAGCTTATGCGCAGAAGGATCTATTGCCTCCCAAGCAAATGTGGCTGGCATCACGGTTTTACCCAAGCCAGGGTGGGACCCGACGCAATGCGCCTCTTATAGGCCCATCTCCCTTATAAATGTTGATCTTAAGATTCTGGCCCGGATCTTGGCACTTCGACTTAATAAATATCTTCCCTCCCTTATCCACAGTGACCAAGTGGGCTTTGTTCTGCATCGTATTGCCGCTGATAATATCCGTAAGGTGCTTGATTTAATGTGGTGGGTTCACAGGAATAAGGAGCCAGCAGCGTTGCTTTCTCTAGACGCTGAGAAAGCGTTCAATCTGGTCCACTGGCCTTTTTTATTCTCCACTTTGCAAAATATGGCATTTGGACCTCACTTCCTTCAGTGGATCCAAAAGTTATATGATCATCCTAAAGCGAGGGTCAAAGTGAACAATGGTTATGGGCCCGCCTTCGATACTGGCAGGGGTACTCGGCAGGGGTGTCCTCTATCACCCGTATTATTTGCTCTATACCTGGAACCTCTTACTATTAGAATCTGTGAATCCCTGGAAATTAAGGGAGTAGAGATAGGGGACTACCGGTACAAATTGTCCTTATTTGCAGACGATATCTTGCTGTTTCTGACTGATCCACTATCGTCTCTTAAAGGGGTTAAACAGGAGCTGGATATATATAGTGCTGTGTCCAGTCTAAAGGTAAACCTAGATAAATCAGAGTTGCTTAATATTAATTTGACTCCGGAGACTGTGCAACAGATAAAGGAACGTTTTCCATTTAAGTGGGCTAAATCTCATATCAAGTATCTGGAAGTGTGTATATCATCTCATATACCTGACTTATTCCAATTGAATTACTCGCCACTTGTCGATAAAATTACTACAGATATGAGCCGATGGAATCGAGGCTTATACTCCTGGCTAGGTAGAATTGCCATTGTCAAAATGAGTATTCTGCCGAAATTTCTCTACCTGTTTTCCTCTCTACCAGTATATATTCCTGCACCCATACTCCGTAATTAGCAAAGTAGGATTTTTGACTTTATATGGCGCAGGTGACCCCTTAGGCTATCCCGGGCCCTCCTCCATCTACCAAAGCAGCAGGGAGGTATGGGAGTCCCCAATATTATGCGGTATTATCACGCAGCACAATTGCGAGCTCTTTTAGACTTAAATCGCACCCAATCTCCCAAACAGTGGGTCCAACTAGAACAGGCTATGGTAGGCCCGATGGCGATTACAGCTATGCGCCATGGCAGCCGCGAGATGTCTGGAGACCTGTACAATGCATTCCATGGGCACTCGAAACTACGTTGCGTATATGGGGACAGACTCGCAAACAGCTTCTAGGGGAATTTAACTATTTTTATCAATCGTCCTTAGCCTACAATGAATGATTCACCCCTGGAAGCACCTCCCCCCACTTCCAAGGTTGGCGGGAGAAAGGGATATTCACTATAGGGTATTTCCTTTCGCAGGGGGCATTACTCTCAGTGGAACAGCTGGCACTTAAATATAATCTCCCCCTCTAAGCTGTTTAGCCTATGCACAATTCACTCACTTTATCCGCTCACTACAACGCACGGGCTCACTTCGACCAGGCCGATCCATTGTAGAGTCATACTTCCTCTATAGTGATGTCCTCAGGGGTGCCATCTCTAAACTATACCAGCTCTTCTTCCAGCAGGGCATTGAGCAGTGC
Source organism: Rhinatrema bivittatum (assembly GCF_901001135.1). Taxonomy (NCBI): domain Eukaryota; kingdom Metazoa; phylum Chordata; class Amphibia; order Gymnophiona; family Rhinatrematidae; genus Rhinatrema; species Rhinatrema bivittatum. The sequence continues at coordinate 409,953,019 of NC_042617.1, forward strand.
ACCTTTGTCAAACAATGGGAGGCGGACTTGCAATTCCAGCTAGGGGTACGAACCTGGGGTGATATTTTGAAATTGACCAGACAATGCTCGATTTCCGCCAAACTTCAGGAAAACTGTTACAAAATGGTATATCGGTGGTATCTTACCCCTGATAAACTACATTAATTTTATCCCCATATTGAGGATAAGTGCTGGCGTAACTGCGGAGCCACTGGCGCCTAGCTGCATATTTGGTGGAACTGCCTTAATCTGACCCCTTTATGGAAGGAGATATTTGCCTGGCTAGGTAAACTTTTGGAAATTGATATAAACCCCAATGTTGCAGTGGCCTTATTAAATGTCTTCCCCGATACTGTGCCCAAGAAGTATCAACGGGTTTGTGCTCAATTGTTCATAGCCACTCGCAGCCTCCAACTGGAAATCAGTGAACACCCCATCATTCACGGAGATCAAGGTGAAACTCCACCTTTACTACCGCCTGGCTTACTTGACAGCCTCCAGACGTCATCGGTTTTCCACCTTTATAGCTTCCTGGAAACTTTTTGTTGCTGCCTTAGGCCTGGAATAGTCGATTCCACATCTGGTCTGGTATTGGGATGATATCACACTAGCCAAGACATGGAAAGCTTCCTATAGTGTAAGAACGTTATGATAAAATATTCTGTACTCTGTCTGATACTCTTTACCACCTAAGATGTTTGCTTACATATGCTAATCAAGATATATACGAGAGACACCCCAGTAAAAAAAAAAACAAAAAAAAACACATTGCAGCTGTCCTTTCAAAAAAAATTTTTTTCAATGGTCACTCAGACAAAGACTTGGCTGCGAGCAGAGAATTGTTATTAATAATTTAGTAATTCTTCAAAATTTAAAATTTACTGGGGTGTCTCTCGTATATATCTTGATTATCATATACCAATTCCCCAGAACATTGTGGTGCCGTTTTGAAATTCTTGGTATCTTACATTGCTTACATATGCTGACATACGTTTGATGTAAGACACCTGTTTAACTATTTGTAGTGGGCTGATGGACATTAAGTTGTAAAATGACACTATCAGGGGGGAGGGGTAGGGGAGGGTGGGTATGGGGGTTATTTCCTAGTGGATTGCTGAAGGGGATTGGTGTAATCCTGAATTTATGGACTGTTAAGTGACTGTTAACTAAATTGATGTGCGTTATATGTTATAAAAAGAATAAAAATTGTCAAATTTTAAAAAAAACTTTTAAATGAAATGAGTAGGTATTATGGAATACCAAAACAAGTTCAGAGCGATAGAGGGACTCACTTTACTGGTAACTTAGTGCAGCAATATGCTAGAGACAACTACACTGAATGGATCTTTCACATTCCATATTATCCGCAAGCTGCTGGCCTTATTGAGCGTATGAATGGGTTATTAAAAAATATGTTACGCTCTCTTACAAAATCTACCACCATGAAGGAGTGGAAATCTGTATTGTCCACAGCTCTACAGCTGCTAAACAGTAGACCTTTAAAAAAGGACAGAAAGACTCCTTTTCAGAAGTTATATAATCAGGAACCCGCTTCTACTCAGATCCGAAATATCATTTGCTGGGCTACGGCTTCGGGAAACGTTGAATTGCCCCGCCAAAATAGTTATGAAGCTGTGGGATATGATGTAACCGATCCCACCGCTATAGGGATACCTCCCCATGAATCTTTATTGTATGATTTACAGATTGGGTGCAGCATCCCTAAGCAACATTTCGGATGGCTGTGTATTCGATCTAGTTGGGCAAAACAAGGCATAACTGTATTGGGGGGAATCATTGATTCTGACTACCGTGGTCCCATATATGTACTGTATCACAACTTGACGAATAAAGAAATTTACGTTCCTCCCAAACCAAAATAGTACAATTGATTATTATTCCCTATGTAACAGACCAAATGTATGGGGAATTCCCAATTCCACTCCCCGAGGACAAGGTGCCTTTGGAAGCACCTCCAATCCAAGTAAACTACATTCAGGAGCTAAAATATGGATCTTCACACCTCATAGAGAACCTAGGAAAGGTGAAATTTTAGCTGTTGGCAAAGATGCAGTACTGACTGTACTATCAGAAGGAGATGAACATTGGATACAGGTACCCAGTATCCGATGTAAACTAAGGGAATAACTAACGATGTGTTCTCTCGCTACAGGTTGGCTTGCACCTCCCGTTTATGGCGATCAAACTCTTTGCCATCATTGGTATGGTGCACACCCTATATCTGCCTGTAGAAGTAACCTCCGGATGGGGGACTATCAAGTGGAAGAACAGCACCTCCTCTCGGACGCAGGATAATTTCACATGTAAAGCATACGATGCTTGTGTGGTTTGGAACATCACCACAACTGCAAAAGTAGTGAAAGCAAAGACAACACAGGACAAAATCACTAGATTACTCATCAAGTATCACATCGGAGATCAGTTTTCTATAGCCAGTTACACCGCCATACAGTGTCGTAACTATTCGGCTCCTTGTCTACAATATACCCGAGCTATGTGGAAGGAGAAGAAATGCAATTCCACCCCAATCACTCAATATGACACTTACTAGTATTAATGACTGGGTGCTAGTATGTGAAAATGCTACTGTAAGTACAAATCGGACCCGCTTTGGGTACCTTTGGACGATGCTACCTATAAAAGAAGTTACTAGTCATTCCCAGCTGGTGGTCTGATTCCCCGAGACAGGCATTCCTTTTATACCATATGTTACAAAACATGTGTTGAAATTTAACATAACATTTCCCCACCGACCCAAACTTACACGATATAAACGAGCATAGTATGATACACTATTGGGAGGATTGGGTACAGGAATAGGAGATTTAAATACTATGGACATAAGAGATATTAGCAAACAGAATTGTCACGGCCGGAGGGGATACAGGCCTCATCACTAACATTATTGCAAATTGGATTCCCGACCGTGCACACATGCAACAGTATGTGCAGAAGTATTTGCATTTAAATAAATGATTTGGTTATAGAACGGTGGAATGCCACTTGGGAAATGGGACATAATCTGACTGCATTTGTTAATTGGACACAATCCCGTATGCAAGCTTTGTATCTACAACAGATAGAGATGATACAAACCAAACTATACATGAGTATTTCTCCTATTTTGAAGGAATTGTTCCAATCATATGTACCATACCAATATCCTGTAGGCTGGCTGCCACTGCCACAACCACAGTATACGATATGCGACACAAAGTGGTGTACAGGCCGAATCATGTTTTATAACGCCTCCAATACATTAACATACTGTATGTAAATTTACATCACTTCCTTTCCCAGTCTATCCTTCCTGAAAGAGGAAGTGTGCTAATACAAGTTTTGCATACTAACAACTGGATACGGACCACCAATAATCATACTATTGACAATACAATATGTACCACCACACTAATGGGATTGGCTTGCCCTTTGATGTATTCCACATTACCCGATGATTGCTCGTTGCAGCAACCTTTGGCACACTGTAGTCTTCTAATATTACCTGATAATGTGACTGGTTTCATAATTCCATTCCCTGAAACTGTGTGTGTATATAATTTGACTTTTACAGGATGCCTGTATAATGTTACTTGGTTTACTTTTGGTTCTCGACAATATTATTTACCACCAATGGACATCGCTGATGCGCAATTGGGGGTAAAGTTGGACTTATCATTCTTTAAGACACCATTGTTGGATTTGACTAAACTGCAAAAGGTATTGAATACCCCAGATTCGTTGAAACAGACCCTGAGACATGTGGACATTGCTGTAACTGGTGCCCTGCTTCGAGCAGACTTTGCCAAGGAACGCCTACTACATTTACAACAACAATTGATAAAAGACACCTCTCATTCTTGGTGGGATGTGTTTTTCGGACATTCCTCTACTGCCACAATGACTCTGAATTGGATTTTTCATCCTATCCTTATTGTAATGTGTGTATGCCTCCTGTGCCTAGCGTGTACATGTTATCTTACCTATCGAGTGCATAAAATAGCACGTCAAAGTAAATATACCACTACAGTGGCTTCGTATGCAGTGGTGCCTGCATTGGAGAATGATTGATCAAGGGTGGAATGTAGGATAAACATGTTCTTGTTGAACAGGTTGTGCAACTCAGCTTTCTGGCTCCCTGTCAGGAATATGGTGGTCTGATCAGCCGCCTACATGCCAGGGACAGGATGAGTCCGACTGGGTAATAGCAACTGTTGATACATAACATGGGGGGATAGTGATCAATCATTTCTCTCTCGCACGTACACTTGTTTACGGCACGGTATAAAAGAGCAGGACTTTCCAGTGTCCGGCGGGAGTAGGAGATATTGCCTCTATAGACGTATAGAGTGCTGGACACTGAAAACTCCCTTCTTGCCTTAGCTGACCTGACTCCTCCTCGATACAAGGTTGATGACACGAAGGGTGCTGGATGGCATATGCAATCATGTGGTATGTAAATAACTTTCTGTAAATAACGTCTATTACCATGATGTCACATTAATAAATGATGTCATAGATATTGTGTCAGAGTACCTTACTCTCTCATTCCCAACACTGGGCATGGAGGAATAGTTTACATGTGTTAATACAAATGGAAAATTTAGACACTATTAGATCTTTCAAGGGTAAACTGAGATTTGTGTCGGTATGGGACAAATACATTCAACCTTTGTCCATGAAGGCTAGAACTCAGGTGCTTAATTATCCCTGAAGAGGATAATTAAGCGCCAGGAGACCCCCTAGATATATATTTATCTAGGGGGTCTCCTGTGTTGTCCAATTTGCTCCACTGCTATTTATAGCTTTGTCTGTTGGGGGGGGGGGGAGATATGATAAATGTAAGCTGTCATTTTCTTCTTTGTCCTGGTGCGCATAAGTGTCACATGTGCATCAGATTTGTATTTGTTATGGCCTGCTTACAATAAAAACTGTTTCAAACTAATGTTATAGGGAAACAAGCGAGCACAGCATTATAGTTTCTGGCAGCATCAGCTGGTTATGGGTTTGTAAATTCTTTACTGCTCTAGCATTTTCCTTATATTAGAGTTATGGTCATGTGACTGACAATTCTATGTCAATGATTATGTATGATCAAGCTGTAATCCGCCTAGAATTGTACTCGTGCGGAATAGTTTTTTAAATAAGTAATAAAATATGAACACATGCTTCTTATCTGCCTCTATGAGCTGAACTCAGCACCTAAACACTGAATCCCTGCTTTACATACAAGGAAGTGTTGAAACCTGCAGAGGTTCCAGATTCTTACAGGAGCTATGGCAGGAAATGAAAGCAAAACTACCAGTGCCATAAATAAACAGAAGCAATAGGAGGACAATAAGAGGGACACATCTTTATATATATTTATTCTTTTAGAAGACTACTATTCATATGCACAATAGTACTAGCTGGATAGGAAGAAATCTTAAGGCACCACCAAGAACTGCACTAAAATCCTTCTAGCAAAGACTCAAGCTTTACTAAGCTGAGGTACTGGCACTTATGAGCAGGCACACACACACACCCCTCATCTCTCTAGGTTCACTCTTCCTCATATCCTCAAATATTTTTTTCTTTGCTCTCCCCATCCATCCCCTAGCTTCTTCTCTTTGTGCTTCTTTCCCCTCTTCCCTTCCGGCAGCCCATCCAATTTTATCCTGCTCCAAATGTCCTAAAGGCTGCTCTCATTCAGTACGTGGGAATCTAAAAGATTGATCTTAACCACAGCATAAAAACATTTTCAAATCTTTTAATTCACAAAGAATAAATCAATCACAATCTGACAATAGTCACATCATTAAAAAAAAAAAAAACCCCACATTCTCACCTTGAAAAATTCCTGCTCCTCCACTTTGGTCGTACTTAGAGCAAAACTCGAATCCCTAAAATCATTGGCGTGCAGATTCTTCTCATCCTTGCTTATCTAAACAAAGAGATTAACAAGTTTTCAATCATTATATAACTTTGTTTTAAAGAAAAAGCTATATACATCTGTTGACTGAGAAGGCGACTATGATAACAATAGTCTTATAGGAATCCGGTATTAATCATTAAATGTAACTACCAATTAAATTGCAACTAATCATCCAGTAGAATATTACTACAAATGATGAGGTCCAAATTCTAAAGCATTTAACCAGATAACTTCTGAGTTATCTAGCTAAATGAATATTTGGGGACTTATCCATCTAAATTTTAGCTAGATAACTTTTTATCCGGCTAAAATTTGGCCAAATAAGTCAGGGCGTTCTGGAGATGTAACTGGGAGGAGCTGAGTTAGCCAAATACGTTATCCAGCTAACTCTGAAACAGAGGTCTCCGGAGACCAGGGGACAATGCATTTGTTTTGCCTCCCCTGCCCCATCTTCCTTATAGAAATGCTTGCAGTTGCAGAAAATCACAATATAAACCCCAGAAAAGAAATGAACTGAACGTGTTGAGAGTTGCCTGTGGGGCAAAACCTTCATTGTCTGCAGACAGGCTGCCAATACAGTTTCCTTTGCCCCTTCCCTCTGTGGTACTGAAAGCAAATAAAAACAGCCTCTGATAAAGAATGAGACAGAGTGAAGGACTGTAATGTAAAATTTCTAGATTCTTCCAAAATTACCAAATTATTCCCACTTCTGACCATCAGGTAAAAAGGAAAACCGAAGGAGGTGCTGGGTATTTCCTCGGCCAAACCCCTAAAGATGCCGGGACCAGATGGTTTCTCTAGTGAGTTTTATAAAATTCTGACGGATGAGATTACCCCTATGTTGTGTGACACCTACGCAGCATTAGTTACAAAGGGCTCATATCCCACTCATATTAACAAAGTGGTAATCACTGTTATTCCAAAACCTGGGAATAATGGCGAGGACGTAAGGGAGCAGAGGAGGAGGGAACACACAAATTTCTCCTCTCTCCGTCATATACACACACGTCTCACACACACCTTCTTCCCTCTCTTCTACTTCCTCATTCCTCCTTCCCCTTCCATCTCCCTCACTTAACCCCTTCTTCCCTTCCCTCCCAGTCAGTCACAACACAAGAACATGCCATTCTGGGTCAGACTGAGGGTCCATCAAGCCCAGCATCCTGTTTCCAACAATGGCCAATCCAGGTTACCAGTACCTGGCAAGTACCCAAGCATTAAATAGATCCCATGCTACTAATAGCAGTGGCTAATCCCTAAATCTACTTGATTAATAGCAGTTTATGGACTTCTCCTCCAGGAAGTCATCCAAACCTTTTTTATACTAACTAGCCTAACCACATCCTCTGGCAACAAATTCCAGAGCTTAATTGTGTGTTGAGTGAAAAAGAATTTTCTCAGATTTATTTTAAATGTGCTACTTGCTAACTACATGGAATGCCCCTTAGTCTTTCTATTATCTGAAAGAGTAAATAACTGATTCACATTTACCCATTCTAGTTTTCTCATGATTTTATAGACCTGTCATCATACTCCCCTTCAGCCGTCTCTTCTCCAAGATGAACAGCTCTAACCTCTTTAGCCTTTCTTCATAGGGGAGCCGTTCAATCCCCTTTATCATTTTTACTGCAGAATGCGGTAGCTAGGACCATATCCAATGCTCGCAAATATGACCACATCACCCCCATCCTTAAAGTCCTTCACTGGCTCCCGATCCCCTCTCGTATCCTCTATAAAAAAAACTCTCACTACGATCCACAAAGCCATTTACACTCATAATTCAAACTGGCTTGATGAGCCACTCCGTCACACACGCTATAACCACCCCACCAGAGCTTCTAATAAAAGGACCCTCCACGTGTCTTCCCTAAAGAAAGTCAAACATCACAAAAGGACGTGAGAACACAAAATCTATTCGATACAAAAATATCCTAAATTGCTTCAAAAGGGATATATATCAAGTTATTAATACATTTAGCACATATTTTGTTTTTCTTTATCTTGGAGTATTCATAAATCTTAAACATATAACATAAATATAACATATTTTTAAATATCATTTATTATATTTCATTAACAATTGTTTAACATAGTACAAATACCCAACAGAATACAACTCAACATTTAACAAGAATCACATAGTATCCCATAAAATACACTCATTCATTCACCACAAACATACAATATTAAAATCCCCACCATATTGCACATCTCCCCAAAATATCTATTAAACAAATATAAACATTACACAATGCAATGATCCCTATATATGGTAATATACATGTACATGAATAATATTATCACAACATAAAACTCTTGCAATGATATATATTTTAAATGTCTCATAAATATTCTTCACATGTTAAGTACATGCATATATCCAATCTCAAAGATTCATAATCCGTTCATATTCACTCTCCCGTTTGGGAGAGTGAATATGAACGGATCTTAAACATATAACATATAACATATTCACTCTCCTGTTTGGGAGAGTGAATATGAACGGATTATGAATCTTTGAGATTGGATATATGCATGTACTTAACATGTGAAGAATATTTATGAGACATTTAAATATATATCATTGCAAGAGTTTTATGTTGTGATAATATTATTCATGTACATGTATATTACCATATATAGGGATCATTGCATTGTGTAATGTTTATATTTGTTTAATAGATATTTTGGGGAGATGTGCAATATGGTGGGGATTTTAATATTGTATGTTTATGGTGAATGAATGAGTGTATTTTATGGGATACTATGTGATTCTTGTTAAATGTTGAGTTGTATTCTGTTGGGTATTTGTACTATGTTAAACAATTGTTAATGAAATATAATAAACGATATTTAAAAATATATGTTATATTTATGTTATATGTTATATGTTTAAGATTTATGAATACTCCAAGATAAAGAAAAAACAAAATATGTGCTAAATGTATTAATAACTTGATATATATCCCTTTTGAAGCAATTTAGGATATTTTTGTATCGAATAGATTTTGTGTTCTCACGTCCTTTTGTGATGTTTGATTATTATTAGGTAGGACTGTGATTTTGCCCTTGTGATTGTTACCGTATTGGGTTCCCTAAAGAAAGCACACCTTGCATCCATGAGGGACAGAGCCCTTTCCATTGCTGGGCCTACACACTGGAACTCACTACCTTCGAACCTCCGGCTCGAGCCGTGCGCTATCAAATTCAGAACTAACCTAAAGACCTGGCTCTTCAAACAAGCATACCCTCCATAGCTCCTCCACACTTCCACACTCCTTTGCAGCGCCAGCATGTAACCTGAACCCATGCATAAAGTTATGTTACATCGTTTCACTGTTTTCTGATTTTGCGTATTCCTGCAACCTTCCTGTTGCGTTTGCATTTCCAACTCTCTGTATCTCTGTTCCTATGTAATCCCTTCCCCGATACCTGTTTATTGTAATTTCCAATCTGCAGTTCTGCTGTAAACCGATATGATGTCGCTACTAATATTGGTATAAAAAAGACAAATAAATAATTTTTTGGTCACCCTTCTCTGTATCTTTTCCAGTGCAACTATATCTCTTTTGAGATGTGGCGACCAGAACTGACACAGTATTCAAGGTACGATCTCACCATGGAGCAACACAGAGGCATTATGACGTTCTCTATTTTATTCACCATTCTCTTCCTGATAATTCCTAACATTGTTTGCTTTTTTGATCGCTGCAGCACACTAAGTTGACCATTTCAATGTATTATCCATGACACCTAGATCTTTATCCTGGGTGGAAATTCCTAATATAGAACCTATCATTGTGCAACTACAGCATGGAAAATGTTTCCCTATATGCATCACCTTGCACTTGCCACAATAAATTTCATCTGCCATTTGGGTGCCCAATGTTCCAGTCTCTCAAGGTGCTCCTGCAATTTACCGCAATCTGCATGTGATTTAACTACTCTGAATAATTTTGTGTCATCTGCAAATTTGATCACCTCATTCAATGTAACCATTTCCAGATCATTTATAAATATATTGAAAAGCATTGGTCCAAGTACAGATCCCTGAGGCACTCCATTGTTTACCTTTTTACACTGTGAAAACAGATTTAATCCTACTCTGTTTCTTTTAACCAGTTTGCAATCCACAAAAAGACATTGCTTCCTATCCAATGACTTTTTAATTTTCTTAGAAGCCTGTTATGAAGGACTTTGTCAAACGCCTTCCAAAAATCCAAATACACTACATCTACCGATTCACCTTTGTCCACGTGTTTATTAACCCCTTCAAAAAAAATGAAGCAGATTTATGAGGTAAGACTTCCCTTGGGTAAATCCATGCTGTGTCCCATTAAACCATGTCTTATCTATATGTTTTGTCATTTTGTCTTTAGAATAGTTTCCACTATTTTTCCCAGCACTGAAGTCAGGTTCACTGGTCTATAGTTTCCCAAATCACCCCTGGAGCCCTTTTTAAATATTGGGTTACATTGGCCACCTCCAGTCTTCAGGTACAATGGACTATTTTAATGATAGGTTACAAATTTTTACTAATAGGTCTGAAATTTCATTTTCAATTCTTTCAGAACCCTGAGGTGTATACCATCTGGTCCAGGTGATTTGCTACTCTACAGTTTGTCCACCCTCCCTCCCCTCTCAGTTACTCACCACCCTCCCACTCACCCCTTCCCTCCCTCTCATCATTACATAAGAGCATAAGAAATGCCATGCTGGATCGAGTGGCCAATCCAGGTCACAAATACCTGGCAGATTCCATAGACTAGATAAACTGGATGCTCATTTAAGACACCTCTTCCTCTCCATCATCCCCAGAAGTCAAATAAATCTCTTTATCTGTTCCCTATCCTCCTTATCCCCAATCAGTCACATTCTCTCTCTGTCCCCCTCATTTCCAAGAGTCACACTCTCTTCTCTAGTCCTCTCATCCCCAGCAGTTACTCTTTCTCTATCCCATTCATCCCATGCTGTCACTTTCTACAATCTCTCATGCCCACAACTCACTTCCTCTTCTCCAACCCCCTCTCTTTCCCTCCCCAAACTTTCATCAGATGTTTCCCGCATCCCCAGCAGTCATACACTCTCTTCTCCTTCATCTGCAGCACACTCTCTCTCTCCCTCTGACCCAAGCAATCACTCTCTCTCTCCCTCTATCTCCCCTGTCCCCAGTAGTTACTTTCTTTCAGCACTGACAGATATTTATCAAAAGTAAATCAAGTACACAAAAATGACCAGAAGAATCACCAGGTAAATCCAGTAAAAACAGAAAAAGGCGATCCCCACGTATGTAAATGGTATAGATCATTTCTAATCTCAAAAGCAATTATGTCGCCTCATTATTAAGGAGCAATCATACTTGTAATGGCATGCAAACTATAACTTGAGGCCTACTGTGTTTTTAAAGTGTCTAATCAGATTCCCACAGTCTTTTTTAATCATGAAATGCTTACACATCCATTGCTCTCTACCTAATAAATGTGCATATAAAGGTTTTGCAGCCAGGAAGTGTTTATAAGAGTATAAAGTGTGAAGACAGACAAAGAAGATGGCTCTCATAATTCAACTGCAGCAACGAAAAAAATACATATTGGTAAGAATACTGCAGTCTTCCACTTGTGAATTAAATATATTTTTTCAGTGCCTCAGTTGAATTATGAGAACTTGTCAAAGCAATCAACAGCTGAAATCCGATGACAGTGAGGCATCTATAAATGCATGCATATGAAGTCTTCCATATTGACAACCAGTTTCCTATTTACAGGCAGAATATACTAACAAAGCACTTTACCTCCAGACCACCAAGCCAGATCCAAGTTTAGCTGTCTGCATGGACTTTGCCCTACACCAGTGCAACCTGCATATATTTCCTCGTCAATCTTCTCTCGAACGGGCAAATGCTGCCACCTTACCTTCCCTCTCAATCACAACCCGCCATGAGCCATATGACTCACCCCCCACCCCCATCCCCTCCACTCCCAGTGGTCTTCATCTTCTTCCTGCCAGATAGGTGTGGAAAGCCCACCAGCAGGTCCCCTTCTGGCCCACCACTAGGCATCCACTGCTGCAGCATGGGGGTCGGATCCACACCAGCACATCACCACAGGGCACTGCCATGCAGGGCCAGTGCTAATTATTGTGCTGGCTCCTCCCCATTCCATTTTAATGTTTAAATTGTATTACTTTTCTAATCTGGAACAGTGCAAGGATATTATTCACCCTAAGTGAATCTTACAGCTTTGTGCCTAGCCTTTTCCCCTCCATGTCTATCTCCACACACAACTTAAAATTATGCATTTATAATAAAAGATTTTACTTGAAAAAGGTCACTCGAAGTACAGTCTTTTGAAATAAAAATATCACAACAGCATGTATATTATATTTACATGCACTGTTGTGGTGTCAACCAGAAAACTGCAAAATAAACCTCCCATTCCAAAACAGCATTAACTGCCAGCACTCAAAGTTACAACCATACCTAGGAAAAGTTGGCCTTTAAAGCATTACACCAGGCCCTAAAATACCAATACATCTCCTATTAAGAAAACAGAACATAAGATATGCCATACTGGGTCAGACCAAGGGTCCATCAAGCCCAGCATCCTGTCTCCAACAGTAGCCAATCCAACTCACAAATACCCAAACATTAGATAGATTACAAGCTACTATTGTTTATTAATTACCGTCATAGCAGTTTATAGATTTATCCTCTAGAAACTTATCCAAACCTTTTTTAAACCCAGCAACACTAATTGCTATAACTACATCCTCTGGCACTGAATTCCAGAGCTTAACTATGCGCTGACTGAAAGAATTTTCTTCGATTTGTTTTAAATGAGCTACTTGCTAACTGGTCCTTCTATTATCTGAGAGAGTAAATAACTGGTTCACATTAACTTGTTCAAGTCCTTTCATGATTTTGTAGACTTCTATCATATCCCATTTCAGTCATCTCTTCTCCAAAATTAACAGCCCTAACTTCTTTAGCCTTTCCTCATAGGGCAGTCGTTCTCTGCCCCTTACTTTGGTCGCCCTTCTCTGCACTCTCTCCAGTGCAGCTATATCCTTTTTGAGATGCCGTGACCAGAACAGCACACAGTATTCAAGGTGCTGTCTCACTATGGAGCGATACAGAGGCATTATGATATCCTCTGCTTTATTTTCCATTCCCTTCTTAATAATTCCTGTTCTTATGTTCTATTTGCTTTTTTGATGGCCACAGCACACTGGGCTGATGATTTCAATGTATTATCCACTATGATACCTAGATCTCTTTCCTGGGTGATAACTCCCAATATGCATCACTTTGCACTTCCCAAGTTAAATTTCATCTGCCATTTGGAAGCCCAATCTTCAAGTCTCACAAGATCCTCCTGCAATTCATCACAATCCGCTTGAGATTTAACTACTCTGCATAATTTTGCATCATCCGCAAATTTGATCACCTCACTCATTGTACATAAGAAATTGCCATGCTGGGTCAGACCAAGGGTCCATCAAGCCCAGCATCCTGTTTCCAACAGAGGCCAAACCAGGCCACAAGAACCTGGCAATTACCCAAACACTAAGATCATCCCATGCTACTGATGCAATTAATAACAGTGGCTATTCACTAACTAAACTTGATTAATAGCCATTAATGGACTTCTCCAAGAACTTATCCAAACCTTTTTTGAACCCAGCTACACTAACTGCACTAATCACGTCCTATGGCAACAAGTTCCAGAGCTTTATTGTGCATTGAGTGAAAAAGAATTTTCTCCAATTAGTCTTAAATGTTCTACTTGCCCCCCTAGTCCTTCTATTATTCGAAAGTGTAAATAACCGATTCGCATCTACTCGTTCAAGACCTCTCATGATCTTAAAGACCTCTATCATATCCCCCCTCAGCCATCTCCTCTCCTTTCCAGATCATTTATAAATATATTAAAAAGCACCGGTCCAAGTACAGATCCCTATGGCACTCCACTGTGAAAACTGACCATTTAATCCTACTCTCTATGTCCTGTCTTTTAACCAACTTGCAATCCACAAAAGGACATAGTGCAGTTGCTTACCTATAATAGGTGTTCTAGGACAGCAGGATGTTAGTCCTCACAGGTGGGTGACATCATAGGATGTAGCCTGGCATGGAAAACTTTTGTCAAAGTTTCTAGTAACTATGACCAGCAGATTGAGCATGCCCAGCCTGCTACTATCTGCGCGTCCACACGAGGTCCCCCTTCAGTCTCGTAACATAGATGAAAATACAAGCGAAAAAATAAAACAAAGCAGAGGGAGAACCCAACTCTGCAGGGAGGTGAGGTTTCCTGAGGACTAACATCCTGCTGTTCTAGGAGAACACCTGTTACAGGTAAGCAACTGTGCTTTCTCCTAGGACAAGCAGGATGGTAGCCCTCACATGTGTGTGAGTACCAAGCTCAGGAAGGCATCTGGGCCAAGACTATGATGGTTTGAGTGTATGGAATAGAACTCCCTTACATTCCTGTTTCTTTCTAAGGCAAATAGATAGACTGCGAGGCTGCCCCAGAAGTCAAGCAGGTCATCTATCATAGACTAGTTCCGCAACCATTGAGGGAGGAAGACCTGAGGCGATCCATTAACGTACTCACAGCACCAGGGAGATAGGCCACTTGTAAAGAGGGTCCGTGCTCAACCACCCATTGCCAAATCAATAAGGCTTCCTGGCAGAATGTCCAAGGTTTCATTCTTCCCTATTTGTTAACATAGAATACTTGGATTCCATCTGGAACAGAATCCTCCTCCCATGAAAAGTGCTTTTGTGGGAGCTGCAGGAGTAGCGAGGCAGAGAAAAATGTTTGGAAGAACTGTAAAAAGCAAAACAAAAACAAACGAAGAGAGAGTAAGAGGGTAACCATCCGAGCAACTGCATACATTCTCTTTTTAGAGAATGAAGAGGCTCATGAGACAGTGCTCAGTAGGATCATAACTCTACAGAGGTAGAGAGAAGGGTCCATTTGGCACAGTCAAATGACATCATGCCATGTGTTTTGTCTAATTCAGATCTACTTGTCAACAGAGAATCAAATTTAACACAGATTACTGAAGGGAGGATATTAAGGAAAAAAGTTATATAGTAGCATTTAACTTTAAACAAGGAGACTATGAAAAAATGAGAAAATTAGAAAAAGAAACTAAAAGCAACTGTTACAAAGATTAAGTTTGTATGAGGCATGAAAGCTGTTTTAAAATACCATCTTGGAAGCTCAGAAAGGATGTATTCCATGCATTAGAAAAGGTAGGGAGATATTCAAGCAACTGCTAGCATGGTTAAATGGTCAGGTGAGAGAGGCTATTAAAACCAAAGGGACATCTTTCAAAATCCAAATGAAGAAAATAGGAAGAACACAAGCACGGAGAGATAAGCACTGGCAAGTTTGATGTAAAGCATTAATAAGGCAGGCCAAATGGAAATTTGAAAAGAAGATTACCAGAGAGGCACAAACTCAAAATAAAACCTTTTTTCAAATATATTTGAAGCAATAAACCTGTGAGGGAGTCATATGGACCACTAGATGACTAAGGGGTAAAAAGGACACTCAGAAAAATTAAATGAATTCTTTGCTTTGGACTTTACTGAGAAGGGTAATCAGGGAGATATCTACTCTGGATACAAGCAAGTTTGCTTACCGTAAACAGTGTTTCCGTAGATAGCAGGATGAATTAGCCATGCTGTCATGGGAACTGTCATTCAGGGCCCGGGAGGCGGAGCTTTACCAAGCAGGAGGATGGAGTTTTTGCTCTCTGCGGCTGCACGTGTGTTCCCGCGCAGGAAAAGTATCAGATTCTCCTCAGTCTGTAATTAAGCTTTAATGTAGTCGATTAGACTGTTGACTGCCAGGGAGGTGGGAGGGTCAGCATGGCTAATTCATCCTTCTATCTATGGAAACACCGTTTACGGTAAGCAAACTCTCTTTTTCCTCATCGATAGCATGGCTGAATTAGCTATGCCGTCATGGGAATCCCAAGCTCCCAATCACACTGTGATGGCTATATGGCCGCATGATGCATGATCTATGTAACGTAGCAGTCACCGTGGACAGGAGGATAGAGACTGCAAGACTGCTTGCCCTATTTTCGCATCAGTGGCTGTTTGTTGGTCAAGGCAGTAGTGAGACATGACCATGTAGCTGCCTTACAAATGTCTACAGGTTGTACATTCTTGAGATGCGCTAATGACGCAGCCACTGCCCTAACCTGGTAAGCCTTTGGAACAGAATGTAGAGGTAGTTTGTTTCTCGTAGCAGAATTTGATGCATTGTGCTATCCAACTTGAGATGGTGCATTTAGCCACCTGTAGGCCAGGTGCTTTCAGGTCGAAAGAAACGAATAATTGAGACACACAGGAGTTGGAATGTATTCTGTCTTTATAGTATGCTAACACTTTTGCAGTCCAGTGTATGTAGTAATTTTTCTCTATCATTAGCATGAAGTTTATTTATTTATTTATTTAACATTTTTATATACCGGGATTCATACAAGATATTGCATATCGTCTCGGTTTACATTGAAACTGAACACAAGCATGAGAGCATGCTAATTACATGGAACAT
This sequence comes from Rhinatrema bivittatum, assembly GCF_901001135.1. Lineage (NCBI taxonomy): Eukaryota > Metazoa > Chordata > Amphibia > Gymnophiona > Rhinatrematidae > Rhinatrema > Rhinatrema bivittatum. Next base: position 409,969,525 of record NC_042617.1, read on the forward strand.
AAAATGCTAACAGAACGCTGATAACATAGAAAGCTAAATGCTAAGTTTAAGATAACATTTCTATGTTAAGTTTAAGTTTACATAGTTTAAGTTTAAGTTAACATAGTTATCTAAGTTTAAGATAACATAGAAATGCTAAGTTTAAGATAACATAGTTATCTTAAACTTAACAGTTATCTTAAACTTAGCATATGTTATCTTAAACTTAGCATTTAGCTTTCTATGTTATCAGCGTTCTATTAGCATTTTATGTTCCATGTAATCTTATGTTCTATGTTATCTTAAACTTAGCATAAATGCTAAGTTTAAGATAACATAGAAAGCTAAATGCTAAGTTTAGGGAATAAGATTGGTGGTTCTATGGCTTGATTCAGATGAAACTGAGAAACCACCCTTGGAAGGAAGGATGGGTGAGTCCTGAGAACTACTTTGTGATGATAAAACTGTAAATATGGAGCATAGTGAACTAATGCTTGTAATTCACTGACTCGGCGTGCAGACGTTACTGCTACAAGGAATACTACTTTCCATGTAAGATATTTCATGTGTGCCGAGTCCATAGGTTCAAACGGGAAAAGCATTAGCTGCTCCAAAACTAGGTTGAGGTTCCATGGAACAGGAGGTTTAGAGATTGGCGGGCGAAGGTGAGTTAGCCCTTTAACAAAACGAGAAAGCAAGGGGTGGTTGGAGATAGGGGTGATTGTTAACTGGCCTAAAGAGGTTAGGACTTTTCAGCTTGGAGAAGAGACGACTGAGGGGGGATATGATAGAGGTGTTTAAAATCATGAGAGGTCTAGAACGGGTAGATGTGAATCGGTTATTTACTCTTTCGGATAGTAGAAAGACTAGGGGGCACTCCATGAAGTTAGCATGAGGCACATTTAAAACTAATCGGAGAAAGTTCTTTTTTACTCAACGCACAATTAAACTCTGGAATTTGTTACCAGGGGATGTGGTCAGTGCAGTTAGTATAGCTGTGTTTAAAAAAGGATTGGATAAGTTCTTGGAGGAGAAGTCCATTACCTGCTATTAAGTTCACTTAGAGAATAGCCACTGCCATTAGCAATGGTTACATGGAATAGACTTAGTTTTTGGGTACTTGCCAAGTTCCTATGACCTGGATTGGCCACTGTTGGAAACAGGATGCTGGGCTTGATGGACCCTTGGTCTGACCCAGTATGGCATTTTCTTATGTTCTTATGTTCTTATGATATGCCTCAATGGCACTGAGATGAACTTTTATAGATGATGTTGCTAGGCCAGATGTGTACAGGGTATGTAGGTAAACCATGAGCAGTTCTGGTGAACAGTTCAACAGTGCAATGCCCTTGGAAATACACCAGATAGAGCAGCATTTCCATTTATATCTATAATTCCTTCTAGTTGATAGTTTCCTGGACTCCAACAATATAAGCTGGATTGAAGTGGAAACTCCTTGCTCCATTATGAGGAGCCGCTCAATCTCCATGCTGTCAAATGGAGACACAAGTGTAGCGGATGCAGGAGTGTCCCTTGTTCTTGGACCAGCAGATCTGGTTGATTCGGTAGTCGAATTGGGTCCTTGATCGACAGACGTAGAAGGTAGCTGTACTACAGCTGACTGGGCCAGGCTGGGGCTATGAGGATCTGTTGAGCCCTGTCTGCTATGCACTTTTAAATTGTCCTGGTAATGAGTGGTATGGGAAGAAAGGCATACAGGAGGCCTTTTGTCCACAGAATGAGGAAGGCATCCTGAGCGATTCTGAGCTGGCTGGGTCTTATTGAGCAGAAGCGGGAAACTTGAGTGTTTATCTCTGTGGCAAAGAGATCTATCGATGGTATCCCCTATTGTAGGAATATTCCTTGGGCTATGTGTGGATTGAGGGACCATTCGTGTGGATGAAATATGTGACTTAATTTGTCCGCTCTTGTATTGGCTACTCCCGGTAGGTAAGTTGCTTGTAAATGTATGGAATGTCGATGAGCGTGTTCGAAGATTATCAGTGTTTCTTTGCACAGGGTCCATGAACCGGACCCTGCTTGCTTGTTTATATAAAACATCGCCACCTGATTGCCCGTGTTGATCATGACTCTGCGGCCCTTCAGGTGGTTTTGAAATACTTTGAGTGCATTTCGAATCGGTCTGAGTGCCAATAAATTTATCTGCAAGGCCTGTTCTGATATTGTCCATAGACCCTGTGTTTCGAAAACTTCAAGATGTGTTCCCCAGCCGTTGCAGAATGCATCGGTGGTCAATACTGTGTTGTGAGGAGGGGGACTGAACAATGCTCCTTTGGAAAGGGTGGAGTCGAGGAGCCACCAAGTTATGTCTTTCCTCATATCGGATGTTAATGACAGACGTTTTGTCAATGGTTATGAGTGTTGTTTCCATTGACGTTTTAAACCCCACTGCAGGCATCTCATATATAGCCTGGTGTTGGGAACTGTGAAAATAGCTGCCGCCATATGGCCCAATACAATTAAAACTAGTCTTGCCGAAGGTCTGATTGTTAAGCTCAGAGAATGTAGGAGTTGACACATCTGTTGTTTCCTGTTTTCCGGCAGGCACGCTCTGTTTCGTCTGGTGTCCAGACAAGCTCCGATGAATTGTAGAGTTTGAGTTGGCTGCAGATGTGATTTCTGAAAATTGATCACCAGCCCCAACTCCTGTAAGCAATTTATTACCCGTCGGAGGTGGTCAATCAAGATGTCTGGATTCGAGGCTATTATTAATCAATCGTCCTGAAATGGAAAGATTGTCATACCTTGTTGTCGGAGATGAGCCACCACCACCACCATGCATTTGGTGAATACTCTGAGTGCAGCTGATAGGCCAAAGGGGAGAACCTTGTATTGGTAGTGTTGATGCTTGTATCGAAAGCATAGGTATTGCCAAGAGGATGGATGGATCGGAATATGTGTGTAGGCATCCTTCAGATCTATTGAACACATCCAATCTTTGGGTTGAATTAGGGGTAGAATGGATTTCAATGATACCATTTTGAATTTTTCTTTGACCATGAATTTGTTCAACTCCCAAAGATCCAGTATTTGGTGAAGACCTCCAGATTTCTTGGGAATGAGGAAATATGGGGCATAAAAGCCTGAGTTTCGGGCTGTCGGGGAAATTAGTTGTATTGCTTATTGTTTGTGAAGTAAGGCAATCTCCTCCCCGAGCTGGGAATGAGATCTCTGTGGTATTCGAATTGTGAGGTGGGGCAATGTGAGTTTCGTTGTAGAACACAGATACCAACTCCAATTTACAATCTCTAAAACCCATTGGTCTAACATTATATTTTCCCAGGCTGATGGGTGAGAGTAGATTCTGTCGAGGGGTGCTTGGTGCTATGGTGGCGGCTGTGGTCCTAAAAAGATTGTGTTGATTTTACCGGGGCTGCAGGTTGTTGGGCTTGCTGCCTCTGGTTTCGTGGTTTGACCCTTCGCTGATGTGGATGTTGTTGTTGCGGCTGCTGACGCTGATATGATTGATAAGAAGGTATTCTGTATTGCTGGTAAGATCTATACAGTCTGCGGGCGAACGACCAGTGCCGAAATAACGGCAAGAAGAAGAAAATTGGTATGGAGCCGTTAGGGATTGAACCGCTATAGCTTCGTCCTTAAGTTTATTAACTATATCATGGAAATGTTCTCCAAACAAATTGTCTCCTGATGGCACTCACCCGAAGCCATGCCATTCTGCGGGCTGCAATGACTGCAGCAGATGCCCTGGAAGATGTCTCAAACCCTTCGTACACTGCTCGTAAAAGGTGCCTAGAATACTCTTCCATATCATGAAGAGGAGGTGGTATCTGTTCTCCGGTAGATGTAAGCATACCTTTGGTCGCTTGGATGCACTCATACATATATTGTACCTTATAGAATTGATGGTGTTGTATGCGAGCATTGAACATTGCATTCTGGTAAATCCGTCTCGCAAACTCGTCTAAACGCCAGTTATCCCGTCCCGGTGGGTAGGAGGTGTGTGCTTTCGATTTCTTAGATCTTTGCATCGCGGATTCGACCACAATCGATGCATGTGGCAATTGGGCACAGTGTAGTGAGAAGCTTTCCGCATTCAGAACTTTAGATCAGTTTGTCTTGATACAGCCGAGAGAGAAAACTGTGTTTCCCAAGATTTCTGTTGAATGCTGTGTAAGACTTCCTGTGGTGGAAGAGATGTTGGCTCTCCTGGAGCATCAAAGATCTTTAGAAGACCTATAGTTTCTGCCCTAGGATCAGGAATCTTTTGGACCTCCAAGTGCAATATTGTACCTAACTTTTCCAAAAATTTCAGGTAAGTTAGGTCTTCAGGTGGGGAATATGGCTCCTGTGGTTGATCTGGTGGGTTTGACGGGTACCCAGTAGAAGAAGTTGGTGACGTTTGCGGGGAAACTGAGTCAACTTGAGTTTCCGGGTTTTGAACTCGTGAAGCAGGGAGAAAACCGGTTGGGGACGATGGAGGTTCCACTGATGGTTCCCTAGAAGTTTGTACTATTTCCGGAGAATCTACGGAAGGTTCTGTAGGCCTTCAAAAAATCCTGACAATGATTGGGACAAATTGAAAAACGCTTCTCTTGTCTGAGGCAGCATTGTTGGACGACCTGATTGCGTCGGTGGTGGTAATGTATTCTTTGTGCCAGGGTCAGAAGGGATGGACTTTGGTGCTTTATGTGTGGACACCTTCTTCCTGTCTTTTCTTTTTAGGGAACGTTTGTGACCTCTTGTCTCCCGTATGTCGTGAAGTAGAGGGAGTTAAGTGTTCTGATAGAACGGGTTAATAGGGAACAGTTATTTACCCTTTCCAACAGTACTAGGACTAGGGGACGTTCCATGAAACTATTGGGTAGCACTTTAAAAACATTAGAGAAAGTAGTTTTTCACTCACTGCACAATTAAACTGTGGAATTTGTTACCACAGGATGTCGTGAAGATAGTGCAGCTGAGTTTAAAAAGGGTCTAGAGATCAGGCCAGAAAACTTAAAAACCTAAATGGCTAATTCAAACATAGCCAGTTAGGTTTTGAAGTTATCCGGCTACATGTAGGCAGAAAAGTTTAAGCAAGTGTATTCAGCAGACTTTTATCCCGCTGAATACATGGGACAAGTTATTCGGCTAACTTGTCCACTACCCGGCCTACTGAATATGGACCTCTTTGTGTCTATATGGAAAATACTTAGTGCATCTGACTGCAAGTCATTTTCCGGACAGATAAATATCAATTTATTCAATTTTTTTTTTTATTTGGCTTGTCTAATTCAAAAACCCCAACAAATTTAAAATCTAAATTTCATACATAGTTAAAGTGAACCTACTCTATAAACATTTGTACTTTCAAAGTTCTAGGTTTTCACATAAGCTGGATATTACGGTAGTTATGATACTACTGCTGAGCAGGCTAGAAAGCATATAAGGCAAAAATGGGACGCTCATCTCTTCCAGCCAAGAGAATAAGAGCTACACAACACCCTGAACTTCAGTGGTTAGCGAAGCAACTCATCTACCACTCATTACAAAAAGATTCCAGTAAACTCTGAAACACTTCTGAGGTAAGGTAGTACAGAGTTTTACTAGCATTATAGGCCCTAGAAAAAAAAAAAAGGCACTTTGGAGGTTGTGATTTCTTTTAAAAAGGACCAACCAAAAAGTGTTTTTTTTAGTACATGAGCTTTTAAGACCTCAAAAGGCCTGTTTCTCAGACAAAAAGTTATACAAATCATCACTAAACATATAAAAGCAAGAGAAATAAAGTCTCCTTAAGCAAGCAAAATCTGCCACAGGAAAGGTAAAAAGAGAGAAAAACAAATATAGGTAACATTTTGCAATGTGCATGGTTATACTAATATAGGCAGAATATAAGCATTTTAAATAAAGCAAATACTTAACAATAAAAGACAGCTTGTACAAATGAAATTCAAGCTACTCCTGAGGTTGCACTGTGACATGCACATTATATCTTCTCTGTTGGCTAGTTTTAAAAAAAATCTCCTTTGTTTAAACAGTATCATTAACCCAATAGCAAAAAAGCTTTAGAACTTAGAACGATTCTCGCACAAGCTGACAGACAATTCAATTCTACTGTCTAATGCCGGCGTTTGAAAAATTCACCCCTCAAGCTTCACATCACTTTACTTTAAAGCAGCCCTCCGGTGAGAAAAGTACTAACAAATATAAAAACAAGTTCCACTACGAGGTATTTCTTGTTCAAAAGAGAAATATGTTGTATACAATAATCAGTTTGGTAAAGTCTTAGGAAATCAAGAAATACGAAAATGAAGAGATGCACCATGACCTTGGATCAAATAAGTGAAAACCCTGAACATGCAAATTCCACACCCCAGTAATCAGCATCACAGAAAGCATCTGTAAGGTGCTCAGTTATCTGCTCTGAAGCAATGGCATTCTTATTTCCACTGCACGTCTGGTGAGCACATACATTCTCTCTTGATATTTTCTACCTCTCTCATCCACCAGCCCCTGCCCTCCACCCAGCATAATCATTTTCCATGGCTTGCCATGACTTCTTCATCCTTCCCACTTCTCCATAACCTCATCCTACTATGTAGATGCAGCTCCAGCTAGGAATACAAGTTTTCAGGTCCTGCAGCCAGGCTTTGTGGCTTTAACAGAGACATTCAGCTACAGGCACTCTTCCACTTAACTAGAGGTAGGCAGCTCCCACTTATCACAGCCACAGGAAGTTCAACTGTGACCTCTCTTGCAAGAGCTGCACTCCAGGCCAGCCACTAAAGACAGAGGTCCACAAATCCTGTCTGTCCAATGAGTGCTCCTGCTCTCATTGGACTTCTACTTGTCTTAATTCACAGCCACTACAAATCTGCCATGCGTTCTCCCAGACAATACCAAGACAAATGTAGTTTCATCATCTTCACCAAGTGCCGCCTTTGGCATGAAGGCTGGCAACTAGGGTGTGGTTCCCTCTTTGTTTTGTCCATGCTTCCAGATCTTGATAATTTTTGTAATGTCAAAAAAATTTACTTTTCAGTTCTTAAAACATGATTACCTATGGCAACAATTTATCTGGCATTTCAATCCACTGAAAACAGAAAATTGTTATACACTTAAATAAATCCATTAAAAGGTTCAAAAAGTCATTCAGCCTGGAAAACTAAAATATTTTTCATTCAACTTTGTCTTAAGTTAGTCTGACATGTTTACTTCTTAACTATTGTGATATGGTTTATTGTAAATCTGAGGACACTGGAATTCCTGGCAGGCTGGAAGGTAACACTATACTCTGAAGGCATTTTTAGATCAAGGTGAACTCTGAAAAACAATGTGAAGAATAATAAAAGTCAGTCTGAACTCCCCTTGAGGAGGTCAAGAAAGACCAGGGTTTATAGTTCAGCTTGTCTTTCCAAAGATCACTATGATGTAACAGTGCACTGGCAGCATAACATTCCCTCGGAATATTGCTGACACCAAGATGCTCAGTGCCAGCCAAGCACTAGGGCTTCGCCTCGGGGGCTGATGGTTGCAATCTCCTCAGGTCTCCTTCCTTCCCATCTCCCACAGTGGGAGGCAGCAGGGCAGTTAAAATAGTCCCTCAGGCAGTTGCCTGCCCATCTGTATCAGTGACAAGATCAAGCCCAGGCCCTACCCCCAAAAAAGATTGGACTAAAAAAAATTACATAGTTTTTTTTGTTTTTTTTAAAACACCAGAGTACTTTGCTATCAAATGATGGTCATTTAGGATACAGTGTGCTCTTTGACGTCATACAGGCCACTGGACGTGCGTTTTCCCTTACTCCTTATTCAGTAAGGGGCCAAAAACGTGCGTCCAACCCCCCGAACCTAATAGCGCCCACAACATGCAAATGCATGTTGATGGCCCTATTAGGTATTCCCGCGCGATTCAGAAAACAAAATGTGCAGCCAAGCCGCACATTTTGCTTTCAGAAATTAGCGCCTACCCAAAGGTAGGCGCTAATTTCTCCAGGCACCAGGAAAGTGCACAGAAAAGCAGTAAAAACTGCTTTTCTGTGCACCTTCCGACTTAATATCATGGCGATATTAAGTCGGAGGTCCCGAAACTTTCCAAAAGTAAAAAAAAGAAAAAAAAAGTTTGAAGTCTGCCGGCGGCTGTCGGGTCAAAAACCGGACACTCAATTTTGCCAGCGTCCGGAACAGACGCCAGCAAAATTGAGCGTCGGCTGTCAAACCCGCTGACAGCCGCCGCTCCGGTCCAAAAGGAGGCACTAGGGACGCGCTAGTTTCCCTAGCGCCTCCTTTTGCCCGTTTTTACCGCTGGGCTTCATTTAAATACAGAATAGCGCGCACAGGCGAGTGGGCATTCGCCCACTCTCCCGCGGACTTTACTGTATCGGCCCGATTGTGAGATCTGGAACAAATATGAATAATAAAAACCAGTTTGCCCTCTTTGCCACCTCCCTACCCAAGATCGGGAGGGGGGGGGGAATTATTATAACTAACCTGCCTCACCTTCAGGAGGAGGATGCCCAAGAGGCTATTATAAACTGTCCCTAAGGCTTCCTTCCCCAGGGGAGGGGGAGAAAGGGTTAAGCAGAGCAAGCTGATTTCTCAGCTTTTCTTTCTAAACCCTACCAATTTGTATCAGATACCTTTGAGCCCCACAGTTAAAGATATCCAGCCCAGGGTGTCTTTCTGTAGTTTAGGCAGACATTCCCACCGCCGCTCAGGAGAGGTAGGTAGGCTTTCCCAGAGCTGACTAGGAAAGAAAGCTCGCTTTCCTCAGCTGCTCGGGGCACTTAATGTCCTAACACCACCATTTATTTCTTACACACTTTTGTAACCAAAGAGTTCAAAATGAGTTACAATGCGTTAATATCTACAAGATACAGCCATTCAATAAACACAACAGGTACAACTTGGAACAGGTATAACAAGCACAGGGGTACAGCACCGAAACGGTGAGGCAAAAAGACAGTTAAAGTGACTGACGGCAGTTTTGCTACATGTTATTGACACCACGGAAAGCAGCTCGAGAGGAGTCCAAATGTTGCTTCAAAAGAGCCATGGTTTAGTAGCTTTCTGAAGGCTAGCAGCTCTGGGCTAGTTTGATGTTAAGTAGCAGTGAATTCCACAGGGCTGGAACTGATCCCACAAATACTTTTTTCTCACTGGTGCTTGTGAGGCACAGTTCCTTAGCAGCTGGCACAACCAGGCAGAGAGAAGGCAGGCATATGAAGTGCCTACAAGTGTCCCACAGGGGTCAGCTTTATTAGCACTGTTATTCATTATCTATTTGGCTCCAATTTGTAAGCTACTGGCTGGCCTCTGCCAGGGCTTTCGCCTGTATGCTAATGATATACCGTTCTACATTCCCATGGCCTCTTCCTGGGCTGAGACAGCAGCCTTGATCTCTGTTTAACCACAATCAGACATTGATTAGCACACAAACTGGCGCTCAACTTGTCCAAAACGGAGAATGTAGTGATCCAACACAGGGAACCACTTAACATTTGCAGGGGGGAGGGGGGGTAGGATTAACATTGAGAACATTGTATTGAAAGTTGTTCTTCATGCTAGGAGCCTCGGGGTAATGGACTCTTATGCCACAAGTTAAAGCTGCAGTGAAATTGGGTTTTTATAAATGTAGCCTCCCTTTTCTTGGAGGCCACCTTCAGATGCTGCAGAGGTGGTTAGAAGTTGTCTGAGAACTCCCAGTGATCATCAGGTGGGGACCAGAAAAGTTCTGGGAGGCCCATGGGGTGATTGTAGCAGCATAAACAAAAGCCAATGTCCACATCTGATGTTGGCTCCAAAAAAGTAGAATTTAATTGAAATTCCAAGAACAGTTCCACTTCTTCCAGAATAACTCTTTCAGGAGGATAACTGGATACAGTCCAAACAGCTTATAAAAGGCAAAACAATCAGTCCTCAAATGATTCTTTGAGCAAGAGAAAAACAGTTTCAACCCCAAGGCCTTCGGGGCAACATTTCCATAGAAAACCAAAACAAACAATCCTTAAGAATTCTTCACATTGGGCTTCCCCAGCAAGGACTAAGCCCATTGATTGCAGGGCAAGCTTCCTTCTGGTTGGTTTGCAGTGATCAAAATAATCTAACTCTGTCCGCAGGGCAACATCTCTCTCTCTCTCTCCTCAGATGCCTGAGTAAGCATCCTTTACAGATTCACCACAACCCATCCCCCTTTTGGGGAATGAACCTCCTTATTAATGCCAACCCTGTATGCAACCTTCATCTCTCAACAATAAATAACACCTTGCCTAATCCTCTTCCAATCCCTCCTTAGTAGGAAGCAGCTTACAAATTGAAAGAGTTCTGCAGTAGCAGAGCCACCCATCCCTTTTGTGACCTCCTAGAGAGCAGGAACCCTCTAGCAACCTGCTCTAGTGACCGTAGGCAGGGTTACATAAACTACAATTAATACGTAATCTTAAATCTTTATCACAGGCTACAGATTTTCGCTTTGTGGTTCAAGCTACAATACTCCCTTTGTTGGATTACTGTAATTCTGTTTATCTTAGGTTGCCAAAAACAATTAATAAAGGCTTTGCAATTGGTGCAAAATGCTGCAGTTCATGCTGATATCTGACCACAGCATGAAAGAGCATTTATTGATTTATTTAAAAGTTATTTTATACGGATTTGAAAATTCAATGCAAAGCAGTGTACAAAACAGTGCATTATTTCAATAAAAAGCATATAACAAACTAAAACATTCAATAAAAGAGCAAAAAACCAATGTAAAATAAAATCAAGGACTAGTTCAAGGAAAGGCTAACTGAAAATAGTGAGCATATAACCCCTGTCCTTATTGATCTCTGCTAGCTTCCTATACAGTGGAGGAATAAATATTGAATAGCACTTTTGGTTTACAAGCTATCATCTCTGGATTCTGTCCCTTGGATCAATGCATTAGTCCGTATTTATAGCCCTACAATATCTCTGAGGTCCTCACAGCGGGGCTTCCCTAAGTGCGGCATGCTTGATTGCCAGATACTAGGGAACGACCATTTTCTGTGGCAGCGCCATCTCTCTGGAACTCTTTACCTATAGAACTGAGCTGGCTGACTGTACTAAATCATATAAAAGCATGTTAAAAACTTTTTTTTTCCAGCAGGCGTTTTTAAATGTTTGATTACTCCTGTTTATATTAATAAAATGCTTACTCACTTGTTCAGAAATAAATTATATGCAGGCTAGATGAGGTTATCTTGGAACTTTTTTTTTTTTGTATCTTTTGGGTGTCTTTGCTTTCTTGATTTGATTGTGTGTGTGTTTGCTGTACACTGCTTAGGGCCTGTGGCTTAAGCGGGTTATAAATAAGATGACAGCTGAGGAAGAGCGGTGCACAATCTTTGAGAGCCTTAACAGCCAGCACTAGGATTTTGAAGTTGGCTTGACAGAGTATCAGAAAGTAGCAAAGAGATTTGAGAAAGGGGAGAGTCTTTCAAATTCTCACTCAGCAGCATTCAAGATGCGGCATTCTGAATATTTTTTGGGACTCCACTGTACAGCGAGTGGCAATAATCCAGGCAGGAAACCACAAGTGTCTAGATCACCATGGCAAAGAAAGGGTTGTCAAATATCAAGAGCTTTTCGTTAATTTAAAAAAAAAAATGTTATGCTTTTACCTATAAAGGGAACTCTTGGGTGGTGATGGGCCACAAAGAGTCTTCTAACATGGGCAAAAAACACTGCTATTTCTGCTAGTGAAGTAATAAAAATACTACAGAAGCTTTCTTCAGCTTTTTGTATACACTCAGCATTTATCTAATCAAAATGAGATGATTAGCTAATTAAACATTTAATTAGCATTTTGCATAATTCACAAAAATACAGTGCATAATGTTTACGAAGGCAAAAAAAAGTTCATTCTGTTAGAATTATCTAACCTCACCTGTTTTAAAGAAACAGTAATTTCAATAAGCCTCTGCAGAGTTCCAGCAACAAATGGCAGCTGTCTTCATGACCGATGCAATGCACAGGAAATGGAGCAGCACCTCTCCTAGCCAGTTTAGATTCTGAACTTTTGAGAAATAAAATTTGAATTTTATTTTTTTTTAGCTTTACAATCATCTAGAAAATGAGGGGGCAAAGTTTCAACGCAAAATTGCAAGCAATACCCTGCTAGAAATATTAATCAGAGAACCCAAAACCCATTAACCTCAGGCTCCTGGCTCTTTGATGCATTTTTTTTGGCATGAACTAATTTATCATTATGATCCACCAAGAGAAAGCAAATTCGGATTGGTAGCAAATAAATTCAGAAAATAAAAAAAAACACAAATACAAATAAATTCCTATCCTCCAAGCAAGCTCGCCTACTCTGGAGATACAAAAAAAAGCCCTTTTGCGCACTGGACTAGTTTGGCGGTCCTTGATACAGCCATGGGAAAACTGTAAATGGGGCACAAGATTAAACATTTTTGGGAAGTGTAGGAATAATTCATACATCGGATCGATGTGGAAAAGGGTAAACAGTGGAGTGCCTCAGGGATCTGTACTTGGACCGGTGCTTTTCAATATATATATATATATATATATATATATATATAAATGATCTGAAAAGGAATACAACGAGTGAGGTTATCAAATTTGCGGATGATACAAAATTATTCAGAGTAGTTAAATCACAAGCAGACTGTGATACACTACAGGAGGACCTTGCAAGACTAGAAGATTGGGCATCCAAATGGCAGATGAAATTTAATGTGGACAAGTGCAAGGTGTTGCATACAGGGAAAAATAACCCTTGCTGTAGTTACACGATGTTAGGTTCCATATTAGGAGCTACCACCCAGGAAAAAGATCTAGGCATCATAGTGGATAATACTTTAAAATCGTCGGCTCAGTGTGCTGCAGCAGTCAAAAAAGCAAATAGAATGTTAGGAATTATTAGGAAGGGAATGGTTAATAGAACGGAAAATGTCATAATGCCTCTGTATCGCTCCATGGTGAGACCGCACCTTGAATACTGTGTACAATTCTGGTTGCCGCATCTCAAAAAAGATATAGTTGCGATGGAGAAGTTACAGAGAAGGGCAACCAAAATGATAAAGGGGATGGAACAGCTCCCCTATGAGGAAAGGCTGAAGAGGTTAGGGCTGTTCAGCTTGGAGAAGAGACGGCTGAGGGGGGATATGATAGAGGTCTTTAAGATCATGAGAGGTCTTGAACGAGTAGATGTGACTTGGTTATTTACACTTTCGAATAATAGAAGAACTAGGGGGCATTCCATGAAGTTAGCAAGTAACACATTTAAGACTAATCTGAGAAAATTAATTTTCACTCAACGCACAATAAAGCTCTGGAATTTGCTGCTAGAGGAGGTGGTTAATGCAGTTAGTGTAGCTGGGTTCAAAAAAGGTTTGGATAAGTTCTTGGAGGAGAAGTCCATTAATGGCTATTAGTCAATTATACTTAGGGAATAGCCACTGCTATTAATTGCATCAGTAGCATTGGGTTCTTCTTAGTGTTTGGGTAATTGCCAGGTTCTTGTGGCCTGGTTTTGGCCTCTGTTGGAAACAGGATGCGGGGCTTGATGGACCCTTGGTCTGACCCAGCATGGCAATTTCTTATGTTCTTATGAATGGTTTTCCTACCAAATGATGGGCTTTTTTTTGTAATCTTTCAGCAGTACCGTCACTATCCTACAATTTTTCTCAGAAACTAACGATTACAGTACAAGCCTATGCATCTTTTCACCTCCAACTTCCTTTTTCCACTTATCTAGTATAATCTGGTAGTTCGTTAACCTACAGCTCAGAGTCACATGGAACCCAAGATGTCAGGCAGAGAATATACACATCATGTGGGTCTGTAATGAACATAATCCTCAGGCACTGGGAGTATTGACAAAAACCAGATGAGGCCATGTCAATATGAACAGAGGGGGAAACATGACAGACGAGGACGGCAGGCGCTGCCAACATGGAGGGAACGGAAGCAAAAATAAACTTACCAAACCGTCAAAAAACCTAAAGAGGTTAAAGGTCAGGAGAGGGACCCATGAAGAAAAATGCAAAAAACCCGAAAATAATCAGTGGAAAATTTTTCCATGGCAATTTTCTGAAGAAAAGCCACGAGCTCATTTCACCGTGAGGCAACAGCTCCACAGAAAAAAAGAAAATCAAAAGGAACCATGCATGGACGCATGGTATAGGGCATGGTATAGTGCCTAGTCAAAGTTCTAGAAACTTTGACATAATTTTTCCATGCTGGACTCCATCTGATGATGTCACCCATGTGTGAGGACTACCATCCTGTTTGTCCTAGTAGAAGCAGCATTATGGGCTGTCCCAAAAAAAGAAGATGGTGCTTCCATTTACATTAGTGTGGTCTACAGATCTCCAATTCCTACAGAAGAGCTGGTCGAAGACATCCAAAAAGGTGGTAAAGGGACAAGTATTGCTCGCTGGAGATTTTAATCTGCCAGATGTAAAACATAGGCCAATTAGCCTCATCTCAGTGGTGGTAAAATTAATGGAGATACTGCTGAAGGAAAAGATAGTGAAGTATCTATAATCTGGAGGGAGGCTGGGCAAGAGGCAGCATAGATTAACAAGGTGAATATATATATGTTATTGTAAGGTGAACCTCATAAAATAGACATGGTATATAATACCATTAAAATGTCAGAGACCACAGAGTGGGCAAACATCTTAAAGTTTTAATTATTGGTTACCTATATTTTTATCAATTTTATAATGTACTTAAACTTAGCGGATTTTCGATGTGCTCTATAAGCTAAGTTTAAGTGCATTATAAAATTATTAAAATAAGTAACCGATAATTAAAAAAACTTTAAGACATTGTTTGCCCACTCTCAGTGGTCTCTGACATTTTAATGTTATCATACCTTAACATAGTAACAATGGCAGAAAAAGATCAAATGGCTCATCCAGTCTGCCCAGCACGCTTCCCTAGGTAGCAAGTGCCACTCTGTGCATGTTTCCTTTAAGGGTAGTAACCACCGCTCCATGCAGTTATATCAAGCTTTATGATAACCCATAAAAATTCCAGCTAACAACATTTTTTACTGGGTGATGAGCTTTCTTGAAAATTCAAACAGTGCTACTTGATGTGTGTTGCTTTTGGACTTTGCCGCAGAAGCAGTCTTGTGCTTTTTCCCTTATGCCCGAGTATCAGTACCCCAGATCATAGAAGTTGGGGCCCTTTTGGTTACTGTCTGAATCCAATTCCCCTTTTTCCCCTGCCTTCGAAGTGGAGAGTAATGCTGCAGTTGCATTAAAAGCATCAAGGCTTATTGTTTAAGAGTAGTAATCTCCATGCCTTCTGCTAAGGGTAGTAACCACTGCACCAGCAAGTTTCCCCCTGCACGCTTTCTTAGTTTCCTTTAGGACTAGGCCGTAGAAGCAGTCCTTTCCTTTCCCTTATTTCTGCATATCAGTTTCCCAGACCGTAGAAGTTAGGGCCCTAGGTTGTTTTCTGAATCCAATTTCCCTTTCCCCCCCTGCCTTTTAATTTATGAGGTTCACCTTGCAATAAGATATATATATATATTTTTAAAAAAAAAGGTTCTCCTTACAACTGTGATACAGTTTGAGAACTGTTTCAGTTGTGTGCTGATATCTAAACATTACTCAGGACCCTTAGATAGGACTGAGAAAGATACCATGTTTAACCCTGCAGACAACATGATTTAACTATGAAAATTCCTTTCTTTTTCCCTTGTATGTTGTATTGCAGTTTTTTCATCTTTGTTGTTCACCATAAAGCCTTTTTTATAATATTTGGTTTATTAGCACTGTGTTTGCAGCTGATTAGTGACTCAGATGAGTTCCAATAGGATCCCAGTATTTTTAGTAAACTGGTCTATGAATGCTTTTCAGTGTCCCCAGAAACCATCAGGGACTAGTTTGAAGGCAGGGTACTTGCACAGAAGCAAGCAGAAACACAACTAGAGGTTGCCAGTTGAGAAGTACATGTGCAGATGCAGTGCTTGCTGCAACCTCAGAAGGTCAAGAGTTTAATTGCTGGTGGACGGTAGAAATAGAGCGAGGGTGTTATGAAAACACCAAATACCTCATTGATTACCATGGACATGTGCAGCTGGGGATTAAGTAGCCTTGTCAGCCTAACATGATGCCATAACCTTCTGGTATTATCCTCAATAGTTCTTTACCAGTGACATGTCTCCATACTAAAAAGGGATATACAAAACAACTCAAAGTAGGAAATGGTTTATAAGTAGCAAGCATTTTCCAGTGGTTAGGGAGTTCTAGAATAAGAGATTATGATATTAGGCTCAAAGGGGGTAGACTTAAGTAACATGAGGCAGGATGAAAAAATTTAGAAAAATTAGGTACCAAACTTTTTAAAACCAGAGGAAAATTATTTCTCTTTATAATTTTATATTACTTTTTTGCTTCTTTTTACTTTTTTGTATTTCCTTTTGTTTTTTTGGGTGGGAGTGCAGAATGTTTTCTTTACTGCCCTCCTCCTGCCTCTTCCTCCTATTAACACTACATGCGTTTCTCTGTCCATCATCTACCTCTTTTTTTTTCCCTTTCTCCCAGTTTTTCTTTCCCTTAAACCTCTTCCTTTACTTGTCTTGTTCCCCCACCCATCCACCCCAAAGCCTTTTCTCATCTCCTCTAACCACATCCAACTACTCAGCAGGGTCTACACCAGCCACAGTTGCCTTCCTCCAGTCATACTCAGGTCATGCCAGCATCGCATCTTGCTTCCGGCAATCAAAGGAAGTATGCATTCCTCGAAGATGCCAGATATAGTTTGACATATTTCATCGTAAGTAAAAGGTTCTCTAAAAAGTGTATGGAGCAATGGAATGAATAATGCTAATGCATTGCATACTATATACTGTTATTATTTTCTAATTGTTTGTTGATGTGACTTGAATAAAAAGCTTTTTCAAAAATCTATTAGTACCATTTTAAGAGAAGACAAAACATTTTTTTACATTTAGTCTTTCAAGTGGCTTTAGGATATCCTGTCACCTTGCCAGGGCAAGGCAGACCAAACACTGAATTCCTGCCTGTGCCACACAGGCTCTTTCGGGCATCCAGTGTGGCATCAAAGAACTGCAACCGTAACTTGAAGGGCTCTGGTTCTTCGTATTACTACCATTTGTAAACTACTATTTCAGTAAAAGCCTTTTCAAAGAACAGCAAGGGGCAAAGTCTTGTATAAACATGAATCTATATTTGTCTCTGGAGTAAAACTTCCAATTCAGCTAACTTGCACTGCTGTGTTAGGAAAAACAGTTCTGTGCTTCAAGGTAATTCAGAGGCACTCACATAATTATAAAAATTTACACTGTTGAAGGCAGTGACCGAGAGCTGCAGGAGAAAAGTGGGTGACCTGAAGCCAATTAGCAGCTCTGTTTGCACTTGCTAAATTTAGCTGTTTAACAAGACAGCATTACAAAGATATGGAAGCTAGTTATTGTAGCAGCACTTTATTATTTGCTCCAGCAGTTCAGGATTTACTTCCCATAAACTAATATGAATTAATCCCTGGGAGACAGGCAGCAATAGGGCTCACGTTAAAAGAAGCATGAGGAATGTACAGGTGTGCCAGGCATCAGACACTACAATTTCGGAGCAGCATCCTACAATTTCTTGCCATCTTCTACGTACACAGAAGGAACCGGAACACTTGAAAAATTATAAACAAAATACTGCCGCTTAAGAGCAGTTATCTTTCAAAGATTTAGGGTTTCAACAGCTTAAGCCACTTCAAAATGTGTCTTTATGCTAAAGCATGTGTCGGGGAGGAAGGAATCAGGAATGCAAACTTCCCCTGTTTATTGCAAACCTCTTTGTGCCCACAGCATACTCAAGACAGAACAAGATCTCCCTCTGCTGGATGCTTAAGGACATTTATTACGTGTCTGCACCTTAAGCATACCATCTTCTACAGAGATACAGCCTAAACTGATCTATTAAATTTGCCCATATACCTTGCAACAGGGTAAGAGGGAAAGGACGGAGCTGTCCAATTACGAGAGATCCCAAGAAAAAGGATTCTGGTTACAGATAATACCCAGGGCATCTTCTCAGCCTCCTCAAATACCCAGATGCATGGTAAGAAGGCAGAAACAAAATATCATTTCCAGACAGCTCAGAGGGATAGCAACAGCGTGGTGGTTCTATCCGCCCTGAAAAGGAACAAGTAGTCTAGAACCAACACACTGGTATAAGAACATAAGAAATTGCCATGCTGGGTCAGACCAAGGATCCATCAAGCCCAGCATCCTGTTTCCAACAGAGGCCAAACAAGGCCACAAGAACCTGGATCATATACTCTGGACACAACTCTATTCTGGACCTTTTCTTTTTTTCAAGAAGGAAGCATAACCAGAATGAATACAATTTAAAATGCTCACCTGGATTTTTAAGGTCCTTCACGAGCATGCTCCACCCTGTTTGACTTCTTCATGGATCAGGGGAGCATCCTGAATGGTCTTAGGGTTCTTTAAGTGGCTGATCAGCTAGTATAGTGGACCATGGGCAAAACCACTCAGATGCAACGATGGTACTGTGTTGGTCAAAAACTGAAATGACTGCAGACAACTCCAAAAGCCATGGTTCCAAAATTGGTTTAATTTACTTACTGAAGTTAGCCTGATAACTTGTCCTGAATATTTAACAGGATAAATATCCAGCTGAATATACTAGCCTAAAGCTATCTAGCTACATATAGCCGAATAAATTAAAAGCATAATTGGCTATAATTGAATATAGCCGATCAGGTTTTTAAGTTATCCAGCCTTGTATGACAGGATAACCTGCTATTCATCCAGATATCTTTTAAAGATATCCAGGTAAGAAGCGCTTTTGAAATTAAAAAAAAAAAAGTTAAAAAAAAATAACGAAGTAAAGGACCCTTTGGCCCAATCCCCTGATTGACGGCCCTGTCGAGGCGTGCACGCCACCCCCTGCTCCTGGCACTTCCATCGCAGCTCGACAGAAACTGCGCTGGAAGCGTAAGTTAACCAAATTATACACTACAGCAGTGATAAAGCCCGATAGCAGTGCCAGGAGTGAGTATCTACTGTACCTCGCTCCCGGCCAGCATTTTCTAAGTATCAGGAGAGATGGGAGCGGGAGCTCGCTCACCAGCCCACTAATATTATGTTGAACAGGTGGCTGAAGACAGGGTCCGGGATGGGAAAACTTAAAAAAAAAAAAAAAGAACAGGTGCTTGGGAAGACGGAGAGAGGCCCCAACTTGTGAATCCACAGCTGGTCCTAAAATCTGGAACACTCTCCCGTCACATCTCAGATCAGTGCAATGCTCCACTACATTTAAAAAACGACTCAAGACTTGGTTATTCAACCAAGCTTTCCCATAACATCAACTTGCGGAATATCCCTGCCAATGATCCCCTCCGTGGTAACACACTAGAGAACTATATAGACCTTCTCTAGAAATCACATATTCTGTGGCAGTCTAATATCTAATAACATTATACTACCACCTGTTTATCTAGACTACATTAGGCACCGTACCTTTTAATTATGTTATTAACCCCATATATCTTAATCCAAGTTAATTCGACCTGTTCATTGTAAGACATTTACTTGTCATTGTTAATGTTTAGAATGTAAACCGAATTGATCAATAATTCTGTTATTGGAGAGTCGGTATAGAAAAATGCTAAATAAATAAATAAATCCCTAAACCAGTTTTACCATTTAGGAGGGGATGTGGGGTACGGGGCATATGGTGTTTTGATGAAATTTAGTTTGGGAAGGAGGGGATCTGGCCTCATAGGGTTTTTTGTTGGTTGTTTTTTTAATCTAAAAAAATGTTACTTACCTGGATATCTTTTAAAGATTTCTGGATAAGTAGCAATTTATCTGAATACACAAGGCCAGATAACTTTAGACCTGCTCTGAAGCAGGTCTAACTTAGCCAGATATAAATGAAATTCAGCTAAGTTAGCTGGATAACTAAACCCCTCCCAGAAATGCCCCTGAAACACCTTTTTTTTTTAATATGGTTAGTTTATTACCAAATGACGACATATCTGACTATAATATAGCTGAATAAGTTGCTGAATATGGTAAATGTGTGAGTATTCCATCTAAATGGCTTTTGAATATTCACCTCACTATTTCTGTGCTTGGCACATAGGAGCTATTTCAATAATCCACCATATAGTTCAGATTTCACACTCCCCTCTGCTTGTCACCTTCTTCTGGTATGAGCTTTTGGAGCCTTGGGATCATGAATCTCAATCCAGTAGAAATACCACTGCTACTTCAGATATGTTACTCAAAGTGACCTTGGGCAAGTGACTTTACCCTCCATTGCCTCAGGTACAAACAGATTGTAAGCCCTCTGGGGATAGGGAAATACCAACAGTACCTGAATGTAATCCACTTTGAAGCGCTGAAAAAAAGTGTGAAAAGCGGAGTATCAATCTAAATTTAAAAAAAAAAAAAAAAGTAAATATTCAGGATTTTAAATCATGTGGCTTCCTCCCATCTGAGCCAAGGAATGGGTTCTCTACTGAATGCTTTCCTTTCTTAAAAGGACCCAGTGAATTTGGTCTGTTCCAGAGATACCATATAGAAGGGCTTCCCGATATCCTTGAAGCATGAGTGTTAAGAGGCTCCACTTTCGCTCACCGTTTCACGTCCTCACCGACTACAAACTCTCACGGGTGAGGTTGCATGTTCCTCCGAGACGCTAAGGGCTTCACCAGGAGCTTAACATTCTCTCCAGCCATTCTTCTGGGGGATTCTCCGTCTCTCAGCTCCCTTCACTGCACTTGCACACAAACGCTGCCTCACATACCAAACTCCAACTCCGGTCTGACATGCTCCAATCATGCTCGACATTCTACTGGACATCATTACTAAGGCTCAGAACAGAAAAAAAAAAAAAAAAAAGTATGGTGATATTCTGGGACATCCCATTTGGCACAGTTGCTACATTCTTTCACTGCAAATAAAGGTTCACTCTTACAACCTCTAATTGCCCTACTGTGCCAGGAGAGGCAAGCAAATAAGGAACCTACTTCTCTAAAGAAATATTTACAGCACAACAAAGCCACCAGCTCAGAAAAACAGAATCTAATTGATCTCAGTGCAAGATTATATTTCTTCATAAGTGCAGATTGCAGGAGGTCCATGGCACTAATGCTGTATGTTACGGGACCCTTCTAAATATAGCTACCATCAACTGGGCTCACCATGCTACTAGCACCGTCAGAGGTAGTAAAGCCAGCCCTCTATTTAATGAAAACTAAAAACTACTGATGAAATGGAACAAAAAAAAAATACTTAGTGTTTCATCTCCATACCCCATATTCTTGAAAACAAGAAAGACTGCTAGAATCCTTCTTAGCTTTCAAAGTGGATTCTATTTAACCTGCATAGCCAAGGATTATTAGTCTCTCCCAACCAGAGGAGCCAATTGATGAGCTCCAGTATGCAGAGTGTAGACACAGCCTGCTTTACTGATCTGGCTATTAGCAATATCTGAAAAACTGGCTAGATCTAGGAAAGTAAAGTGGTGAATTGGTAAGTGAGCTAGGATTAGAAAAAAGTCTCAATAACTGCAATATGTCCCCCTTTGCACCTTTGACGCTTAAGATCCCGGTTAATGGCTCACTGCCAAAGTGATGCCAACATGCCCTTCCCTTATCAGAGACACTGTGGCAGTGCCTGTGGTGAATCATTTTGCAATTCCATGAGCCCCAAAATAGGAGATATGCCTTTGTGAGTACGGTTGTTTAGCAGTAATCAGGTCAGTGTACTTTTTGCACTTTTCGTAGCAGCTGACGACTTAGCAATTATCTCCTGGCTTATATAGCCTCATGGTCAGAGCACAGAGCTGTGGAAGTGGAGACCAGGAATCAAGTCCCCTATTTAATCAACCTCCTGGGGCTCAAGCACCTTCAGGGTAAGGCAATGCGTTGATGGGAACTGTCTTGTACAGCACACTGAAGGCAACAGAAACCATCCTCCTTGTGTGTGCAAGGAAGCCAGAGTCTTCAGAAAAACACAGACCAAGTAGTACTGCTCCACCACAGTCCACTGGAGGTCAGAGAGAGACTGAGGAGCCTTTCACAAAAGGAAAGATTTTGTATCATCCAATTGAAAACCGTCAAAACGAGAAATTCTGTGTATAATTTCCTACATTAAATGTGTCTGCTTTCCTGTTTATCCTGGATTATCAGGACGCAGCAAGGCATTTCAGAACAAGATGAGAAGCTGTGCAATGTCCTCGGTACCTGTTACTCACCTGTGTTTTCCCTTTGGCTTTGATGAGCCTGTCACCCAAAATGTCAGTTTTTCCACGTCGCTTAAGTGCTACTTAGGCGCTAACTATCCTCCTTAAGGTATGTCCAAGCTTGCAATCTATACTTGTAAATGCTGGGTATAGGTCTCAAAATGAAGTATAAAGTGAAGGGAACACAGACAACGGTTACCTTGCACAGTGCTCACTACAATCATGTAATTACTAGAGCACAATCCTATAGGTGACCTGGACTGCACACGGCAGGGTGCAGTTAATAGTGCCAGAAGGACAGGTAAGGTGTTCACAGTCCTTAAAAGCTTACTTCCCAAGGGATCCTGCCACACAGGAAAACTACGGTACCTGATTCAATCTAACAGCTCATCTGCAGGGCATGTAAGACTTTACTAGCTGAAACCCAATGAAATTGCCCAGAGGCCCCAATTCATCCTCTTCCTCCCCAGTCTAACCCCAGCACTTCCTTCCCATCTCCCTCAGTCTGTACCCAGCACTCTGATCCCTCTCCCCAAGCCCCAACTTCAGCAGTCCCTTCCCCTTTCTCTCCTTACTGGCCTAGCTTCAGCACACTATGACCCCCACTCCAGGATACCTTGACCTCCTTCACTGGCCCAACCCAAGCATTCACTACCCCCCCCCCACCCCCACCCCCCACCATGGTCTCTTGTTCCCATCCACCCCCCACGACCCAGAAGAGGAAGTGGGAGTACAACAGCCACGCACGTGGAAAGAAGAGACCATGCTAGGTAAAGTAAACTAAACAGCGAGCCTTTACCATCGCAGACCCCACCCTTTGGAACTCTTATGCCCCCCGACCTTCGCTTAGAGCCATGTACACACAAATTCAAAAAGAAACTTAAGACATGGCTCTTCAAACACGCATACCCAGCATAGACCTCGTCGTACCCTGACACCGCATTTTATCTCCTTGTATATACAGTCATTTTTCCTTGTACGCATATATTGTTACTTTTCCCTGTACAGTATTTTATCATCTTGTATAAAAAATTACTTCTCCGTGTTTCTTTAGACACAGCGTTCTGTGTCCCTTGATTTCTCCTGTTCTCCCCACCCTTGTTATTTGTATCTTTTAAGTTCTCTGTAAACTGATATGATGTACCCACGAATACCGGTATATAAAAACTGTAAAATAAAGTGCGTGCAGCATTGGCCTGAAGAAAAGCAGCGTGTCCCAGAACAAAATGAGGAACATAGTCAGCCCCCACGGCCAATGGGACTCCTTTCTGAAGGCCGTGAGGGTTGGAAGAGGAGGTGGCTATTGCTGCCACTAGTTCGGGGGGGGGGGGGGGGGGAAGAGAGAGTGAATGAGTTAACATATGTGTTTGAGAGCGTGTCTAAGTGTGTGCGTGTGTAACTGTGATTCAGAGCCCATGAGAGAGAGAGCTTGTGTGTGACAGAGAGAGAAGAGAGTTGCAAGCAACCCCCACCCCCCTTCCTCCTCATTCACAACAATCTCAGGGTACCTGGAAATCAAACATTTCCAGGGATGTAGATCAGAGCATTTTTTTAATGGAGAAATTACTTACCTGATAATTTCATTTTCCTTAGTGTAGACAGATGGACTCAGGACCAATAGGTATAGTGTACTCCTGATAGCAGTTGGAGACTGATCAGATTTCAGTCTGATGTTAGCCCTAGTGCATATACCCCTGCAGGAAGTGCAGCTCTTCAGTATTCTCCTCAAAAAAGCATTGTGGATATATGTCTGACTGAATAATTTGAATAACTTGATTAACTTTATAACTTGGTTAACTTAATTAAGCTGAACTGGTTGAACTGGCTATAGCTGGAGACTGCCAGTGCCCCAACCGAGAAACGTTGACACCCGGTAGGATGGGTGTCCTAGATGTAGGAAAGCATGGCTTACCCGTGAATCACTCGCTCCCAGGGATGTTCCCCCGAGAATTCCATGATAACGGCAGCCGTGGGTAGGATGCTGAGTCCATCTGTCTACACTAAGTAAAACGAAATTATCAGGTAAGTAATTTCTCCATTTCCTAGCATGCAGCAGATGGACTCAGGACCAATGGGATGTATAAAAGCTACTGCCGAACCGGGTAGGAGGCTGCCCATGACCCACTTAGTACTGCCCTTGCAAATGCTGTGTCCTCCCGAGCCTGAACATCCAGGCGGTAAAACCTGGAGAAGGTGTGGATGGAGGACTATGTCGCCACCCTGCAGATCTCGGCAGGTGACAGCATCTTGGTTTCCACCCAGGACACTGCCTGGGCTCTAGTGGAATGGGCCTTGACTTGTGAAGGCGGTGGTTTGCCTGCTTCTACGTAGGCTGCCTTGATGACTTCTTTGATCCAGCGGGCTATGGTTGCTCATGAGGCCGCTTCCCCTTGCTTCTTCCCGCTGTGAAGGACGAATAGATGGTCCGCCTTTCGTACGGATTCCGACCTTTCCAGGTATCGGACTAGGAGTCTGCCGACGTTGAGATGGCATAGACTTTGAGCCTCTTCCGAACTCTTATGCTCGTCTGGCGATGGTAGCGAGATGGTTTGGTTGAGATGGAAGTGAGACACCACTTTGGGGAAGAACGACGGCACTGTGCGTAATTGGATGGTTCCGGGGTGAGTCTGAGGAACGGCTCCCGGCAGGATAGGGCTTGTAGCTCGGATATACGACGGGCTGAACAGACTGCCAGCAGGAAGGCTGTCTTCAATGTTAATAGTCTGAGAGACAGGCCGCGGAGAGGTCTGAAGGAGGTTCCTGCTAGGAAATCTAGGACCAGGTTGAGGTTCCAAAGAGGCACCGGCCACTTTAGGGGTGGTCGGATGTGCTTGACTCCTTTCAGGAAGCGGGAGACATCCGGGTGAGAGGCTATGCTGCCACTCTTGCTCTTGGTTCCGTAGCATGACAACGTGGCCACCTGTACCTTGATGGAGTTGAGGGACAATCCCTTCTGTAGGCTGTTCTGTAGGAATTCCAAAATCACAGGAATTTTGACTGAGCATAGTATGATGTCGTGGTCCTCGCACCAGGCTTAGAGTACTCTCCAAATCCTTATGTATGTTAGGGATGTGGAGAACTTGCGTGCTCTGAGTAGGGTGTCAATTACTGCCCCCGAGTATCCTCTCCCTCTTGGACGAGTCCTCTCAATGGCCAGACCGTAAGAGAGAATCAAGCTGGATCCTCGTGAAGGATCAGTCCTTGTTGGAGCAGGTCTCTGTGTGGAGGTAGCAGCAGGGGGGTTCCCTGCCAGCAGTCTTCGTATGTCTGTGTACCACGGTCTTCTTGGCCAGCCGGGGCCACTAGAAGTACTAGTCCCCTGTGGTGTTCTATCTTGTGGATGATTGCGCCCAATAGGGGCCACGGCGGGAAGGTGTATAATACTCCTGTGGCCAGGTCTGTACCAGGGTATCGATTCCGTGGGACTGGGGTTCCCGCCTGCGGCTGAAGAATCTGGGTACTTGGGCGTTGGACCGGTTTGCCAGGAGGTCCATGGTTGATGTTCCCCAATGGTTTACTATCAATTGGAATGCTGTGGTTGACAGTTTCCATTCTCCTGGATCTAGACTTTCTCTGCTGAGGTAGTCCGCCGCGACATTGTCTTTCCCGGCAATGTGGACGGCCGAGATCTCTTGAAGATTCACTTCCGCCCATGACATTAGGAGGTCTATTTCCAGAGACACCTGTTGGCTTCTGGTTCCTCCCTGACTGTTGATGTAGGCCACTGTTGTGGCATTGTCCAACATTACTCTGACCGCTTTGCCTCGGAGTCTGTAACCAAACCTTAGGCAGGCTAGTCTGACTGCCCGAGCTTCTAGGCAATTGATGTTCCATCCAGACTCTTCTTCGTTCCATTGCCCTTGGGCAGTTAGCTCCTGGCAGTGTGCTCCCCATCCTCATAGGTTGGCATCCGTGGTGAGTAGGATCCAGGTTGGGGAGGATAGTCTCGTTCCCTGGCTCAGATGGGCTTCTTGTAGCCACCTTCATAGTTGGGCCCGAAGTCTGTCCAGGAGCTGAAGCCGTACGGTGTAGTTCTGGGACAGTGGATTCCATCGTGATAGTAGTGAGCGTTGTAGGGGGTCTCATGTGAGCTCATGCCCATGGGACTACTTCCAGTGTGGATGCCATGAGGCCGAGAACTTGTAGGTAATCCCATGCTGTGGGGCAAAGTTCGCTCAACAGGGTTCGTAACTGGGTCATCAGTTTTGATCTCCTTGTTGGTGTCAGGATGACCTTGTCTTGTTTGGTGTCGAACCGGACTCCCAAGTATTCTAGAGATTGGGAAGGCTCCAGGCAGCTCTTGTTTGTGTTGATCACCCACCCGAGGTTCTCCAGTATAGTTTTGACTCTGTTGGTTTAGGCTTTCCTCTGGGGATTTCGCTCTGATCAGCCAATCGTCTAGATAAGGGTGCATGCGGATTCCTTCCTTCCTCAGTGTTGCTGCTACCACCACTAAGATCTTGGTGAATGTCCGGGGTGCAGTGGCTAACCCGAAAGGTAGTGCCCTGAACTGGTAGTGATGGTCCAGGATTGAGAAGCGTAGAAAACGCTGATACTCTTGATGGATCGGAATGTGTACGTAGGCTTCCGACTGATCCAGGGAGGTAAGAAACTCTCCCGGCTGTATCGCCCTTATTACAAGAGCGTAGGGTTTCCATGTGGAAGCGAGGAATCTTCAGGTGACGGTTGACCACCTTGAGGTCCAGGATAGGTCTGAACGTTCCTTCCTTCTTGGGAACGATAAAATAGATGGAATAATGGCCAGTATTTATTTGTTGTGGAGGCACCAGTGTTATAGCCTCTAAGGCTAGTAATCTGGTCAGTATAGCTTCCACTGCCATTCTCTTGGAAGGGTCGTGGCAGGAAGATTCCACAAACTTACCTGGAGGGAGGTGGTGGAAATCCAGGTAATATCCCTCTCGAATGATGGATAGGACCCACTTGTCAGAAGTTATCTCAACCCATCTTTGGTAGAATAGGGCCAGTCTGCCCCCTATGGCTTCTTCCTTTGGATGGGTCGGCTGATTTTCATTGTGGGGTGCGGCTGGGACCTGGGCCTGAGCTGGCTCCCTTTTTATTGTGCTTATTCCGAAAGGACTGGCTCCAGCCTGCAGGGCAGGCCGGTTGATTTGAGCTTCTATATGGGTTGAAGCGCTGTGGATCCTCTGCCCCTGGAGGACCGGGGGAAGGATCGCTCGTTTCTCTTATTCCTGTTCTCCGGTAGCCGCAGCAGAGGGGACTTGCCCCATTTGTTGACTAGTTTCTCTAGTTCGCTTCCGAACAGGAGTGTTCCCTTGAAAGGCATTCTTGTGAGTCTTGTTTTGGAGGATGCGTCGGCTGACCAGTTTTGGAGCCAGATTTGTCTTCTGGCTGCCACGGCGGATGAGACTCCTCTAGCTGCTGTGCGTAACAGATCCGAAGCGGCATCCGCGAGGAACGATACAGCTGGTTCCAAGGCTTCCCCAAGAGTATTGTTCCTGATCTGTGCTAAGCAGGCGCGTGTCACCACGGCACAGCAGGCCGCAATCTGTAAAGACATAGCGGAGACGTCAAAGAACTGTTTGAGGACAGATTCCAGACATCTGTCTTGGGCATCCTTGAGTGCTGCTCCTCCCTCCACCTGGATAGTAGTGCGTGTCGAGAACGCGCAGACCATGGCATCCACTTTCGGACATGCCAGGAGATCTTTGGCAGCTGGATCCAGAGGATACATGGCTGCCAGAGCCCGGCCCCCTTTGAATGTGGTTTCTGGGGCATCCCATTCCAGGCCAATTAGTTGCTGGACGGCTTGTAATAGTGGGAAATGGTGGGAGGTCTGACAGAGTCCCTCCAATAGTGGGTTCGTCTTAGGTTCCCCCGAGGTACTTGTGCCGGGGATAGCAAGCTCTTTTAAGCTGTGTGTGACCAGGTCTGGAAGCTCGTCCTTAGTGAAGAAGCGTCTCATGGTTCGATGGGGTTCTGTCCCCGGAGGGAGTTCCCCTTCCTCCAGGGGTTCTGACTCTTCATCTGAGATGTCTGTGTCCCCGAAGGTGGGGCTTCTGGGCGGTGTGATCGCTTTCCTGGGCATAGAGGGTCCCGGCATGTTGAGGTCCTCTGGTGGAGCCAGAGGCCGCATTATAGGAGGCCCCAGTTGCCTGTGGACGAAGGTATGCAGATCTTTGAAGAAGTCCACCCAGGAGATAGAAGCTGGGTCCCTGGGGAGCCCCGTTTGAGGGGGGGGTCCCGTTGTGTAATGCTAGGTCCGGCGTACTGCTCGAGAAGTTGGGGTGGGCCATGAGTTGGGTCCCCTAGGGCCTCGTCGCACTGTATAAACAGGGCTGTAACCTCCTCATGCTGTGCAGCTCTAATGTGGCATGCTGGGCAAAGATCCTGAGCTTTGAGTTTATTTTCTGGTGGTGCCATGGCTTGTGCGCGTACCACCCAGTCGTGCGCTCCGGTGTGCGTCAAAGTTGCGCTCGTAGGTTTGGTGCGCGCGTGCAGGAAGATGTGCGCACTGTTGTGCACACAGGCTGAAATTATGCACCCGGCACAGTAAGTGCCCGGTATTTGTGCGTGCGACGTTGTGCGCACAAGGTATTTGTGCGCACGGCTCGCCTCTGTGCGCACCGATCAAAACGGCGGACAAGGCAGCAAACAGAGCCAAAATGGTGACGGCGACCACGCGGACAATATGGCGACCAACTCGGAGGGTCTCCACGTGGGAGGGCCCTCAGATTAGACCGGGGGCTAGCCCTGCTAGGGCCGATCAACCCGGTGGCACTGGTCCCGGCTGGCGACCTGTGCGTCTCCTCGAGCTTCGGAGACCGGAGACTTTTAAAAAGATTTCTACCTTACCTTGTCTCGGCGCTTCCCGGTTTTGTTCCGGGCAGTCTCCGGCTGCGGGGAGAGAGGGAAAATACCTTCACCGCCACGCTCGAGGTTGCACCCGCTGCCTCTCAGCCTCACCCGATGTCGGGGGCTAGGTCCCCGCTGAGGGACCTAGCCCCCGGGACTTACCTCCGAGGGATCGCGGAAATCACCTCGGGAAATCTCAACTGGGGGAGGGACCCAACGGGTGTCACCGCAGGAGAGCGGGGCTCATCTGTAGAGGTAAAATTTTCTTAATTTGGTTTTCTTTGGTAAAATTACTCTAATGCTGGGCTTTCGTGCATAGAGTCCCTAACTGCTATGGAGACGGAAAATACTGAAGAGCTGCACTTTCTGCAAGGGTATATGTACTAGGGCTGACGTCAGATCGAAATCAGATCTGTCTCCAATTGCTATCAGGAGTACACTATACCCATTGGTCCTGAGTCCATCTGCTACACGCTAGGAAATCCTTATTTTACGAGTAATTATTGGGTCTTTGGTTCTGCTGTTTTGAAATATTTTATTTGTATCTAGAAATGTTTGATATGAGTTTTTAATAATTGGATATTCCATTCATCAGCTCTTTTGAAATAATCTGTTCTTTTTGTTAGTAAGGTTTTGCTGCTGCTATTGATTCTACACTTCTTGATTTGTTTTATGAGGACTGGTGATGTTTCTCTTTTTCCTTTGTTACACTGCATACAGTCTCTCTGGCTTATTGCAGTTTCCAGTTCAGTTTTGGTCTGCATGGTTCTAGTTCTGCTTTATGGTCTCTTTATTCTTTGTTAGATAAGGTATTCTGCTGGCGTGTAGTTTCTGTGTAGGGCTCTATAGCAGTCTGGCTTGGTCCGTTTCCCTAATAGAAGGAATATTGGAGTTTTAAGGCCTGGTGTGATATTTTCCGTGTTGCCTTTTCTTAGGTAAGGTGGTTACTGTTTGAGTGCTGGAAGTTGTTGCTGTTCTGGTATGGGAGGATTACTATTTATGCAATTTCTCTGTTCAGAGAGAGTAGTCTTATCTTTCCCTTGTGTCATTCTTAACAATAAAAGTAATATAGGACACTTTTTTTTTTTTTTTTTTTTACTTTTGCCATAGATTGTAATGAGCAGTGTGTCACACATGTGAGCATTATCCATCAGGTATATCATGATGGGGAAAAAGGTTGAGAACCACTGTATTAGACCAACAACAATAATTCAATGCACCACCATAAATCAATCAGCTTGGGCAAAAAGTTAGCCACTTTATCCCAATTACTCCCATTTCCAAATCCACCCACCCTTCTTCCCCACCCCTCAAACAATACAATATGAAACATATGTATTATAAAATAAGAAAACAAGAACAATTCCCTCTGCACTTAATCACAACCCCTTAGCACACCACATTTCAAATGGCCTCCAAATAGCTTGGAGTTTAGAAACATCATCATTTTTTACTGCTGTTAAGTGGCCCATTAAATGAATCTTCCACACACACTCGACACTGCAAAGAAGCTTTGCCTGGGGCTTAGGCTTTTTCCAAAAAAGAAAAAAAAAAAAAGCTATTTCACATCTTGCCATTATAATGATCTGTAATATCAGTTTCTAACTTTCCATAGGAATGTCTAAATCTGTATTTAAAGTACCCAAATAGCATCTTTGGATCTTTAGGTGATATCTAAAATCATTGAGAGTACCATATCCCAATATAGCTGTACCTTAGGGCATTCCTACCAGATATGAAAAAAATGAGTCAATGCCCCCACAATCTCCTACAGAGGTTCTCTATTCCAGGATATACCCTATGAAACTATTCGGCCATTAAGTCCCATCTAAAAAAGAGTCTGTAGCCATTTTCCATCATCAAAAAAAGAGATGGAACTGCTTTTAATTCCCAAACAGTATTTCGCCCAATCCTAGATTTTTTTCTCCACTCTAAAAGATGTCTAGGTTTAAACAGTTAATTCTTTATTTAGAATAAAGTAGAAACTTTGAAACTTCATTATTTACAAGCAAACAGAAGTTGCTTACCTCAGCAATACTTCTAAGCATGGAGCAGCACTTCATAGAACAGCAGGCCAATGATTCTTGGATGCTGCATTTTCCTCATTCCAAGGGCCTTCCCTTCCTCCCCCTGGGCCTGTGCTATTATTCCTGCTCTAAGGGACCTGCCCCTTGAGCTACCCGTCTGTCTATGCTTTTTAAGATGGACCAGGCTAGATGGTCCAGCACGGATTAAGGAGGTTTTCCATGGCCATTCTCCTTTACACCCTCAAATAACAATCAATCCGCCCACCAGAACGATAGTGCCCAACCTAGAAATAGTAAAATTTGTCACTATCTGTAAGAGAGAACTTATCTTTCAAATCTAAGAAAGTCACAAAAAGGCCTTGATTCTACAACTGCCCTACCTGGCACAACCTTAACTACTCCCATCTCCTAAAGATCCTAAATTATATGCCAGGTAAAAACATCTTATTATGAATAATATAGGTTAATGAGGAAAACTCTTTTACCAATTAAACAAGAATTTCCATTTGTCCCAAACTTTCAAGATAAATAAAGTGAAGGGGCTACCTGTTGATGTATAAACTTGTGCAAGCTTAGGTAAGCACAGTAAAGTTCTCAAAGGGGTAGCCCCAAATATCGTTTTTCAATAATTACCCATTGCTTATGCTGGGACTGAGAAGCTATATGATAGTACTTACTATTGGGTACAAGTCTAGATAGTTTATTCTGAAACAGAACAGACCTAGCCACATGAGTTGGCCTGCGCTTCCAAATAAATCCAAAAATATGTTTATGTAACAGCCTAAGAATCTCATTCAGAACTTCACTAGGTAATACCTGAAAGTAGTAACATCATTTAGGAAGACAAGATATTTTAATAGTCACTGTTGTGCCTAACCAGAAAAGGTGATCACCAGACCACATCTCCAATAACTGAATTAGATTCTTAAGGAGTGTGGTGTAGTTTAAACAGTACAGCTAGGCTATATCTGCCGGTATCTGCCCCCCCAATATTTAATATATGTCCTTTAGCCCAACAAAAGGAAAAGAACCCCTTCAAGGTGGACACTAGATATGAGGCGAGAAAGATATTTAAAATCTCAAATTCATGTCTATGTTCATTTTAAAAGTAGAGATCCTCCCAAAAAGGTCTATTTCACGAACCAAAGAAGTAAGAGAATGAACAGGATCGGACAGTAAAAGATTATCTGCAAATAGGGAGATTTTAAATTCGTTCAGCCCTAATTTTAAACCATATATACCCATATTCCTCCAAACCCTCTCCGTAACTGGTTCCATACTTAAAGCAAACAACAAAGGGAATAGTGGGCCCCCTTGCCTAGTACTTCACCCAACCAAAAACGGCCCAAAATAATCTCCATTGACCTTAACTCTTGCAATCAGGGATTCATATATCTGGCCAAACCAAGTAATAAAGTGGACACCATAACAAAACGCCAATGGGCCCTATCAAAGGCCTCTCTCAGCATCTATAGTCAACAACAAAGAGGGGTCACTCCCTGACCAAGCCTGCCATATTAAGTTAATAATGTGACAGATATTATCAGCTGTTTGCCTTCCAGCTATAAACCCTGATTGGTCAGTGTGCACTAAAACTGGTGATAATCCACCTAAATAGAGTAGCTAAGATTTTTGTGATTTTAGAATCCAAATTTAGAAGAGAGATAGGACAGTAAGACACACACAATGTGGTATCCTTCCCCTCCGTAGGAATTACCAAAATCCCTGCCAACTGCATAGAGGGTGGTAGACTATCCCCATCCAACAACACATTAAACATACAAGCAAGGGGTACAACTAAAAGGTCACAAATGTTTGTACAAAATATACCAAAGAATCTATCAAGCCCTTGGGCACTCATGACTTAAAACTCAAAATAGCTTGTGAAACTTAAAATTCCAAGATTTTCTTATTCATTTGTTCTCAGGCATTTAGAGCAGCAATTGCTAACCTTTTTTGTGTCGTGGCACACCCAGCAAAGGGTTTTACTTCATCATGGCACACCATCACCATCATCATCTTCTCCCCTCACTTCTGGCATCGCCACATTCCCTCTCCCTTTACCCCCTAGTATTATCACTCTCCCTTTCCTTTCATCCCCAATCCTGGCACCATCACCTTCTCTTCCCGTCCCTCTTCCTTCTATCCCCCTGGCATCATCAACACCTTATCTTCCCTTACCCCACCAGCATCATCACCTTCTTCCCTTCCTTCTCCCTCCTCAGCCCCGGGTATCATTACCACCTTTCTTTCCCTCTCCCTAGCCCTCCACCCATATGGCATCACCACCACAGTCTCTTCCCTCTCCTGATATTGTTACCTTCTTTCCTTCCCACTGCCCAAATTTTCTCCCTTCACACACTGGCATCAACACCACCTTCACCCTCCAGTTCCTCGCATTACCACCACTTTCTCTTCCATCTCCCTCCACCTCTCTGGCACCATCACCTTAATCTTTCCTCTCCCCTTCCTTCTCTCTCCACCTTTCTGGCATCATCACCACCTTCCCTCCCCCTCTCCCTCCATCCACTGGCATCATCACCACCTTCGCCCTCCACCCCCTAGCATCATCACTTTCTCGTCCCTTCCCTCTTTCTACCTTTCTGGCATCAGCTGCACATTCCCTTCCTCTCCCCTGGCATCATCGCTTTCTCTTCCCTTCCCTCTCCCTCCATCCCCTGAAATCACCGCCACTTTCTCTTCCCTCCCCTCTCCCCTGGCATCATCACCTTCTTCCCTTCCCTCTACCCCCCCCCCCCCCCCCCCCGGTATATCATTACCTTCCTCATCCCTTTACCCAGCCCCTCTTGCCCTTATCACCTTCCCTCTTTCCCACCCTCTGGCATCACCACTCTGTGCACATTCATATCCCACCCCCCATCTCGGCACATTCAGCTGTTGCTTCCTCTTATCCCTTCCCTCCCCGGAGCCAGCAGAAGTCTAAGCAGCACTTACCTGCTGCCACTGCTTCCTCCTCTGCTAGCTTGCCTCTGCAATAACAGCAGCACAAGGCCACCATGTCCAGCAAGAGAGCTAACAGAGGTAAGCAGCAGCAGAAACCGATAGGCGCTACTCTCTGACTCCCTCTGCTGGTAGGAAGACATTCTGCATGCAGGAATGAAAGAAACAATGAAGACTGCCAGCGGATCAACTTTTCATACCCATCTCCTCTCGTGGCACACCTGCAGGTCACACTGGTTGAGAAACACTGATTTAGAGGGATACGTGGAAAGAAAAGGATGCAAATACAACAATATTTTTATCACTTATAGAGGGATCTGCAACATAGAAATCCTTATAAAATAAAGCAAAATTTTCACAAATATCCATACTCCTCCTGCGCTATTCACTGCTTCTTTTTAGATTTGAAAAGCAACAGCCTGCTAGTTTTATTGTCTAGTTCAAAGTGTTGTTCATTAAATATCTTCCATTTCCAAGTCTCTCAGCTTACTCCTATAAAGCTTCAAGGGCTCAAAGACTTCTTATGCTCTTGGCTCTAAAGATTTAATAAAGGGCCTGCAACTTAAGAATAGTCTGAATTGGAGTCTTTTTCTTTTGAACTGCATAGGCAAAAATGTTTTCCTCTAGCTGCTTTAAAACAATCCCAAACCAATGGGAAAGATACTTCCCCCAATATCACTGTCTTTAAATTAGTTCACCATGTCAGCCTGTAACTGTCGAGACAATTTAGAATAATTTAATAAAACATTCGTGTAACCTCCAAAACTAACTGTCCATATCATCTTGAAAAGACAACATCTAACCCTGCTGGGCCATGATCGGACCATGAAATAATACCAATCTCTGCCTATAACACTTGTGAAAACAAAATTCTATCAATGAAAAAGAGTCTATCTTGGAACAGAAACCATGAGAAAAAAAAAATAAAGAATAATCTCTTCTGGATGGATTTAACATGCTCCATATATCAAGTAAATTATATTTTATAAGCAAACCCTTACACTTAAATATGAAAAAATAAATCCACCCTCTTTATCTCTTATAACATCTTAAGCGTGTACCAAAAGAACTTGAGAAAACATTATTCCCACCCCAGCTTATGTACTCCGAATAGAGCTAGATGCAAAATAATGAGGGGGGAAAAACACTTATTTATCACCAGTCTCATCTTTTTTCCTAAGATGTGTTTCTTGCAAGATAAAAAAATGGAAGCATTGATTTTTATAGCTTCTTTAAATAACAGTGGACTCTTCTGAGGCATATTAAGTCCCTTAAAGTTAAGGAAAACAATTCAAACAAGCTTAACCAGTGAGCAATGAAGCAAGAAGGAGAAAAGCTAGATCATCCCTATCCGAGACCACCAGAACAGCATCAATAAAGAAAAAAAAAAAAAAAACCAGCTGCCAAGAGAAACTTCTCTCCACAATGAACACATACAAATGGAGAATTTTCTCACATCATATACTAAAACATAAAATGCATAGGAATCCCAACACCTCTCTCCATACCCAGCCCATCCCCCTGCCTGCTTCCCCTCCCACAAGAAATTCCCCAAAGATTCTGCACCACCAAAATGAATACAGATCCCATAAATCAATAAAAGGAATGGTGTCGGCAACCAGGCACATCCTCACCAGAAGAGAGTAAAAACAAAAATAGAGATCACAAGGCTCAAATCCCCATTTAAGCTACTAAAAGCATAAACAGTAATATTACAGGCGTAAAGTCAGATCAAATCAGTGTCCCAGACTCTCTCAATGGCTCTAATTTCTGCTAGTGTCTCCGCAGCCTCTTTCCGCCTTTGGAGAGCCACTGCCACTTCACTGGAATGCCCTTCATCAAAGGAGATGGTGGCAACTTGGAAGCTGGAATATTAGCCCCCACACTTGCAGCTTTCAACATAGAAAATGCTTCTTCAGCCCACTTATTCCATGAAAAGAGAAAGGCATCTAGAGCAGATATACTTATGCTGTAAAATAGAAGTTAACTTCTCTGTTTTTGCAATGTTTTATGCGCGATATCGTAAAGTCAACTGTACATCCCTCACAGTTCAATGATCCAAGTGATCTAAGCTTGTTTAACAATCACCTCCTTCACCGGAAAATCATGCATGCAGGCCACAGTGTGCCTAGGAACATGTGATCTAGGCACCCTCAGTGACTGATGCGTTCTGTCAACCAGCACATCAATATCTTTATTAAAAAAATCACTCGCCAGAAGTATGGCCTTACCGATTTGCTTCACCACCAAGAAGCAACCTCTACAGGCTTCAAAAGTTCAGGTATTCCCCAAATTCACAGGTTACCTCTACACGACCTATTCTTCTGAGTAGATTTTAAAATATGCATGTGAGCATCCATGTACACGCGGTTCCTGGCGCACGCACATGGATGCATCGCCGTGCACATGTTATAGAATACAATACCCGCGCGCACATGCGCGCCTGATTTTAACACAGGCACCAGCATGTGTGGGCGGACCACAACTCATGCACGCAGGGAAGGGGGGATTTTTATTTATTTTTTTATTTTTTTAAAAGTACACAATCGGGCCTTTGCCCAGTTCCCACACAGTCCAATTAAGGAGTGGACTGGGAGGGAACTTTCCTATCCCTCTACCTAGCCTTCCTCCCTGACCCCTAAACCCACCCTAATTAATCACATTTTTTTTTTTGTTTTTATACTTACTTCGCCTCAGCATCTGAAGTAAATTGCACGTGCCAGCCAGCTGCTGGCACAGCCTTCCCCGGAACAGGGCCTAATGGCCCACCACTTCTGCATGTACCAGGGGATAGGCACGTGATCAGGCCGTTATTAAAATACGCATGGCCTGGTCACACACATATGCCACGGTTTTTATGCGCACTGGGCTTAAGTCTTCAATCTTCTCATCCATCTCTGAATCCTTAACTGTAGACCATAAATGCAGCATACACTCCTCATGTTCCTCCAACTTAGATTCTACTGTTTCGCCCCTCTGTCCAATTTCCAATACATCTCACCACAGGACAAGTACAATTTCAGAGTTCAGTCTTAACAACCATAATATCCTTTTTAAGTTCTTTAAACCAAGAACGCAGCTCCTTTCTCAAAACGCTACCTTCACTGCTCAAAACCGCAGCAGCTTTGTTAAGGTGAGCACGTCTCTATATTTCCCTTTGCACCATTTGTCGCCATATTGCTTGCAGCAGACACTAGGCCTTCTGCCTTCAGAGCAGAAAATTGCTTCAGATCATTTTGTAGACATACAGTAAATTAAGCTCCCAATCTTAATTCAGTATCAATTGCCAAGGAAAAAATATCAGTCCAAAACTCTAAACAGGGTTTTATGCAATATACCGGTGAGGAGCTGATCTCTCACACTGCCAACCTGGTTGCTGACATCACTTCCACTTGATAAAGCAAAATTGCTTACCTTGTAATAGGTGTTATCCCAGGACAGCAGGATGTAGTCCTCACATATGGGTGACATCGGTAATGGAGCCCTATGTACAGAAAACTTCTTTAAAAGTTTCTATGAAACTTTTGAATGGCACCGGAGTGTCTACTGAGCATGCCCAGCATGCCATGATATTCCCTGCCACAGGGGTCTCCCTTCAGTCTTGTTTTGTAGCAATAAGCGTTAGCCAAAAATCTACCTTATAAATGGCCTGTGACCGACGGCCCGCAAATGCGCAGTAGAGCGCAGCTCTACTGCGCATGTGCGGGCAAGGATGTCGATCAGAAAAAAAAATGGCGGTGGGGCCGCAGGAGCGGGAGGAGAAGCAGTGGCGCCGCGCGCGCGCGCGGTGCCGCTGCTTCTCCTCCCCAGATCTGCCGGCAGATCTCGGGGGGGGGGGGGTGTCACTCCCGCGCCCCCCCCACCGAGATCTGCCGGCAGATCTCGGGGGGGGGGTGTCACTCCCGCGCCCCCCCCACCGAGATCTGCCGGCAGATCTCGGGGGGGTCACTGCCGCGCGCGCGGGAGTGACCCCCCCCCCCCGAGATCTGCCGGCAGGAGCGGGAGGAGTTAATGGAGCCGGGTGAGGGTTGCGGGAAGTCGCGCTTACGGCGCCGGGAGGAAATGGAGGTGGGTGAAGGGAGGGAGGGAGGGAGAGGGGGACTGAGTGAGTGGGAGGGAGGGAGAGGGGGGACTGAGTGGGAGGGAGTGAGGGAGAGGGGGGACTGAGTGAGAGGAGAGGGAGGGTGGAGAGGAGTGGGTGGGGGAGGGGGGTGGTGAAGAGTGAGGGGAGAGAGAATGAGGGGGAGGTGAGAGACAGAGGGATGTAGCCCGTTTTAACGGGCTTTACGGCTTGTAAAATAATAAAACGTAACGGACCCAACTCCGCGGGGTGGCGGGTGGGTTTCGTGAGGACTACATCCTGCTGTCCTGGGATAACACCTATTACAAGGTAAGCAATTTTGCTTTATCCCAGGACAAGCAGGATGCTAGTCCTCACATATGGGTGATTAGCAAGCTAGAGGCTGAGTCATTTTGTGCTGAAGTAACAGTGAGGTATTGTTGTTGAAATGAATCAGCCGAAATCACAGCAGGTTGGATGTAGAAGGAGTTGGGATTACACTGGAAACAAGTTCTTTAAGACGGATTGTCCATAGGCTGAATCTTGTCTTCCTTCTTTGTCTAAGCAGTAGTGAGCTGCAAAGGTATGAAGAGAACTCCATGTTGCTGCTTTGCAAATGTCCAGAATAGGTACAGAGCGTAGGTGTGCTACTGAAGTTGACATCGCTCTTACTGAGTGTGCTTTTACTCGCCCTTGAAGAGTAAGGCCTGCTTTTTCATAACAAAATTGTATGCAATCTGCTAACCAGTTTGACAGAGTATGCTTACCCACTGCTTTACCTGGTTTGTTTGGATCATAGGATACAAACAGCTGACTGGACTTTCTTTGGGCTGTAGTGCAGTTTAAATAGAAAGACAATGCACGCTTACAGTCCAAAGTGTGTAAGGCTCTTTCTCCTTGGTGAGAGTGAGGCCTAGGAAAGAATGTAGGTAAAACTATGGATTGGTTCAAGTGAAATTCTGTGACAACCTTAGGAAGGAATTTAGGATGTGTCCTGAGGACTACCCTGTCATGGAGGAACTTTGTAAAAGGTTCGTATGTGACTAGTGCTTGTAGTTCACTGACCCTTCTGGCTGATGTAATGGCTATGAGAAATACCGTTTTCCAAGTAAGGTATTTAAGGTCACAAGTATTTATGGGTTCAAAAGGAGAACGCATAAGTCTAGTTAGCACTACGTTCAGATCCCATTGTATACTTGGGGAATGAACTGGAGGTTTAATGTGAGTTAGGCCTCTCATGAATTTACTGACGAGAGGCTGTGTGGAGATAGATGCATCTCCCAGCTTGTTATGATAAGCTGAGATTGCACTTAAGTGTACCCTTACAGATGATGTCTTAAGACCAGAGTCTGAGAGGTGGTAAAGGTAATCTAGTAGCGAGGCAGTGGGGCAAGTGAAAGGATCTAAATCTTTCTGAGTGCACCACAAAGTAAACCGTTTCCATTTGTAGGAATAATTCTTTCTAGTGGAAGGTTTACGGGAAGCTATCAGCACTTGAGATATAGCGGTTGGAAGGTGGAGTGGCTGTAAGATCAAGCTTTCAACATCCATGCTGTCAGGGACAGGGATTGAAGGTTGGGATGGCGCAACTGACCCTGTTCCTGAGTTATGAGATTGGGAGCTACTCCTAGGCGAATTGGATCCCTGACTGAGAGATCTAGCAGTGTGGGAAACCATACTTGTCGAGGCCAATATGGGGCTATGAGTATCATAGTTCCCTTGTCCTGCTGTAGTTTCACTAATGTTTTGGTTATGAGTGGTATCGGTGGATACGCGTATAACAGGCCTGAATTCCAATGGCGAGCAAACGCGTCCTTTGGTAGGCTGTTCTGCTACCAGAGGAGAGAGCAGTAATTGTTCAAAGATGCAAAGAGATCTATCATCAGTTGACCCCAGCGTTGAAAAATCTTGGATGCTATTGCTGGGTCCAAGGACCATTCGTGCGGTTGGAACTGACGACTGAGGCGATCCGCTACTGTGTTGTGGATGCCTGCTAGGTAGGTGGCCCGTAGAAGAATTGAGTGTGTCAGGGCACAGTCCCAAATCTGTGCTGCTTCTTGACAAAGGAGGTAGGAACCTGTACCGCCCTGTTTGTTGATGTACCACATGGCTACTGTGTTGTCCGTTTGGATCAGAACAGTCTTGTGCGATAGGCAGTCCTTGAACGCATGTAGCGCATAGCGTATAGCTCGAAGCTCCAGGAAGTTTATTTGAAAAGAGGCTTCGAGCTGTGTCCACTTGCCCTGTGTTTTTAGATGACCAATGTGTGCTCCCCACCCTAAGGTGGATGCATCTGTAGTCAAAGTCACTTGTGGAACTGGCTGCTGGAAAGGTAGGCCTTTGAGCAGGTTGTCCATTGATGTCCACCAGAGGAGTGCAGATCTTAGATCTGGTGTGATATGAATGGGAGTGGACATTGGTTGAGTGGCTTGTATCCACTGTGCTTTGAGCGTCCATTGTAGTAGTCGCATGGTCAATCTGGCCATGGGAGTGACATGAACTGTGGAAGCCATGTGCCCTAGAAGAATGAGGCACTGGTGAGCTGTTACCTGGAATTGTTTGCGAAGATTGTGAGTCAACAGGACAAGTGTTTGAGCATGGTCTCTTGGAAGAAAAGCTGTTGCTATTGAAGTGTTCAGTTCTGCACCTATGAATTGTATCAGATGAGTTGGTGACAGATGGGATTTCTGGTAGTTGATGAGAAATCCCAAGGAGTGAAGCACTTGAATGGTGAGCTTGAGAGAAGTGAGAGCTCCTTCTTTTGATTGACTCTTGATGAGCCAATCGTCCAGGTAAGGGAACACATGCACCTTTTGCTTGTGGAGGTGTGCCACTGCTGCAGCCATGCACTTTGTGAATACTCGTGGTGCTGATGCAAGGCCGAATGGCAGCACTCTGTATTGAAAATACTGATCCAGTACCCGAAAGCGCAGGTATTGGCGATGAGGAGGAAAGATGGGAATGTGAGCGTATGCATCTTGAAGATCCAGAGAGCAGAGCCAATCTCCCCTTTGAAGAAGAGGCAGAATGGTGCCTAGGGATACCATTCTGAATTTTTCTTTTCTTAGGAATTTGTTGAGATTTCTGAGGTCTAGAATGGGTCGAAGGCCTCCTGTTTTCTTTGGAATGAGGAAATATCTGGAGTAGAATCCTCTGCCCTTTTGAGGCCCAGGGACTGGTTCTATGGCCCTGGCTCTCAGAAGGGTGGATAATTCTGTTTGAAGAATTATGGAATGTTGATTTATTGTGTACGAGTGAAGTGGTGGATTTTCCATTGGGATAGTTAAGAAATCCAGCCTGTAACCGTGAGTCATGATGGATAACACCCACTGGTCGGTGGTGATGGAGGTCCAATTGTTGTGGAAGTACTGTATGCGACCTCCTACTGGTGTTTCCGGAAACGGGTTGATGTGGCTGCTGCTCTCTGGGGCTTTTCAGAAACCAGAAGTAGTTGTTGTTTGTGGAGGTGGCTGAGGTCTTGCTGCCCTTTGCCTAGGCTGTTGGCGTTGTGTTGGGCGGTTAGCCCTTGGCCTACCTGCTGGGGGGTAGTATCGACGTGGACGGTAGTACGTTCGGCGAGTGTCACGCCTGGGATACTTTCTGGAAGAAACTTGAGTTTCTTGAGGTTGAGAGGATAATTGTTTTAAGGTCTCGGTGTGGTCCCTTAAGGTTGCCACAGCTTCCTTAATCTTGTCCCCAAAGAGGTTATCCCCCAGACATGGTAGATCCGACAAATGCTCCTGAACCTCTGGGCGAAGATCAGAGGCCTTCAGCCAAGCCCACCTTCTCGCAGCTATACCCGATGCTGACAATCTTGCTGCTGTCTCAAAGCAATCATAAGTTGCTCGAACTTCATGCTTGCCCGAGTCAAGGCCCTTGTGTATAATATTTTGGAATGACTCTTGAAACTGCTCTGGAAGAGAAAGAGAGAGTTCCTGAACCTGTTTCCACAGGTTCCTTTGGTACTGGTTCATGTAGAGCTGGTAAGAAGAAATTTTTGAGACCAGCATGGAACCCTGAAAAATCTTTCTTCCTAAGTTGTCCAGGAATCTACTTTCTTTCCCAGGCGGTAGGGAAGCATGGGACTTTTGTCTTTTTGCTTTCTTTTGGGCAGATTCAACCACCACTGATTGGTGAGGCAGTTGAGATCTCTGGAATCCTGGAGTAGGCTGTACAAGGTAAGTGGCTTCAGCCCTCTTGTTCACCGCTGGTACAGAACTTGGGTGCTCCCAAATCCTGTGCTGTAATTCCTGGAAGACTTCGTGAACCGGGATTGCCAACATTTCTTTGGGAGGGTCCACAAATTGTAGGACTTCCAAAGTCTTTTGCCTCTCATCCACCTCTGTTTGGATAGGAAAAGGGATGGTGTCCGCCATTTCCTTAACGAAATTAGTAAATGAGAGGTCCTCAGGTGGAGATTTTCTATGGTCATCCGGTGGAGAGGGCTCTGAGAATAATTCTTCATCCGAAGAATACTCAGAGGTAGAGTCCCCAGGATCATGATGTGGTATGTGGTAAGAAACTGGGTCACTAGGATGTGGTGGCACAGGTGAACGAGGCCTAGAAGGCCTTGGTACTCCTGATGGGCCTGGAACTGGGTCCAGTGGTAAATGCCTTGGTACTCCAGATGGCCCTGGAACTGGATCCTGTGGTAATTGTTTGGTAAGGATATCCAAGAGTGAGTCCAGTTTGTTAAAGACCGGATGTAGCATGGTGACATCCCCAGGAGGAACCGGCGCTGGCGTTGCTGGCACCAAGGAAGGGATCGGTAGAGGCGTATGCGGCATCGGTGACTGTACCGGGGTAGGAATCGTCTCCGGTTCCGCTGCCATCGTCGGTGACCTCGGAATCGACAGAATGGGCATCGATGGTGATGGCACCGGCATCGATGGTGGAATCGCCTCACGTAGCGCTTGTTGCACCGCTTGACGTATGAGGGAGTCAAGTTCCACTCTCACAGCTGGTGGAAACAGAGCAGCTGTGGAGGGAGGCGGTGGAGGCGATGCCGATACCCCCTCAGAGCCCTGAGGAGGTTCGGAACCCGGCACCGATATCGGTGGGGAACGCCCTGCAGTAGGCCTTGGAGCCTGTCTCCGTCTGGGTTTTCTTTGCCGGAGAGGCCGTACCTGTGGAAGTCTCTTCGGCCACCGTATCCTGTCGCCGTCGATGGCGATGCTTCTCCTTTTGTTTGTCGCTTCCAGAAGTCGATGCTTTCGATGATATCGACTGGGATGAAGCTGAGGCGTCTCCCGCCTCCGGATGTTTTTTCTTCATCATAAGCTGACGAACGGAAGCCGATGGAGAAGACTGCGTTGAAGTCAATGCCCGTGGAAGCAGTTGTATGGAAAAAAGCTGCTCCATTTTCTCAGCCCTCAGACGACGACCTTTACTGGTCATTTCAGCACAAGACTTGCACGTTTGAATGTTGTGGTCTTTGCCTAAGCAAAGAACACATTCAAAATGCGGGTCGGTAATAGACATAGTTCTTGTGCAGTTTGGGCACTTTTTGAAGCCGGAGGCCATGGCGCCGGATAGCCGTCGACGGCAAAAACCCCCAAAATTATCGCTCCCAGCCGGGAATCGATAACAGAAAAAAGTTACCGCCGGTAATAAAATGGAAAAACCCCTGCGGCTGATCAAATTTTTCCGAATTTTTTACAAGGTGAAAATCACCTCAAGACTCCTATTAACCCGCGATGCTAACGGCTTCGCGGAAAAACGAAGACTGAAGGGAGACCCCTGTGGCAGGGAATATCATG
This sequence comes from Rhinatrema bivittatum, assembly GCF_901001135.1. Taxonomy (NCBI): domain Eukaryota; kingdom Metazoa; phylum Chordata; class Amphibia; order Gymnophiona; family Rhinatrematidae; genus Rhinatrema; species Rhinatrema bivittatum. The sequence continues at coordinate 410,013,344 of NC_042617.1, forward strand.
GCATGCTGGGCATGCTCAGTAGGCACTCCGGTGCCATTCAAAAGTTTCATAGAAACTTTTAAAGAAGTTTTCCGTACATAGGGCTCCATTACCGATGTCACCCATATGTGAGGACTAGCATCCTGCTTGTCCTGGGATAATGCACATTTTGATCTCAAGTTGTTCTGCCCTTGGTTGGTGTCCACATTACAGAATTTGAAATGCAACAACATACCACAGAAGTCAAATCCAAACTAGTTAAAAAAAAAAGAAAGAAAGAAAGAAAGAAACGTACAATGAAATCTCTGGAAAGTCAGAACACATTGTGATGTCAAGGATTTTGAACTCTGCCCTGTTGGTGGTCAGCAGTCGTAACCCTACACAAATTTCTCTACCAAACAGGGAACCTAGGCATCATGAAATGTTCACTATCTTAATATTAGCAATATTGTACCGCTAAAGGGAGAAAAACTAATATGTGGCACAGCCCATGTTGCAGTGTAGTCAAAGAAACCGAAAATGAAAACCAGCTTTAGTTGTTCTCACCATAACTGTTAGTTAAAAATGAGTCGAGATCTACTATCCCAGAACAAAAGCTGACAGAATCAGACAGCCCAGCATTTTGGACAGGCAAAATTACCAGAACTACAGGGAAGCAAGCACTTGTGAATTGCCATACTAAGTGAGACCACATGTCCATCAAACCCAGCATCCAGTCTCTAACAGTAGTCAATCCAGGTCACGAGTACCCAGCAAGATCCCAAAGAATACATCAAATCCTTCTTACTCATAACCCAGGATAAGGAGTGGACCTTCCCAAGTCTACATGGCTAATAATGGTTTATGGACTTTTCCCAAACTCTTTTAGATCCCAACGTTCCACAAGTGGAACATTTTTTTAAATGATTTTAATTACTCCAAACCTAAAGAAAATCAAATTTTCAACCATTTAGCTTGAGAGTATAGAACTTGAACAGTCTAAATCCAAAAATGTGATGTTCCTAGATGAATACTCTTAAAGATATGAATATGCAAAGTAGGTCAAAAACTGAAGTTTTGACATAGTTTGACCTTTTCACCTTTTGGTATGATACTGAGTGTCAATAAAGGACTTGTGTGATATATTCAAGTTCCCAAGGGTTTTCTGATCATATTGGCATAAATCTTTCTTTTGTAGGTAAGATACAAATTGATCAGCACCAATTTATGTTTGCATGTTCCACATGTGGAACGTTGGTATCTTTGTGGTCCAAAATATATACATTTTTGAAAAATGAATAAAATGCAAAAAACGGTTCACAAATATTTAAAAAAATGGTAAATTACATATAATCCCATGCTCTCTCTCATGCATACACATACACACAGACTTCTCATTCTCATGCTCTCTCTCAAGCACATACACAGGCTTCACTCCCATGCTCTCTCTCTCTCTCTCTCTCTCAAACATACATACACACAGGCTTATCACTCCCATACACTATATGAGGAATCTTACTCTCTCCTGGGCCTCCATCTCAGGATGCAAGGGTGCAAGGACTGAGCACAACAGGCTTGCGTCGGTCGTCCTCTTCTCAAGCCGCGGGAGACTAGCTCCGCCACTGCGTCCTCTTCTCGGGCCCCGCGAGACTAGCTCCGTGACGGCGTCCTCTTCTCGGGCCCCGCGAGACTAGCTCCACGACGGCGTCCTCTTCTCGGGCCCCGCGAGACTAGCTCCGCGACGGCGTCCTCTTCTCGGGCTGCACGGGCGAGACTAGCTAGTTTACTATGAGATGGTCTAGGTGAACTGATGAAGGACTGCGTGAACTAGCAGAGGTAGCAGCAAACTGGCAATTCCAAATATGCGTGTAAATAAGTATTTTCAAAATGGTATAACTGCATACTTTACAGAATGCATGCCTCAACATTTATTTCTGGGTGTTTTTTCCTGCAGTGTCATGATTTCATGCATAAAATGTATCTTTTTAAAATGGGTAGAGAAAATATGCATTTTCTTGTTTTGGAAATATATACACAAACTGAAACATATGTATTAGGGGATGTTCATGAATTAAGCAAATCCTTTTGTTTAATTTGTTTGAAACCATAAAAAAAAGATACCGGTTGGAACTAGGCAGTATGTTACAAGAATTACCTAAAATAAAGAATTTTTGAAAAAGTAAATTTTGACTCCTGTTGATCCCAACGTTCCACTAGTGGACATGCGTTTTGACTCCTGTTGATCCCAACGTTCCACTAGTGGACATGCGTTTTTCTCAAAAACCCATAGTCAGATTTCCTTGAAAAAATGTTTATACCATATTTGGGTCTAGTTAAGTAAAATATGTAAAAAGGGGCATCAAGAAATAAGTCCTTCAATGAGCGGGATCTACACATCTACACTAACTGCTTTCATAAAATCCTCGGGTAACAAATTCCTTAATTTAATTGAGCATGGAGTGAAAAATATACTTTGACTCAGTTTAAATGCACTATCTATTAGCTTCATGGAGTGTTCTCTAACACTAATGGAAAGGGCAAATAACTGATTCCTTTTTACCCACTTTGCCCCACTCATGACTTTATAAAATCTGTCATCACCTCAATCAGATGAGAGAAAATGAAATTTGAAACATCAGCTCAAACATTTTAATCTGATTTCTACAAAAAATATATGGGTCAAACTGATGCAATGTACATTGAATATCTTGCTTTAATACATTAAATATACACTTCAAATTAGAACAGTGCACATTGGATATCTACTTCAGAATAGAGAAGTACACATCTGATATCTTACCTAAACATATTTAATATAATGTGCACAAAAATATTAAATGTATATAAGATATATAATTCAATACCACACTACACACAACTAAAAAATACATATGCTCTAAAAACAAACAAAAAAAAACACACACATGATCAGACCCATATGATGGTAAGACTAAATTGTCACTCACACAACCATCCCTCATCACTCCCTTTTCCAGATTATTTATAAAAATAAAGCACCGGTCCCAGTCCAGATCCCAGGGGCACTCCACTATTTACCTTTCTCCATTGAAAGAAATGACTATTCACTCCTACAGTGATGACACAGATGACTATTCCCGTGACTGGTGGAGCCGCCCTGCAAGATCTACAAGACAGAAAACTTGGTGTACCTCAAGAGGGTGTTTGAGGTCTCAGCTTTGGGGTTAAGAGCTGCAGTATGTAGCTCCCTCACACAATGGGCCGGTCTCCGATGGGTTCAACAACTGCTCAGTGCGCAGGAGCTTCCTCCTGAGGAAGCGCAGCAGGCGGAGCGGCTGGAAGGCGAAATAGTTTATGGAGCCGATGCCCTCTATGATCTTCTCCGGGTGCTGGCCAGGTCCATGGTTTCAGCAGTAGCGGCTCAGTGCCTCCTCTGGCTCAGAAATTGGTCAGCGGATTCCTCTTTCAAGGCACAGTTGGGGTCTCTAACCTTTAAACGGAAGTTGCTCTTTGGCAATGATCTGGAAGAGATCATCAAGTTCCTTGGAGAGAATAAGGTCCATAAGCTTCTGGAAGATCGTTCACGGACTTCCAGTTCTATCAGAAGCTGTTTCAAGGGTCAACGGTGTTTTCGTCAATCAAGACCGCCTGCGCACAGATCGCCTGCCTCTCGTTCCCAGTCCTGGTCTCATTCCTTTCGTGGCAGGAGGCCAGCCAGGGATAGCCTCGCTCAGGAAGCAGCTTCCAAATCTTCACAATGAAGGCCTACCGGCCCACTCCTTGATCCCAAATTACCAATTACTTGATCCTAGTTACCAATCTACAATAGGACATTGCCTAAAGCTCTCTCTCTAATTTCTTGTTGAACCTCTCATGAGGGACTTTGACACATGTCTATGACTACCCAGATGTCAGTAATTTTGTTCTTCAGAACAGATTCAACCATTCTGCCCAGTACCAACATCAAACTCGCTAGTCTGTAGTTCTTGGGTCACCCTTGGAACCCTTTTTGAAAATGGCCATTGCATTGGCCACCCACCATTCCTCAGGTACAGCAGCTGATTTGAATGAACAGTTGTATTATGTGATAGGGCAGTATGAAAATAGTGTTAAATAACAACACTCTAAAATTTCATTTTTGAGGGTTTTTTTTCAGAACTGTGGAGCGTATACCATCTGATCCTGGTCATATGTTACTCATTAGTTTGTAAATTTGCTCTATTACATCTCAGTTCACTGTGATTTGCTTCAGTTCCTTTGAATCTTCACCCTCAAAAGAGTTATTTCCGGCATAGGCATCTTCCTGATACCCTACTCTAGTGGTGCTGATAAAAATCTTCCTCCACTCGAGCGGGATAATGGTGAACTCCTACGCTTCCGACAGAATGGGACTCCTACATCACCCAGGGAAACATGACTGAAGGTGCAGTCTTTGTCATAAGAACATAAGATTGTTGTTATTATGTGTGTTTTAGTGGATCCTTGGGTGCTGTGGAGATGACCACGCCCATGGGGAGGAGCCCCGTGAGGAGCCACAGCACTGGGCTAGACTCTATACACAAAACACCGGAGTTGAACTCTTATTATACAGCTTGAAGCTGTATAATAAGCCACCAGGTGGCAGTGGTGAGTTGTAGTCTCAGGGACCTCGACAGAGGGAGCCTTCTCTCCTAGGTGACATCAGGAGATTCCGCAGCAAGGAGTTACTGTGGATGAGACAGATGAGATATTAGAGTACTCACTCGATGTTAGCTGTTATGGATGCGATTCCACCAGATAGCTGTTGTAGGTACAGGCACTGAGGCAGGGAGAGCAGGCCCACGAGGAGCAAGTACCTGTTCCCTAAATGGCACCTGAAAGTAGAACAGAGGGCCCCCGAGGAGCGGGTACCCAAGTTAGTAGCAAACCCCGAAGGGCAGAAGGAAAGCTTCCTGCAGGCAGCAGGGAAGCAGCAGAGTAGCGGAGACAGGAACAGTACAAGTCTATTTGAGCCTTTGCCAACTCAATGAGCTAGCAATCTTGAGAAGTAGATATACCCGGATTGACGTGACGTCAGCTGAGGGAACGCCCTCGAGGTTCACGCTACTGGGCGTACTTAGACGTGGGTTGCGCGCGTGCACGTACCCTAGTAGGTACCTGGGAGGAGCAATGGCATACGGCTGCACCATAGCCGTTCTGGGGACGCCAGAGAGGTCGGCTTGACGACGCTGCGGTAGTCATCTTGCCCAGGTAAGCGGGAGGAGCTGAGATAGGAGTGCAACAAGCGGGGCGAAGCTGTCGAAGACGGACAGACGCAACAAAGATATGCCTTACTGAGTCAGACCAAGGGTCCAGCAAGCCCAGTATCCTGTTTCCAACAGTGGCAAGTACCCAAACATTAGATAAATCACAAGCTACTATTGTTTATTAATTGCTGTATCAGTTTATGGATTTTTCCTCTAGGAACTTATCCAAACCGTTTTAAACCCAGTTACACTAACTGCTATAACCACACCCTCTGGCAATGAATTCCAGAGCTTAACTATGTGTTGAGTGAAAAAGAATTTTCTTCAATTTGTTTTAAATGAGCTACTTGCTAACTTCATGGAGTGCCCCCTGGTCCTTCTATTTTCCATTCTTAGGAGCCTCTCATGCAAGACTTTGTCGAACACCTTCTGAAAATCCAAATACATCACATCTACCAGTTTACTTTTGTCCACATGTTTAGTCACCCCTTCAAAAAAAAAAAAAAAAATGTAGGAGATTTGTGAGGCAAGACTTCCCTTCAGTAAATCCATGTTGGCTGTGTCCCAAACTATGTTTATCTAAATGTTTTGTGATTTTAATCTTTATAACAATTTCCACGATTTTTCCCGGCACTGAAGTCAGGCTCACTGGTCTATAGTTTCCCGGATCAGCCCTGGAGCCCTTTTTAAACATAGGGTTACATTGGCCACCCTCCAGTCTTCAGGTACATCAAATGATTTTAATGATAGGTTACAAATTAAATGAAATAGGTCTGAATTTTAATTTTTTAGTTCTTTCAAAACCCTGGGGTGAATACCATCTGGTCCAGGTGATTTACTACTCTTTAGTTTGTCAATCAGTCCTACCACATCTTCCAGGTTTACCATGATTTGGTTCAGTTCATCTGAATCATCACCCATGAAAACCTTCTCCAAAACAGGTATCTCTCAAACGTCCTCTTCAGTAAACACCAAAGCAAAGAAATTGTTTAATCTTTCCTGGCTGCTGCATCTAGCCTGCCACCTTATCGCTTTTTGCTGCTGCTGCCGCCATCGGGGTAATGTAGGTAAAGCCTTTGCATTATCCTTCTCCTCTACTGCGTGCTCCACATGGCAGCAGCTCATGGGAAGGAAGATGGCTGATGGGGAAGGCCACATCCCAGAGACGAGAAAGCCATGAGGCTCAGCCAGCACATCAGCCAGGAGCTGGGGAAAGCAAGTGAAGAGGAGGTGGGAGTCCGAGAAGACAGGCAAGCCAAGGCATCATCGCAGCACACGGACCGGTCCAGGGGCTGGGAGCGGGGAGCAGAACGTGCTAAGCAGACTCCAGTTTGGCAGCAGCATGCTACAAGGACAAAAGATTGTATCTTTTTTCTCTGACTCCTCCTCACTCCACATTCTGGTTAAGAGGCACTCTGAGTCACCCACCACACTGCTCCCTTTGTGGGGGAAATTTTCAAGAGTGATTATGAATCAACTAAATACATTCCTGGACAGTATCAATGCTCTCCACCCAAGGCAATCAGGTTTTCAGAGCATATACAGAACTGAAACAGCTCTCTGAGCATTATTTCATGAGATTAAAACTAGAACAGACGTTGCTAAGGAAGTACATGGTTCTAATTTATATGTCTGCAGCATTTTACACAATAGATCACAAACTGTTATAGAAACATCTTTCTGATGTAGGGTTAAGTGTAACTGTATTTTCTTGGTTTAACAGTTTTTATCAAATTAGCTGGGATCAAGCTGACTCTAAACCTAGATCATTATGCTGTGGAGTTCCACAAGGTTCAGTGGTTAGCCCTAGTGCTATTAAATCTGTATCTGGTCCCATGGGCCCCTGTAATTCAACTTCCCTGTACGTACCAGGATCAGTCCAAACTCCTGGGTTTTGCCCCCCCTCTAGCAGATGGAGACAGAAGTTTACAAAAACAAAACTCCGCCTATATCTAGGCTGGTGCCACCTACAGTCTGGCAGTATTCTTCTGTCTCCTAGCAGGTGGAGATGGTGCAAAACCTACAGTCTGTATAGGGCCTAAATTTAGGTGTTTTAAAAAAAAAAAAAAAAAAAAAAAAGAAAGGTTAGCTAGAAGGTAGGTGTTGTGTTTCAGGAGGGGAAGGACTGCAGAGGCTTGCCTGCTGGTCCCAGTCCCCGCCTCCCAGGGGAGGGTAGGGTCCTGAGGGGCCCATTCCCCCTGGTAGAGGCTGCCAAGGAGTGGGGGAGCCCCATATACCGGCACTTACAGGTCTGGGGGTGACACCGGGGTTCCCGGCTCACTCCCCCCAGCCGGCTCAGGATCAGAGGTAAAGTCTTTAAAAAAAAAAAAAAAAAGTGAACCTGTTTGTGTGTGTGCTCTGTTCCGGTCGGTTTTCTCCCTCCCTCGGGGTGACTGGTGGCGCGGCGATCAGGGGAGGGCTCGGGGGAATTTTTTTTTTTCTTCTTCGCGGGCTTCCCCTTCCCGCTCCGCGGCGACATCATGCCCAGGCAGGCTGCTTGCAGGGCCTGCGGGTCCGCGGCAGCGCGGCTGTCGCGAGACAGCCTGTGCTCCAGATGTGTGGGCGGCGGAGAGGGAGGATCGGTGTCGGGGGCCCGGAGGGGTAAACAGTCGCGCGCTGGGTCCTCAGCGGCGGTCTCAACGTTCTCGGAGCGGTCGTCTTCGGCACTGCCGGGGGCGGCCGCCATTTTGAGCGCGTTTTCGGCGGGAACAGCGGCCATTTTCTCGGCGCGGACAGCCGAGACAAGCGAGGGCCTACGAGTCAGCGGGGAGTTTGTGGACCCGCCGCGTTTGTCCCCCCAGCAGAGGCCTGCGGGGGGGGGGGGGGGGGGGGGGACAGGCCAGCAGGGGCCAGGGCGCTTAGTGAGGATTCCCCCGGGGAAGGGGGTGACGAGGAAGGTTCCTCGGACTCCTCTTAATTCACAGTTCGTACTGCTCATGCACAAGGCCTTTAAGGCCCGGCGCCTGGCCAGAAAAAGGACACAAGGGACCCCTGCCTCTGAGACTGGGGCTCCGGCGGAGAAAGTCCCGAAGCCCGGTCCGGGGGATGGGGGCCGGCTCGGGCCAGACCCCTTCGCTCCCGGGGGGCAGAGGGTCATCAGGACTCCTCTTCGGAGTCAGAGGAGCTAGAGGAGCCGGCGGAGGATCTGGAGTTTCCGTCCCAGCCCCCGAGGGGGGTTGAGGGGGACGGAGAGTCGGGGGCTAAAGGTTCCGGAGCACCCCATGGAGCTGAGGGGGATGATCCGAAGGTAGTCAGGTTATTCCGGAAGGATGAGTTAGGACCCCTCATTCCGGAGATCCTGGGGGAGCTGGGAATTCTGCTCCCACAGGTGGAGTCTCGTCTTGGACAGACTGATCCGGTCGTCTTGGGGCTCCGGGGTCCGCCTTCGGCCTTTCCGTTGCACTTCTCGGCCTCGGATTTACTTTTTAAGGAGTGGGATACTCCGGTTTTGGGCCTGAAAGTGGCAAAAGCCATGGATAAGTTATATCCACTGCCAGAGGACGTTCTGGAGCTTTTGCACCTGCCGAGAATTGATTCGGCGGTAGCAGCGGTAACGAAGAAGACCACCATCCCAGTGACTGGAGGTACGGCACTTAAGGATATACAGGATAGGAAGTTGGAAGTTCAACTGAAGCGCATCTTTGAGGTTTCGGCATTGTGAATCCGTGCGGCGATTTGCAGTAATTTTTCTTTGAGAGCAGGTCTTCACTGGGCGCAACAGCTTTTGGCCAATGAGTCCCTGTCATCGGACGAGGTGCGGCAGGCAAGTCGGTTGGAAGCTGTCATCGCCTATAGTGCGGATGCTTTTTATGATCTCCTGCGCACTTCCGCAAGAACTATGGTCTCAGCGGTGGCGGCACAGCGGCTGCTGTGGCTCCGTCATTGGGTTGCGGATGGCACCTCCAAGGCTCGGTTGGGTTCCCTCCCCTTTAAGGGGAAGTTGCTGTTTGGCAAGGAGTTGGAGGACCTGATTGAATCCTTGGGGGGAGAATAAGGTGCACCGCCTACCGGAGGATAGGCCACAATACAGGGGGGCTCCAGCCTCTCGTCCTCGGTTTCGCTGCGGTCGTAGGCCACGGACGTCTCGGGGATCGAGCTCTTCGTTTCGTCACAGTGCTACCCATCAGCAATCGTATTCTCAGTCCTTTCGTGGGCGCCGTTTCGGCCATCTGGGAGCCAGTCAGACTGCGCAGGGCGGTAAGCCAGCACAATGATGTGAGGCCGGTCCATTCCCCCGTTCCCAAGATTGACGGCAGGTTAAGCCGGTTTTACGAGGAATGGACCAGAATCAAGTCGGATCAGTGGGTACTAGAGGTGATAAGACACGGCTACGCGTTAGATTTTTCGCACCGCCCGTCCCGGTGTCCCCTTGCGGTTTTTCAGAAAAACGTCGGGCGGTGCGGGCGACTCTGGCTCGGCTACGCGATCTCGGGGCCATAGTGCTGGTCCCTCCCGACGAGCTCCGAGCGGGCCGTTATTCCATTTATTTTGTAGTACCCAAGAAGGAGGGAACGTTTCGTCCCATTCTCGACCTGAAGAGTGTCAACAAGTGTCTAAGGATTCCGCGGTTTCGGATGGAAACGTTGCGGTCCGTAATTGCGTCTGTGAGGAAGGGGGAGTTTCTGGCCTCTCTGGATCTCACGGAGGCATACCTTCACATTGGCATTCAGCAGGAGCACCAACGGTTTCTCCGGTTTGCGGTAATGGGGCAGCATTACCAGTTTCAGGCGCCTGCTCTGAGCACCCCTTCTCCAAACCCTGTCGACCCTGGCGCTTTCACATCCAAACGATAGTGCCGGGCAAAAGTGTGGACCGATTTCCAGGTGGCCGCCCTACAGATCTCCTCTGTAGGTATATGGTGGCATTCCGCCCAGGAAGCAGCCTGGGCGCGAGTAGAGTGGGCTCTCAGCCCCGCGGGCAACGACCTCCCTTGTAACAGATACGCCGACCGAATGGTTTCTTTCAACCACCGAGCAATCGTAGTCTTGGAGGCCGCCTTACCCCGCCTTGAACCACCATAGAGCACGAATAGGTGGTCGGATTCCCTGAAGGCATTTGTGACTTCCAAATAATGTAGCAGCGCGCGTCACACATCTAACTTACGAAGATCCTTAGCCATAGGGTCCGAAGACTGCACCTACCCAAAAGATGGCAACTCTACCGTCTGATTCACGTGGAACGAAGAAACCACCTTGGGTAAAAAAGACGGTACCGTCCGCAATGAGATACCCGAATCCGAAATCCGCAAAAAAGGCTCCAGACATGACAGAGCCTGAAGCTCAGAAATCCGTCGTGCCGATACAATGGCCACCAAGAATACCACCTTTAGAGTTAAATCCTTAAGCGTGACTCTGCGAAGGGGCTCAAAAGGTGCCGTACACAACGCTTTAAGGACAACATTCAAATTCCAAGACGGACAAGGCTGTCGAAATGGAGGGCTATTTCAACAAGTACTTAGGAAAAAAGTTAATTGAATTTCAGTTTCATCTTTCTTTTCAATAAAAGAAGTACAGCTGGGGTCTGATAATTTGTAGTTTTTTCTTCTTTGGTGTGTTGATTTTTATTTATTCACTGATTTTATTACAGTTTATACTATGATATATATATATATATATATATATTGAGTTTTACATATGTATGGTTTGGATTTGTGTACTTTATTGGATTATTATTTATATATGCTTTTTTATTGGAAACCTCTCTATGTTTAGAAAGCAGTATATTAAATAAACATAAGGCCCTCATCCATGCATTGAGACAAAGCTTGCCTCTGGGGTCCTGCACATGGAATGGGAGCATGTCAGACAATACAACCCTGGCGATTCTAGATTTCAATTTTCTACCCAAAATCCTAAAATTTAGCTTCCAGAGGTTTTCTCCCACTCCTTCCTATATCACTGGTACTCACATGTACCAAGATAGTCAGCTCTTCCCCAGCACTATCTAAAATCCTATCTAGGGGATGTACAAGGTCCGCCACCTTTGCTTCAGGCAGGCAAGTTATCCAGCGATCCTCACACCCACCAGCCACCCAGCTATCTACATTCCTAATGATCGAATCACCAACTTCAAATGTTATAACCCTTGTTTCCTGGGCACATGCCCCTGGAGAGACATCCTTGTTGCCAGAGAATATTGCATCATCTGACAGATAGGTCATCACTAAACCCAGTTAGAGAAGCAAAAGGTTCAAATGAAGGCTCATCCTGCCCAATCAGTAAAGTCACGAATTAAAACTTTTGCTGCAAGCAAAAAGAGAAAATCTAAAAGGGGACTAGCTTTTGTCACCCAAAAGACCTGGGTTTGATCTTCACTGTGACTGAGTTGGGGGAAGTCTCAGTCACTGCTCCACATCGACACAGTAGCTAGACTCAGGGTACCCATTAGCCAGGTTCTAGAGGAGGCCGTGGTTTGTGATTCCTATCCAAGGACTGGCACTGTGATAGCTGAGCTGAACTGGGCTGGAGAAATACAAGCAGGGAAACATCCCAGCTAGCAGCAAAGAAAGGCTCATGGTGCTGTAGCCCAATAGAGCTGGAAGCCCGAAAGAGGAGGAGAAGGAAACTGCTGTGCAACAAAAGGGGGAACAGTAAGAACAAAGGGGAGGATGGGTTTTGTACTGAAGAGAATCAGAAGCAAGCAGAGGTCTGAAGTTTTTACTCCGCATACATATCCAGAGAAGACAGCGATGGATTACACAAAGATAAACACATTACAATATGCTGATGAGAGAGGATCCATGGTACTGGTATAATTCAAAGTAGACAAAGATACAGAATCAGATGGATTACATCCCAGAGTACACCTCACACTTCTGTCAAATTATCACCTGAAACCAGAGGGTTTGCAAAAGATTGGAGAACATACACCTGCAGATGCTCCTATCCTTGTGGCGCACTAGTACAAATCTCTCGGTTTAGTACCAGTGGTGGGCAAAGTAATGGAAGCACCACTGAGGGACAGAATAATGCAGGACCTTGAAGCCAGTGGGTTACAGGATCATAGACAGACATCGATATCACAAGGGACAATCCTGCCAAACTTGACTGATTTCTTTGATGAGGCGCTCAGAGTAGATTCAGAGTTGCAGAGAAGGTCTATCTGGATTTCACTAAGGCCTTTGACACTGTCTCACAGGAAAGACAGGTGAGCAAGCTAGCAAGTTTGAGAGTTGGAAGAAAATATATAAACCAGGATTCAGAGAGACTGGTAATCAATGGGGTCCACCCTGGTGAAAGGATAGTGACAAGTAGGGTGCTAGGCCCAGGCCTTTTCAATGCCTTTATAAACAATGTCGCAGAAACTCTAGAAAAAAGGGTGCAGAGGATATGAAAATCTGTAAGAGTGGATAGGCCAAATAGCTCTTTGCTAAGTAAGCACCAACAGAACATAGAAACTGAATAGTTAGGTAGATGACATGAGGGCTTCTATCTCTTCAGCAGGGGCAACACAAGCCTCAGCTCACGGAGGGCACAATTTATCCCAAGTTCATTTGCTTCAGGTACTGAAAAGGAAGGCAAATAATTGGGTCACAAACTAACCAAGCACAAGGATTCACAAGTGGGAATCTGGAAGCAAACAAGGAGCATTTGCCACCACTCACTGCAAAACTATGCTGCATTTTGTAACCGCAATCTTTGTTTCCTAAAAGCAAACAAATATTCTCATGGTGAAAGAACAGTTGTTTACCTGAAACAGGTGTTCTCCTAGGACAGCAGGATGTTAGTCCTCACAGATGGGTGACATCATCAGACGGAGCCTGGCACGGAAAACTTTTATCAAAGTTTCTATGCGGATAGTGGCATGCTGGACATGCTCAGTGTGTTGGTCAAAGCTGCTACAAACTTTGACAAAAACTTTCCTTGCCAGGCTCCATCTGATGATATCACCCATCTGTAAGGACTACCATGCTGCTTGCCCTAGGAGAAAGAAAAATACACTGACAAGAGCTAATATGAGGCACTCGCATAACCAGAGGCAGGTTATCATCTAAAAATAATAGAGAACACCCTCCATGTACCTTGTGTCAGGGAGAAGGTGACCCAGACTGGCAATAGTAAACCAACACACAAAATACACGTTCTTTGCTAATCAATCCCAAGCTAGTAGAGAACTAGTTGCTCTTGGCTGTTTTTCACACTTCTGTCGGCAAGAGAGATCAGTGAACTACAAAGGGCATTTAGGCCTTTCTGTCAGTAAACTGCACTGAAAAGAGGAGAGTGCAGGGAATCCCCATCTAGCCCCTTGCCAACAGAGGGCGCCTGAGGCTTACAGACAATGCCTCAACTCAGCAGGGCACTGAAAGATAAGGACAGCAACTAAGAAAGAGGAGACAGGAAAAAAATAAAAAAAGAGGAAGGAAAAGCAGAGGAGGAAGGAAAAAGCAGAGCAAAAAAAAAAAACACAACACAAAACACCGAGTAACAGAACAGCCTACGGGTAAAAACAAAACGCAGAAAGACTTACGGTTTGATATGTCAAATTGTTATATGAAAGAAACTGCTGGATCGTCTCGTTCTTCATCTCACCGAAGCGAAACCTAAAGAGATCCATTTCCTGCTGAATAAACCAGCGCCTGAGATCCTCACTGGAAAAAAGAGAAAAATTAAAGCTATAAAGAGCTGTATATAATGTTCCTACCACTGTCTGTTCAAGAGAACTAAGTCACAGGTGTAATTAAAATAAACTCCTTTTATGAAGCTAATGTACAAAAAATTGTCAATGTTTTCAGCAACCATTTATCCTGGGTAGATATTCTAGTTCCGAATTAAAATGACTAAATAAGAACATAAGACTTGCCATAATAAGTCAGACCAAAGGTCTATCAAGCCCAGTAACCTGTTTCCAACAGTGGCCAAGCCAGGTCAAAAATATCTGGCAGGATCCCAAGGGGTAGGCAGATTCCAAGCTGTTTATCTACGGATAAGCAGTGAATTTCTGCAACTTTACCTTAATAGTTTATGGACTTTTCCTCCAGGAATTTATCCAAACCTTTTTTAAAAGCATGTACACTAATAGCTTTCATCACATCTTCCAGCAACGAATTCCAGAGCTTAATTATTTTCTCTTCTTAGTTTTAAATGTCCAACTTAGTAGCTTCAATGTATGTCCCCTAGTCTTTGCATTTTTGAAAGAGTAAACAACTGATTCCCATTTTCTCGTTCTACTCCACTCATCTTATAGATCTCAATCATATCTCCCCCTCAACCATCTCTTCTCCAAGCTGGAGTCTAACCTCTTTAACCTTGCTTCATAGGGGAACTGTTCCATCCCCTTTATCATTTTGATTGCATTTCTCTGTACCTTTTCCAATTCTGCTATAACTTTTTTGAGATGTGGTGAACAGAACTGCACACAATACTCAAGATGAGGTCGCACCATGGAGCAATTTAGAGACATTATGATATTTTCTATTTTATTCTCCATTCCTTTCCTAATAATTCCTAGCTTTCGGTTTGCTTTTTGGCTGCTGCAGACTAAGAAGAAGATTTCAACGTATCAAAATGATGCCTAGACACTTTTTCCGCATAGACACTCCTAATGTAGAACTTTGTATTGTGTAGCTATAATTTGGATTACTCTTCCCCAAGTGCATCACTTTGCACTGGTCCACATTAAATCTAATGTGCCGTTTGCTCACAGTTTTGTAAAATCCCCTGGCAATTTCTCACAATCATCTTATGATTTAACAACTTTGAACAATTTTGTTATCATTGGCAAATTTGATCACCTTACTTGTTGTTCCCAATTGCAGGTCATTTATAAAATATGTTAAAAAGTAGTGGTCCCAGAGATCTCTGGGGCACTCCACCATTCACCTTTCTCCATTGAGAAAACTTATTATTTAGCCCTACTGCATTTTCTATTAACCAGTTTACAACTACAATGACACTGCCTCCTATCCCATTACTTTTTAATTTCCTAAGAACTCTCTCATGAAGGACTTTGGCAAATGTTTTCTGGAAATTCAGATGCACTGTATCAACTGGCTCACCTTTATCCACATGCTTATTTATACCCTCAGAAAAATGTAGCAGATTGATGAGGCAAGAGACTTTCCTTGGCTAAATCCATGTTGGCTTTCTCCCATTAAACCATGACTATCTCTATGTTCAATAATTTGGTTCTTTATGGTAGTTTCCATGATTTTGCCTGGCACATAGTTTCTTAGATCATCCCTTCATCCCTTTTTAAAAACCGGCATTACATAGGCAAATCTCCAGTCTTCAGGTGCCATAGACAATTTTAATAATAGCTTATAAATTACTAATAGGTGTACAATTTCCTTTTTCAATTATTTCAGCTCTGAGATGTATACCATCTAGTCCAGGTGATTTGCTACTCTTTAAGGTGTCAATTTGCCCTAGTATATCTTCCAGGTACATGGAGATTTGTTTCAGTTCCTCTGAATTATCACTTTTGAATATCATTTCTGGCATGGGAAACAAAAATCACCACAATTTCAAAATAGACTAGTCATGTGAAGATCTATCAAGGTATCAGCAAGCCTGCCAGTATGCCCTTCAGTACAAGGGCCACCCGGTCAATTAATTAACTCACCTTGAGAACAAAAATATTTTTTAGAAATTTTCTATAATTGCAAATAAAAAAATGCCTCGACTCCAGACATAAAGCCCATGGATATCTCTCTTTACATCTTCCTCAGTGAAGACCGCAGCAAAGAATTAAATTTAGTCTCTCTGCTATAGCTTTTCATCCCTAAGTGCCCTTTTTACCCCTTGATCATCTAATGCAGTGGTCCCCAACCCTGTCCTGGGGGCCCACCAGCCAGTCGGGTTTTCAGGATATCCACAATGAATATGCATGAGACAAATTTTGCATGTTATGGAGGCAGTGCATGCAAATTTTCTGCATATTCATTGTGGATATCTTGAAAACCCGACTGGCTGGTGGGCCTCCAGAACAGGGTTGGGGACCACTGATCTAATGGTCCAAATGACTCCTTCGCAGGCTTTTTACTTCAAATGTACCAGAAAAAGGTTTTATTATGAATTTTTGCTTCCACAGCAAGCTTCTTTTCAAATTCTATCTTTGAATTCCTTATCAATGTTAAGCATCTATCTTGCCAGTGCTTTTGCTCTTTCCTGTTTCCTTTACTCTGATCCTTTTCCATTTCTTGAAAGATGTTCTTTTTGCTAATATAGCCTCACCTTTTAAACATGCTGGTAGTCATTTAGCCTTCCTTCTGCCTTTTCTAATGTGTGGAATACATCTGGTCTGGGCTTCCAAGATGGTATTTTTAAAACAAGGTCCATGCCCAATGTAAACTCTTAGAGCCTGATTTTAAAAAGCATTTATATGCTTAAAATTGCATTTTGAAGGGGGGTTTGAGGGGGTGGGGGGGGGGGGGGGAAGATTAGTCCTGAACGGGATATGTTTGAATAGCTAGTTTTCATCTGTTACTGGGCCATATGCTTTTGGTTCACTATTCTATGATGCTACCACCTTTAGTTTATGCCTGGTTTTTATGTATTGTACTAATGTTGGTATTAAAATGAATAAAGATATTATTCAAAAACAAATTTGCATTTTACACATGCAAACATTTTACCCATGTAAGTGGAGTTTTGAAAATTGCTATAATATATGCCATTGAATTGTCCATAGGTTATACACATGTAAGTGCAGTTTAAACACATGAATGACTTTTTAAAATTGCTATGACAGTATGCATAATGCCTTTTTAAAATTACCTTCTTAACCTTTACAGATGCTTTCAATTTTATCCTAACCATTTCCTTCATTTTATCATAGTCACCTTTTTGAAAGATAAATGTCGCAGTAGATTTCTTTAGTCTCCTCCCTCCAGTAAAGTCAAATTTGATCATGTGATCATATTGCCAGGTGACTAACACCTCTCGCACTAAGGGCCGGATTTTAAAAGATATATGCGCATAGAGTGCGCCAAGCCTATTTTATAAAGGCCCGGCGACGCACAGACGCGTCCCGGGGCTTTACAAGTCCCAGGGCTTGCAAAAAGGGGCGGTCCGGGGGCGTGGCCAGAGGCCTCCAACACAGCAGCCATTTGCCGCTGTGTCGGAGGATTGCGTGCTGGCAGGCTGCCGGTGCACGCAATCTGCGCCTGCCTCCAGGCAGGTGCAAAAGGCTGGATAAAATTTTGGGGGGGGGGGGGGGGGGGAAGGTTAGGTTAGGTTAGGGGGAAGGGAAGTTCCCTTCCAGGCCGCTCTGATTTCGGAGCGGCCTGAGGGGGAATGGGGGAAGCCCGCGGGTATCGGCGCGCACAAGGTGCACTAGTGTGCACCCCCTTCGCACGCTGACTCCCGATTTTATAACTTGCGCGCAAATGTACGCCCACGCGCAGGTCTTAAAATCTACCCCTAAATCCTGTGTTCCACCAAGGAACAGATCTAAAATAGTTTCCCCTCTTGTCGGTTCTTTTACCAGCTGCTCCATGAAACAGTCATTTATTTATCTAGAAACTTTAGTTCTCTAGAATGTCCTGATGTGACATTCACTCAGTCAGTACCGGGGTAATTGAAATCACCCATTATTACTGTGCTGCTTATTTTGTTAGCATTTCATTGTCTGTTCACTCTATCCAGATGGATGGTAATACACCCTCACTGCTATTTTATTCTGCTTTTCACTTGGAATTTCTATCCATAAAGATTCAACATTGCATTTTGCTTCCTGCAGAACTTTGCTCCTGTTTGACTCAATCCCCTCTTTCACATATAGTGCCACCCCTCCAGCAATTTGATCCATCCTATCATTTTGAAATAATTTGTACCCTGGTATCAGAGTGTCCCATGGTTATCCTCCATCCATGAGGTCTCTGAGACACCAATTATATCTACTTCTTCATTCAGTGCAATACACACTAACTCTCCCATCTTATTTTTTTAGACATCTATCATTTGTATACAGACATTTCAAGGTATGTTTTTTGTTTGTATTAACAGCCTAATTATAAGTTTGATGGGTAATTTGAAATCTTTCTGCTCTTTACTTAAATACACTAGCCCATTTTAGCATCCAAGGATGCTCCAACGTCCCTGTTCTCTTAGTATCCTTCAAAGATACATCATTCCAAGCCATGCGCTTCTGAACGACTGTGCTTTCCCCTATCATCTAGTTTAAAAGCTGTGCTATCTCCTTTTTAAAAGTTAGTGCCAGCAGCCTGTCTCCACTCTGGTTAAAAGGAGAGCCCATCCTTTCAGAAAAGCATCCCCTATCCAAAATAATGCCTGGTTCCTAAACCTAAAAAACTCTGATTCCCTGCACCATTGTCTCATCCACACATTGAGACTGGAGCTCTGCCTGCCTCTGGGGTCCTACATGTGGAAGGGGAACATTTCTAAGAATGCTTCCCTGGAGATTCTGGATTTCAACTTTTTACCTAAAATCCTAAAATTTGGCTTCCAGAAACTCCCTCCTCCACTTCCCTATGTCACTGGTACCCACATGTAGCAAAACAGGCAGTTCTGCCCCAGCACTATCTAAAATCTTATTTGTGTCACACATGAGGTTGCCATCTTTGCTCAAGGGTTACTTCTAAGCCAAAACTTAATATTCTGATATCAAAGGTCTACTGTTTGTGTTAATTTTATTTAACACTAGAGTTAGTTTCCTTCTAGATTTGTGAAAATCTTCTATTGATAACAAGAATTTCACAAAACACTCTGCACTCAGACTAACTTTAAGAACTGGGATGGAAAAATGACAGATTTTGTCCACTGAGTGGCAGTGTTTGTCCACAGAAACTGTTTTTTAATTCCCAATGTTACAGGTTACACAAAAATGAAAGAATGAAATCATGAACAGATGCCCAAGCTAGGTCAAAGAGCTCAAAAGGAAAACAAATAAAAAGCTAGTGTTTTCCAAGGAAGATTCTATAAAAACGTTTGAATGTATCACGGAATACCTCGTATATATATTTATGCAAGCTCTCACAAACCTCTTTGACCTGTCTTCATAATCTCCTAAATAAAGCTAAACTATTTCTGGACAAGCTCAGAGAATTCTGGAAGCACTTAGATTAGGTTCTACTAATGTTTAGTTGTTGCCAAACTCATTACCATGAGGTGAGCTAGATCTGGTCCTGCCTTCCTAAATTCATCCTAGTGCATTCTGCAGTAAAACAAATGACAGAAAACCAGGACTGGTGTACCTCTTGTGGAAACACAGAGTTTGGTCAGCAACACAGAAAGGAATGTTAAGTGGTAACAGAATATTTCTCTCCTGTGTAGAATATTTTCTCTCCCAGGAGGCAGGCAGAGTCATTGACTTTTAAGAATTCAGCCTTCTGGGTGACAGACAACAAAATAGTCAATGCCCTGTGTCCAACATTCAAAACAGTTGTCATCGTCTAGAGGGAGCGAGGAGAGATGTAAGTGGCGTGGCAATACAGGTTTATTCATGAGCTCAAAGCCTGCACATTGCTTACACAGACACAAAGGCAGGTAAACGTCAGCTCTCAGCTAGAATACACTTGGCTGTACAGAGTGGAACTAATATTTCAATGCTAGGAAGAGAAGTCTATTCTTACCCTCCCCTCCCCAGCTCTGAATAATGGGACATCACCAAAGATGCATCATGGAAGCATAAGACAGTTTGGAACCTAATTGCCGAATTTTAAAAATCGGACACGCACGCAAATATTGTCACTTATGTCTGTGGCCGGGACCTGTGTGCATTGCGTGCATTTTCAAAAGGGCCAAGCCACGTGCAGAAGTGACAATATGCACATAATTGCTAGGCCCTGAAAAGGGAGCGGGCCGGGGAGGGGCGAGGTAAGATGGCGGCTGTCCCGGGGAAGCGTGCACCATAAATTAATTCAGCTCAGGAGCTGAAGTAAATCAAAAAAAACAAAGAAAAACAAAACAAAAAGATAGGCTTTATGGGTGAGAAAGTTCCCTCAGTCCTTTCCTAAATTGGAGCGGACTGGGAGAGAACAGGGGAAGGCCCGATTTCGTCACCATACGTACTTTTACAAAATTAGTTCCCCCACCCACCCAGCGCGTGCATGTTATAAAATCGGCACGTCCATGTGTGCGTGCCAGGAAGCGCAAGCACATGGACGTGAGCGCACAACCTTTTAAAATCTACCCCAAGGCAAATTCTCATCATCATCAATGCTCTTTCGTGCTAAATTTCTATCAAATGAGACATCAGAAAAATTACAGCACTTGAGAAACAAGATAGAAAGAATTTTTATTTGTATTCTTTGCAGTTTCTGATACTTTCCCTTTACATTAAATGCCTCAGGACAAAAGTCATAAAGTTGGACAAGCCCAACACAGGGCCAAAAGCAGAATAAGTTAAAACTATTCACTTAAAATATTAAAATCTAAAAGACAGAGCCGGGAAAAAAAACAGTCATGCATTTTGTTTCCAAACCCCAGACATTCAAACTCAGTGGCAGACTTGGATACAAAAGTGAACCTGGAGACACAAAAGTATATTGGCAGTCACATCCTATTAAAGCAAGTCTGGGCTGCTTGGAATTTCTTATTCAAGGAAAAGAGGTGAATGGAGCTGAAAAACTGGAGGCATAGCTTGGCAAACAGGAAAGAGGCTAGAAATGAAGTGCAAAGGGTTCAAACATCACCCTCATTTATTTGGGGGCTCCAAGTCCATGTATCAAACTTCTGCTCCACTGCAAAAACTGCTCCCGACTTACCGATGGAAAGAAACCTGTGTTTTCAATGGGAGAAAAAAAACAACACTGCCAGACTGGAGCCCAAAATTGATAAATCTTCCCTATGGCATCAACAGCAGTGGCGCTCAACCTGTGACATAAAAGACCCCTGGGAACTATCTTGCACTATGAGCATTTCTTCACTAAACCCTACCCTCCCCCTACATTTCCCTTTATTTATTACCCACCAATTCAAAGAAAACAATGCTTACAGCACATTACATAATTTTAAACACAAAATATGACACAGACAAAAACAAAGACGCAATAAATACATAACAAAAAGACAGGTGATGACAGCCACTACACCAATACAAATTAAAAACCTGTTTTCTCTTTACCCTCCCAACCTTTCCTCCACCTCCATGTTTCGTTTCCTCCTCACCCATCCTCTCTCTCATTCCCTTCCCTCTCACTCTTTTTTCCACTTCTGTGCCCATCCTCTCCTACCTCCCCAATAAAGCTGCAGTTCTATGATCATGGATGCCATGGGCAGAAGGAGAGAGGAGAGAGTTACCACTTAGGAAAGAGATCTAGTGCATAATACATTGAAATCGTCCCCCAGTGTGCTTGGCGATCAAAAAAGCAAACAGAATGTTAGGAATTAAGAAGGAAATGGAAAATAAAACTGAGGATGTCATAATACCTCTGTATCACTCCATGGTGAGACTGCACCTTGAGTACCTTTGTCTCTGCATCTCAAAAAGGATATACCTGCACTGGAGATAGTGCGTAGAAGGGGGACCAAAATGATAAGGGGCATGGAATGGCTGCCCTATGAGGAAAGGCTAAAGAAGATAGTGCTATTCAGTTTGGAGAAGAGACGTCTGAGGGGGAATATGAGAAGTCTACAAAATCATGAAAGGACTTGGAACAGGTTAATGTAAATCGGTTATTTACTCAGATAATAGGACAAGGGGGCACTCCATGAAGTTAGCAAGTAGCTCATTTAAAACAAATCTAAGAAATTCTTTTTCATTCAGCCCATAGTTAAGCTCTGGAATTCATTGCCAGAGGATGTGGTTTCAGCAGTTAGTGTTACTGGGTTTAAAAAAGGTTTGGATTAATTCCTAGAGCAGAGCTTTCCAAAGTGTGTGTCGCGACACTTTACTGTGTCGCCTGCAGTGTGCTGGTGTGTCGCGCAAGCCCGGTGCACGTGACACACCGGCAAGTGGGAGCCAATGCGGCCGCCGGTGGACCTCATCCCACTGGCGGCTGAGCAGTGAAGTTTTGCTCGGCTGGGCTGGGCTGTGCCGAGGACGCACAGCAGGAAGATCGGAACGGCCTGGTGAAGCTCACGTCACCACGACC
The DNA here is from genome assembly GCF_901001135.1 of Rhinatrema bivittatum. Lineage (NCBI taxonomy): Eukaryota > Metazoa > Chordata > Amphibia > Gymnophiona > Rhinatrematidae > Rhinatrema > Rhinatrema bivittatum. The sequence continues at coordinate 410,035,499 of NC_042617.1, forward strand.
CGAAGAAAAAGTCACGTCTAAACGTGCAGGTGCTCCTCCTCCTTCCTGCCCACGCGGCCCCGGAAGACAAATGTTGCCAGAGTCGCACGGGCAGGAAGGAGATGGAGCATCTGCCGCGTGCAGAAGAGGAGCAGCGGACTGAGAAGAGGAGGAGGCCCGGTAGCAGGGTCCCCACCGCGGATCGGCCCGTGAAGATCAGGACCACCGCTGCCGCGGATCGGCCCGTGAAGATCAGGACCACCGCGGATCGGCTCGTGAAGATCAGGACCACCGCGGATCGGCTCGTGAAGATCAGAGCCGCTGCAGAGCCCATCCTGCAGAGACCTGTGAAGAGGAGGCCCAGAGGTAAGAGAGAGGCGGAGGGCCCGTAGAATGCGTGTATGAGATGAGTTGAGAGATTGTGTGTCTGTGCATGCATGAGATGAGTTGAGAGATTGTGTGCTTGTATGAGATGGCAAAAGAAAGAGAGGGGAGTCTGCCTTTAGTGTGCATGTGTATGAATGGGAGTCTGCCTGGGGGTGTATGTGTGTGAATGCATGGGTGCCTACCTGAGGGTGTGTCTGTGTATGAGAATGTATGGGTGTCTTCCTGGGGTTTGTATGTGTGAGAATAGGTGCCTGCCTGTGTGTGGTGTATGTGTGTGAGAGAATGAATTGGTGCCTGCCTGGGGTCTGTGTGTGTGAGAATGAATGTGTGCATGCCTGGGGGATAGTGAGTGAGTGAGTGGTGTGAAAATGAATGGGAGCCTGCCTGGGGGTCAGTTTCAGTGTGTGAGAATGATTGGGAACTTGCCTGGGTGTGTGTGTTTGTGTGTATGTGAGGGAGCCAGAAAGTGTGAGAGCATGAGTGTGTATGAGAAAATCCAGGGGAGTAAGAGTTTGTGTGGGGGGTGTGTGTGGAGGGGGAGAGAGTGTCTTAGAGCCTGAGAGTGTGTCAGTGTCTGTGAGAGCGAGAGGTTATGGTGGGTATAAGAGTATGAATGTGTATGTATGTGACAGTGTATGCGTGAGAGAGAATGGACATGTGAGTATGTGTGAGAGAGAGAGGATAACCTCCTAATCCTCTGGACAGCAGGGGCTTTTTAAAATCCTTATGAGTTTTAATTATTGGGTGTTGTTTGATATATGTGCTGTTTTGAAATATTTTATTGGTGTTTGGGAAATTGTAAAAAATGTATATGATTTTAATTAACAGAAATTCTATTTATCAGTAGTTTTAAAATATTCTTTTATTAGTATGGTTTTACTATTATAACTGATGCTTTATGTTTCTTGATTTTATTTGTCTTATGAGGAATGGTGGTTCTGTTTTTCCATTGGTAATACACAGAGTCTGGTTAGTTTTTGTCTAATTTGTGCTCCTTTATTTTGTATTCTGTATTTGGTGAGGGTCTGTCTCTGCTCCTTGTGTGTGTGACCATGATGAGAGATTCTGCTAGCATAGGGATCTATAGCAATCTGGTTTGTTTTGTTTCTTCAGTAGGTGGTGTATTGGTATTCTAGGACCCAGTATAATATTTACCCTTGCTTTTTCACAGATAGGGTTATTGTTGTTTGAGTCCTTGGTGTTATTTCTGTTGTGTTACAATGGGATTGCAGTTTAGATTTTGAGTGTCTTTTTTGCGAGGTTTTGTATTAGTTCACAATATGCCTGGCAGTGGAAGGTGTTTGTGCTGCTGTTACTGTGAGGTGACACCAGAATTTGAAAATATCTTTTAGTATGATGAGCTGTAAGGGAAACATCCAAGCTCCATTGTTTGGGGGAATTTCAGTGGATGCACAGAGTTACAGAACTGGAGGTGCAGGATTTATATTGACATTGTCCCTTCCTATAAATTCCAGACTTCACTCTCATAGCCATATTGAATTAGTTGAATGAGGCTATCAAATAATTATATAGTGTGAAACTGGCCAGCTTTTTAAAATTACGCAGAAGACCCTTTGGACTTTCTTATTAACACCAAATATTCAAAAGCTGTGTTCATCCCATCAAGCTCATATATCTCATTAAAGAGGTAAATTGAATAACACAATAACGTTGTTTTATTATTGTTATTCATAAATTATAACAATAACATTAATCTTGGAATATTATATATTTTTAATATAAATGAAAGGTTTTCACAAGATAGGTTGTGTCGTGAATCATTTTATTATGTATGTATTTAAGGAAACATACATAAATTGTCGAAATACATTTCGTTCATTTAACCTTTAACCTTTGGTTTGCTAGTGTCCCAAAATTATGTTTGTCTAAAAAGTGTGTCACCAACATGAAAAGTTTGGAAAGCTCTGTCCTAGAGGATAAATCCATAAACTGCTATGATGGTAATTAATAAGCAATAGTAGCTTGTGATCTATCTAAATGTCTGGATACTTGCCAGGTACTTGTGACTTGGATTGGCCACTGCTGGAAACAGGAAACTGGACTTGATGGACCCTTGGTCTGACCCAGTATGGCATATCTTATGTTCTTTTAAATTGCAACTGTCAACTTATGACGGATTCTTCTATCGCAATATTTCAAAATACCATCATGTAACTCCGAAGATAGCTCTAGCCTAGTATATTTTTATATTGACAGTGAAACCTCATATATTATGGCGGGCTATTAATCCGTTTGCCCTTGAACGCCAATGTCAATGTTATGCGGTGATATAATTTCAGCTTCACCGTATCAAAATGTTATAATCATCGGTCTCTCTGACAATTGTTAGTAGTAAGTCCTTGTGTCAATGTACACCATATTATAAAGGGCAGTGAAAAAGGTGAACACTTATCGTGGCACAGTGTGCAGATGGGTTAAAGCTCTGGCGTTGGCCCGACACGGCTCGTGTTTCTGGGAACCTTCTTCAGGGGCCGCAGTATGCCAGTACTGTAATATAATAAAACTAGGTTAAGACTTGAAACAAGAAATTTTTAACACAAACTGCAAGCTGCTCGGTACCTACTTATTCCCAAAACTGCCGGTATGTTCTGCTGTGGGGCTGCAGCGATATTCGGGCAGCAGGATCTGCCATTTTAGACTACCTGTTTTGTACCTACCTCTGAGGGCGGAAACAATTAATGCTGACGTCAAACCACTTAACTCAAATGGATTAACTAAATGAGCGACGACCATTCCACAGATTCATTGAGACCAAGAGGTGATTCAGATGATAATGTAAAGATCCACCATTGTTCTCGGAAATTCAGTAATTGATTAATATTACCACCGCAGGAACTCGGCGTTATTTGTTCCAGGATTGTCCATCGGAGTTGGTCAAAAGTGTGGCCTAATGTGATACAGTGGTTAACCATAGGTGCCTCCATATTTGCGGTATTAAGGCGGCTCCGATGTTCAACCAGCCGCGTTTTAATTTTCCTGCTTGTGCGTCCAACGTATGTTAATTGGCACGGACACTGTATCAAGTAAACCACCGATGTGGAATTACAGGTTGTTTCTGATCTTTTATAATAAATCTTGCCTGTGCGGGGGTGTTGCCAAGATGATCCCTCCATTGTGGTGGCACACATTCCACAACTGCCACATCCAATGTGATTACCTTGCTGAATGACTGTTTTCTGGCCAGTGATTGCTGCGTGCACTACAAAGTCCTTTAAATTTTTGCTTCGTTGGTATGCAAACAACGGGTGCTCAGAAAAAATGTGATGCAATTGCAAAACATGCCAATGTCTTTTTATGCTTTGCATAATTAAATAAGATTTATCAGTGTGTGTGAGTACACAAATGTCAGTGGTGACAGGAGCCTGAATTTTGTATTCCAACAACCCTGATCGTGGGGAGTGCCACGCTCTTTTGAAGGCTTTGTATACTGCACAAACACAATACAGCAACACACAGATATCGTTTTTAGATATTTCCATTTTCATTCATAATCAACACTTACACACTTCCATTCATCGCAAAGATACAGAAAGAAACAATCTTCTTAGATATCATAGTTTTCACCCTAGAGCATTTAAACAAGGCCTCCCCGTCAGTCAATTTTTTAGGCTTAGACACCTATGTTCATCAGATCTCGACTTTAAAACTCAAGCAGGTAACCTTGCAGAGAGGTTTTTTTCTAGGGGATATCCTTACAGTGCAGTATACAAAGCCTTCAAAAGAGCGTGGCACTCCCCACGATCAGGGTTCGTTGGAATACAAAATTCAGGCTCCTGTCACCACTGACATTTGTGTACTCACACACACTGATAAATCTTATTTAATTATGCAAAGCATAAAAAGACATTGGCATGTTTTGCAATTGCATCACATTTTTTCTGAGCACCCGTTGTTTGCATACCAACGAAGCAAAAATTTAAAGGACTTTGTAGTGCACGCAGCAATCACTGGCCAGAAAACAGTCATTCAGCAAGGTAATCACATTGGATGTGGCAGTTGTGGAATGTGTGCCACCACAATGGAGGGATCATCTTGGCAACACCCCCGCACAGGCAAGATTTATTATAAAAGATCAGAAACAACCTGTAATTCCACATCGGTGGTTTACTTGATACAGTGTCCGTGCCAATTAACATACGTTGGACGCACAAGCAGGAAAATTAAAACGCGGCTGCCGCCTTAATCGGAGCCGCCTTAATACCGCAAATATGGAGGCACCTATGGTTAACCACTGTATCACATTAGGCCACACTTTTGACCAACTCCGATGGACAATCCTGGAACAAATAACGCCGAGTTCCTGCGGTGGTAATATTAATCAATTACTGAATTTCCGAGAACAATGGTGGATCTTTACATTATCATCTGAATCACCTCTTGGTCTCAATGAATCTGTGGAATGGTCGTCGCTCATTTAGTTAATCCATTTGAGTTAAGTGGTTTGACGTCAGCATTAATTGTTTCCGCCCTCAGAGGTAGGTACAAAACAGGTAGTCTAAAATGGCAGATCCTGCTGCCCGAATATCGCTGCAGCCCCACAGCAGAACATACCGGCAGTTTTGGGAATAAGTAGGTACCGAGCAGCTTGCAGTTTGTGTTAAAAATTTCTTGTTTCAAGTCTTAACCTAGTTTTATTATATTACAGTACTGGCATACTGCGGCCCCTGAAGAAGGTTCCCAGAAACACGAGCCGTGTCGGGCCAACGCCAGAGCTTTAACCCTGCTGCACATCTGCACACTGTGCCACGATAAGTGTTCACCTTTTTCACTGCCCTTTATAATATGGTGTACATTGACACAAGGACTTACTACTAACAATTGTCAGAGAGACCGATGATTATAACATTTTGATACGGTGAAGCTGAAATTATATCACCGCATAACATTGACATTGGCGTTCAAGGGCAAACGGATTAATAGCCCGCCATAATATATGAGGTCTCACTGTCAATATAAAAATATACTAGGCTAGAGCTATCTTCGGAGTTACATGATGGTATTTTGAAATATCTTATGTTCTGTCAAGATAAATGAAGTGAGGCGGGAAGTAACACCAGTACACTGTTCTGACCCAATCTAGACTGGGCTAGAAAGAAGGCATAGAGGACAGGAGCTGAACTTCTTCCAACAGTGCAGGCCTCACTTTACCTCTTCCTCTTCTCTCAACAAAACAAATTCTCCCTAGGACAGGGGTCGGGAACCTTTTTGGCTGAGAGAGCCATGAACGCCACATATTTTAAAATGTAATTCCATGAGAGCCATACTAACTACAACCCCCCCCCCCCCCCAAAGACCTGCCAAAAGTCTCTGGTGGTCCAGCGGGGGTCCAGGGCTTGCAGACAAATCTTTAATAAAAAAGTAAAAATCTAACAAAAACCCCCACCCTCCTGACGCCCCCCAAGACCTGCCAAAAGTCCCTGGTGGTCCAGCGGGGGTCCAGGAGCGGTCCGGGAGCGATCTCCTGGACTTGGGCTGTCGGCTGCCAGTAGTCAAAATGGCGCCGATGGCCCTTTGCCCTCACTATGTCACTGGGGTTGTAGTAAATTAATTTTTGAAGTCTTGGGGGCGTCAGGAGTGTGGGGGGTTTTGTTAGATTTTCACTTTTTTTTTTTATTAAAGATTTGTCTGCGAGCCAGATGCAGCCATCAAAAGAGCCACATCTGGCTCGCGAGCCTTAGATTCCTGACCCCTGCCCTAGGGCATACAAGGTAGGCTGCAGAAAGCTTACACACTGTTCTCAGCAGTTTGCTGCCCTGACGAGGGGAAGGGGAGAGTGAAAAGTAGAGCCTGGCAATTTGGATCCCAGTTTGATGCAAAAACTACCAGTTCCACAGGTACTCAAGCAAATTTGCTTACCATAAACGGTGTTTTCCGTAGATAGAATGAATTAGCCATGCTATTTGGGTGACATCACGCTCTAGCAGACATTCTTCTCCAAGATTCAAAGTTTTGTATGCTGCACATGCACAGAACTTCCCGCGCATAGTGCCTCATCATTCGGTAACTAAAAAAGCTAGAAGGCAGCAGCCTTGGTATATAGAAGCAGAAAACAACAACATGTCCAGGGAGGAGGGTGGGAAGCAGAGCTAATTTATCCTACTATCTACGGAAAATACCGCTTACGGTAAGCAAACTTACTTTTTCCGTTGATAAGCAGGCTGAATTAGCTCTGCTAATTGGGAGACACAAGCATATAAATAAAAAACCCAAGGTAAGGAATAGAGGTGTTGGTTTATTTCTACCCATTATGCCATACCTTACATTTCTTTTTTTTACTCCTTAGTGGACATTGTTTTCTGATCTAGCACAGTAGATAAAACTGCCTGTCCTAGTCCGCTATCTGTGGCTGCTAAACGGTCTAAGCAGTAGTGTGTGGTAAAATATGAACTGAGGCCCAAGTGACAGCTCTACATATGTCCTCTATGGGAACATTTCGCAGATGCACTATAGAAGAAGCTTTAGCTCACAGTTGATGCACTGAAAATGAACCAGATAAGGGAATTTGTGTTGAAGTATGACAGAACTGAATACAGTTTGTGATCCAGTTTGATATGGTTCTTTTGGAAACTGCCACTCCTAGTGAGTTTGGGTTGAATGATATGAACAAATGGGAAGACTTGCGGTGAGGCAGAGTTCTTTGCTTATGGTAAACTAATGCTCTTTTGCAATCTAACATATGAGCATAGATTCTTGTTGGCATGAGGCCTGAGAAAGAATATAGGAAGTGTAATGTCTTGACTAATATGAAAAGCTGATACCACCTTGGGAAGGAACTTAGGATGAGTCTGGAGAACTACTTTGTCGTGGTAAAATTGTAAGTAAGGTGAGAAATAAGGCTTGAAGTTCACTTACTCTTCGGGCTGAAATTATTGCTACTAGAAAAACCACTTTCCAAGTTAGATATTTCAAATGAGAAAACTTGAGAGGTTCAAAAGGAGCTTTCATTAAGGTTGATAAGGCTACGTTGAGATTCCAAGGGACTGGGGGTTTCCAGATTAATCTTCATCCTCCAAAGAGTTCTTTTATGAAACGAGATATTAAAGGATGTGAGGCTATGGAGGAGCCATTATGTCTCATTATATGCTGCTGTTCTGCTTCGGGATGTGAACCCTTGGTCCAGCGAGGCACGTAAGTCCGGTCGCTGGAAGGCGAGACCTCGCCTGGAACTCTCCTCAGACGGCGGGACCAGAGATCTGGATGCAGGCGCCTCCTGCAGGTCGTGGAGTCCAGATAGCTAAAGCCTCCTGCCGGTCGTAGGATCCGAAACGTCTCCGAGGAATCGTGGAAGATAAAGCTGAGCTGGCGCCTCCAGCAGGTCGTGGGATCCGAGACGTCTTGGATGAGTCGTGAAAGGTAGAGATGAGCTGGCACCTCCAGCAGGTCGTGAAGTCAAAGACGAGTAGTCCAAATGGAGCGGAGACAGAGGGGATCCAAAGCCGGTCCAGAAGTTGAAAACCAAGAATATCTCACAGCCGGTCCACGGGTCAGAAAACCAAAGGGAACACTGCAGCCAGTCCAGGGGTCGAGAGCCAGAGAGTATACCAGAGCCGGTCCAGGGGTCGAGAGCCAGAATATACCAGAGCCAGTCCTGAATCGAGAACCAGAAGATACCGCAGCCAGACAGGAGTCGAAACGGAGGATCAGACGCAGGAACCAACACAGGAACAAACCAGGAGCCCAGAAGAAGTCAAGGCAAAGTCTGAGGAGCAGACCTTGCCTTTAAATAGTTCCCTCCAGCCAGCACACCAAGGGAGAGCCAATCGTTGAGGCAGGAAAGACTTCTGCAGCGAATCCCCTGCTGCCACGTAGTCCCTGGAGGGGGCGGAGCCAGCGACCGGAAGGGGAATGACGCCGCGGCCATGTTGTGCAGGGCGAATCGCGGCCCCGATCCCTCGACCCAGCACCTCCTCCTTTACAGAAACGCGGCGGTCTGCCGTGCAGATAGGAACAGCTTCTCATCGCGGCTTGCCGCCGCGCTTCATAACAGCTGCTATGGCGCTAAGGTGTACTCTTACCGAAGAAGTAGCTAAGCCTGATTTGGAGAAGTGAAACAAGAAAGTGAGGATTTCTGTAGGTGTTGAAGCAAATGAGGAAATTTTTTTGAGTTTGACACCATTTGGTATCTCTCTTCCATTTGAAGGAGTAGTTTTTTCTTGTTGATGGCTCTCTCGCTGCTATTATGATCTGTTGAATATCAGCTGTAAGAGTTATGCCTTGCAAGATCTTGCATTCAACATTCAGGCCATCAGGTGGAGTGAAGAGGGTGAAGGAAAGTGCCCCCCTCCTGAGTTAATAGGTTCAAGTCTTGACCGAGGTTCAATGGTTCATTTTCAGAGTACTGTCCTAGATAAGCAAACCAGGGTTGTCCGGCCATGCAGGTGCTACGAGTATCATGCGAGATTGGTCCCAAATCAAATTTCTGAACTGTCCTCGAGATTAAAGGAATTGGAGGAAATGCATAAAGGAGACTTCGAGACCATGACATCAGGAAGGTGTCCTGCTTGTTCCTGAGAGGGCTTGGGCATACTGAGCAAAACTGACGAACCTTTCAATTCTGTTCTGTTGTGTTAAGGTCTATCCAAGGTCATCCCTATCACAGGAAAATCTGGTTTGCTACTGACTGGTTGAGCGACCATTCGTGGGGATGAAATATTCTGCTGAGATGGTCGGCTAACATATTCGCTACTCTCGCAAATAAGTTGCCTTCAACAGTATTGAGTTGCTGAGAGCCCATTCCCCAATCCAAACTGCTTCGTTGCAAAGAATCCAGGAACTTGACCCGTCTTGTTTATATTGTTGGTGTGAATCGTGAAGGTGTGACCTCAAAAGATGCGCAAATGTTTTTAGAGCATACTTCATGGATCTGAGTTTCAGGAGGTTTATTGGATAAGTCCTCTCGACTTGTGACCATAGACCTTGTGTCTTATAATTTAGGAGATGCCTCTGCACAAGGTTGGGGAACACATCTATGGTGAGGATTAGGTTGTGGGCCGTTCTCGAAGAGGAGATCCCACTCTTAGAACTTCCGGATTTAACCACCAAGAAATATCTTTTGCCATGGATAACGACACTGTCACTAGGGTAGACATTGGTTGGAGATACTGAATCCATTGTGCTTTTAATCCCCATTGAAGGTGTCGCATGTGTAGGTGAGTGTGGGGCACTACGTGCATGGCAGCTGCCAAGTGACCCAGCAGAATTAGGATTTGATAGGCAGTGACTTTTGACTTTAAAAGTAAGTCTGTACCTAGGTGATGAATCCGATCCATCCTCTCCTGGGAAAGGAATGCACGAGATTCGACTGTTTACCTTGGCTCCTATGAATTAAAGAATCTGAGTTGGTTTGAGTACCGATTTCTTGATAAGGAAAACCAGAGATTCTAGACACAAGATTGTCATCTCTAATTGCTAAGACAAGGAGTTTGAGTCAAAGAGAAACTATTAGCCAATCATCCAGGTAAGGGAATAGTCAAATCCCTTGACATCTCAAATGGGCTACTGCCACAGCCAGGCATTTGGTAAAGACTCAGAGCGGAGGAAAGGCAAAAGGGAAGAACCTTGTACTGGTAGTGTATGGAGTTCACCTGGAAGCACAGGAACTTCCAACAGGAGGGATGTATCGGAATGTGAGTGTATGCATCCTTGAGATCCAGCACATCCAATTGTTTTCCTGTATGAAAAGCTGAACTAACTTGAGGGATGTCATCTTGAATTTCTCTTTCCGAAGGAACTAGTTTAGGAAGCATAGATCTAGAATGGGGCAGAGACCCCCTGAGCATTTCAGAATCAGGAATTATTGGGAGTAATAACTTGAACTGATTTTGTTCTTTGGGATCAATTGGATTGCTTATTGAAGCAAAATCTGTATCTCCTGCTATAGAAGATGTATTTTGGAAACATCCTTCATCGCATTAGTGAGATGAGGAATGGGAGGTTTGGATAGGAAATTTAGATGGTATCCCTTGTGGACGATTCAAAGTACCCATTGATCCGTAGTGATTCTGCTCCACTCCTAATAATAATTCTGAATTCTTCCCAAAACTGGGGGACCCGGTTGTGGCTGAGCCATCTTCAAAACGATGGTGGAGGGTTTTAAAGAGAGGTTTGGGATGAATTTTGCTGTTTTCTGTCCCTCTAGCTTGAGCAGATTGGGGCTGTGAGCATGGTAATTGGTATGATTGAAATTGCTGTGCTCTATATGGTAGGAAATTCTTATATGGCTTTTGTTGGTAGTAACATCTTATTGAAGATTGATAATCTAAGGATCCCGAGAGGGACTGAACTGCTACATTTTGCTCTTTTAATTGAGCTACTGTATCTTTGAATTTTCCCCCCGAATAAACTGTCTCCTATACAAGGAAGATTAGCCAGTTTTTCATGGACATCTTCCCTGATGGAGCTAGAACGGATCCACGCCATGTGTTGAGGTACAATGGATGTTGCTGAGGTTCTGGAAAATGTTTCAGAGGATTCATATACCACTCTGAGTAAATGTCGCAGATCTTCTTCCATGTCGTAGAACAGTTGAGGTGTAATTGATTGTCCTGACTCTATATGAAGAAAAGGTTTTAACAGTTGTAGGGACTCAGAGGTACTGGACCATAGAAAATGCTGTTGTATATGAGAAATCAGCATCACACTTTGAAATGACCTTTTGGCTTATTTGAGAATTCTTTTGTCCTTTATTGGAGGAGTCAATGAATGTAACTTGGTCTTCTTTGCTCGCTTCATTGCTGACTCTACCACTACCAACGCGTGGGGGAGTTGAACCACTCCATAGGCCATAGACTTCTGCAATCTGAATTTCAAATCCAGCTTCCTAGAAACAGGAGGAATTGATTGAGGTGATTCCCAAGTCTAAGAGAACGGAGTCTAACAGTTTGTGCAACAGAAGAGCTGATGGTTCGGCAGGAACATCCAGTATTTTCAGAATTCCAAATACTTCTTCCCTAAGGTCCAGTAGTTTTCGGATCTCTGCTCCCAGGAGGTTGCCCAATTTCTCGACAAAATGAGAATAAGTGATGTCTTCTTGCAAAGAGGAATAGTCAGGAAGTTCCTCTGGTGGATCAGACTGTATACCAGTTAAGCCTTCTGGGGAACAGTCACCCGGGGAATCCTTGCCTCGAGTTTCATCCTGAGTAGGAGGGGAGCTGTGTGGAGGAGCATCCCCTGCTGGACCTGAAAAGTGAGGCGGTGGCCTGCAGATATAAGGATGAAAACAGGATCATTATAATTAAAGAAAGCTGGTTAATGGCCTCTTGTGAACGAGACGTGTTCACATCTTCATGTTTTGGCCATTGTGGTTTTATATGTGGAGAATGGGAGGATGCCTTGCAGCAGTGTATTCCTGCGATTAGTATTTCTGAAGAAGGTTGAGATGCCCTTGTTCTTCTAGAGGGGAAACCCATCTCAGAGAAAGCTCTTCCTAGAGATTTAATCTTTCCTGGTGAGAATGGGAGGATAATCCTGAGCACTCTGAATGGTTACTTTGTGAGGAACCCAAGCTAATAGTAAATGGCTTCCGAGGGGATACCCAAGGAGAATGAGATAGGATATCCAGTATGGGATCCCTAGTGTGTTGAGATATGGATGGTGATCTTCTGTTTTTATGGTGGATTTGGGCCTGATCATCAGTATTTTGAGAATTCTTTTGTTTGGACGACGCATGCATTGATGGACGTCCTTCATGTGTCAGAGGCGTCGTGTATGGTACGAATGCATCAATGCATGAGACGGGTGGTGCATCTGCACCAATGCATCGTTTTTGGAGTGCAACGCAGTATGCGTCAAAGTAGAGTGTTTCGTTTTCTGAGCACTTGATGGCGTTGATGCATCATGCATTGATCTCGATGCAGCACATGTTATCGACGGCCCTTTCGAATCCTGCGTCGATTATCTTGCAGCGCAAACTGTGCATCTGTTTCAGTTCCCTGCAGGGCTTGCCCGGCTTTTACCTTTTGATATTCTGATTCGGAGCAACGTTTCTTGGGCCTCAGTTCTACAGAAGAGCAATGTCTAGGCATCTTATGAGTTTTAATTCATAGGCCCAGGGATGACTGAATTGAAAGTCTGGAGTGGGTGCATAAAGTTCCTGAAGACAGTGAATGTTTTTCTTGCTCCTAGAGACTGCAATTTTTGCAGCCCTTTGTCTCTAGGCTCTGGGGAACATGAGTCTACATTCCCTGCATGATGCTTGGTCATGGTCCGGGCGCCAGGCAAATATATACAATAATTGTGATTGCCAGAGACTGGCATTATGTGTCCGCACTGGCAATATTTAAAGCCTGGTTTTTTTGAAGACATTTTAGCACTGAAAAAGTGCTGTTTGGGAGTCGCTAGCGTGAACCAAACAAAATCTGAGGAAAGAGAGGAGAAATAACATCCGTGCCTGAGCACGTAAAAAAAGTAACTCAATAGAGTAATGACACGCTGTGTGTGGGAAGTGTTGCGCATGAGCAGCACAAAATCTTTGAATCTTGAAGAAGAATGTCCGCTAGAGTGTGCCGGTGACGTCATCCAAATAGCAGGGCTAATTCAGCCTGCTTATCGACGGAAAATCCCCCATACTCCTGGAGATCTCTCTCCCCCCTTGCAAGTCACACCACCAAGTTCAGAGCTGTTATCTTAAGGTAGAAAGGAAAAATGTTGCCAAAGTAGTTCAAATATATGCAAGGTCTCAAATGTTACTCAATGCAGAGAAATCACAAAAGCACTGCACATTGCAAGATTGAACCAACAGCATGAAAAACAAATTAAATTTACTGCAAAAAGCACTCAGATACACTCATTGGTCTGAAACAAGCAGATACTCCAATAAAGAAATATGGAGTTCAGAACACACGCTCTCACGCTGCTGCAGTTGCTGTAGGATCTGGGAGCAGCCGTACAAGACTGATATGCTGTACTAGCCAAGACATTAAAATAATTCCAATCGAGATTTGCTTACGACTGGCAGTATGCAAGGCGCACGATAAAATGAGAGATGTGGTCCTTCCTCCTCTGATCGTACCCATCATCATTGAGACCATCATCGCCAACACAATCCTGCAACAGACAGACACACACACACACACACAGAGAACGGGAAACTGTTAATCAATGTAAGCCAGTCAAAATCAAGTTCAAAAGTCAATCCAAACTCAATGCCATAAAATGTAATGGTACTACCCACCAAATCAAGATTATTAGTCGCAGGCCATTTTTCTTTCAAAGGAATCCTCCCAAGTCCAGGACTTGTAAAGATTATATGTAACCTTCTGACAACTTCCCGAATTAGTTTAGTTTAATTATTCCAGTTTATACTGGCTGAACCTGCAAAGCATTAAGAGATGATCGCAATATTATTCCTCTATCCCTCATCCTCTCTCTCAGGCTACTGCACAGTCCTGTCCCCCCCCTGCAGTCCATACGGGAAGATTCTCCCTCTGCAGCAGCTTTCTCTGGCCCATGAGACACTGTCTATACACCCTGTGTTTCTCTTTTTTTAGCATGTGCCACTTCGGTGACAAGTGTAAATGGCAAACAGCACGTGCTATGTGCCAAATCTGTACATTATTAATGAAACAGCACACACTAAAACCCTTCCCCTTGCAGCCACTGTTGACAGACGCCACCAGTTCCCAAGTATATTATATACATAGATAATACTTGCTGCCTATGATTACACTGCACCTTTACTAATGCTGCCCTCATAGACAGAGAATGCAAGAATCCTGTATAGTGAAGGCCTCCTGCCCCACACCTAGACATGCCCCAAAGTGCTGCTCATTAGCAGTCCGACACAGGACATGAACTCTGATACCAGCATGGAAGCAGACAAATATCCACCTGCACACTAACCTGAGGGATTTACTGCTGCACTCACAGAATCATTGTCATAGTGCTTCTACATGCTCCAATTCTTGAAGTATTACTTCTTGTCTGCTCATGTCAAGCTTGAGATAAAACAGATTTGAAAAAACTGATGGCTTCATAATAGGCCTGGGAGGAAGAATTTCTAAAGTTCCTAAAATAATCTTCCCTATTACCTAGTCGACTCAAGGATCCAAAAGAAGACATTTTTCCAACCTGCAAATGAAGCTTCTCCGAGTTCCATTAGAATAGCCTTTGCCCTTACTATGTCACAGGGGCTACCGGTGCCATTGGTCAGCCCCTGTCACATGGTAGGAGCAATGGATGGCCGGCGCCATCCATTGCACAGATGAATAATTTGGCGAAGATTCATTGTATTCGTGGGGAATCGCGATACGTTTCGCTTCCCCACGAATACAACAAATATGGCCCTATACGTTGAGGATTACAAATACATAGGAAACTAATACACACCCCTATCTTCTAATACTAAAAAGGAACCTTTGATTAATCTGCAGTTAGCTGTGAATTGTATGTAGGATTATTAGAGCAGCAAGGCTATGGAACCACCTCTGTGAAGATGATATTCAAATACACCTTCTATTAAGTAAAGATGCAAGAGAGGAACATGGGAACACCAAATGTTTGGAAGAGATGGTTAAATGGTTTGAAGATAATCCGCTGATATTAAATACAAACAAAATAGAAGTTCCGAGGGTGGAATCTGACACCACATCTGAAATTCCAAATTATGATGAAAGGTTGGTTTAGTGCCCTAAGGTACATAATTTAGATGACTGGCTTTAAATTAGCGATGGAAACAAAAATTGCCTCCGTCACATGAACAACCTTAGACCAGTTATGCCCAGTTTTTAAAACAATCAAATCTAGCTACATTGATTCAGCCTTGTCCAAAGCCTGGATTACGGCAACACTGTATACATTAGCTTGCCCCAACAGATTCTAAAACAATTACCACTGATCCATGTTACAGTTCTACCTGCTGCACAGCATCCCCTCCACCAGGAGTCCTAAGCAAGCACCGCTCACAGCTGCACAAGTTACCTCTTCACTGATCACCTGATGCTTCAGCCCCAGGCCTTCTCAACCCAGCCTGTCCAGTCCCTCAGTGCCTCTTCACAGAGTCACCTCAGCTCTCAACCTGGGTAGCCTGCAGCCTACCCAGGCCTTTGTCTTACCTTGTGGCCTATCTTGGCCCCCCGTCTTGCTCTGTGACCTTCTAGGCTCTCCTGCATTGGTGAATGGCCTTCTGGGCCTACCTATCCTGCCTTGCAGCCTTCAGGCCTACTAGGGTTACCTTGCCCTGTCTCATGCCCTGTTGGGCTTTCTTGTTTATCGCTGTATGTCCCAGTGCTGTCCTTGTCCTGTTCAGTCCCTTGTCTGTTTTCCAGGTCTTGCCCTTGTCCTTGGTTCAAGCCTTGCCTGTATCCAGGACTTGCCTATCCTCAGTACTAGCCTTACCATCAGTACCTGGACTCAACTCCCAGCCAGTGCCTGACATCAGCCATGATATTCTGCAGAAGACAAGTTTTACTAGTTCCCAGAACTCAAGGGCTGGTTAGGCAGAAGCCCACCTCCAGTCCTGCCCTGCTGACCTGTGCCGCTTCTGTGGGGATGCTCCCTGAATCCAGCCTGTCAGACCCTGACAATCCAGAATAGGGCAGTTAGGTTCCTGAACAATCCGAATCCCAGAGATGACATTTCCCCTATGCTAGAAAGCCTACAGTGGCTCTCTATTAAATTCCAGATCAGATTCAAAATTCTGATGATACTATTTTAAGCCAAAAAAATGGATTAGGTCCAAGTTCTCTCTCCCATCAGATAGGTACATATGCTCCGAGTTGTTCCCTTAGATCTTTGCAAGAAGAGTGTCTGTGTACAGCTTCAAAGGGGGATGCTAGACTGAAGGTAACCAGGGAATGACTTTTCTGTAGTTCCTGCTTTTAGGATCAGATCAGTCCAGACTCCTGGGTTTTGCCTCCCTTCCAGCAGATGGAGACAGAGTTTCGCAGACATTGCCACATAACCTGTTGTGCTAACTGCAGTTCTTCAGTACTGATAAGTACCCAATCCAAGATAGCAACAATACCAATAACAAATTAATATCCCCCCTAAACGAGCAGTAGAAAGTGGAAACTAAGAACAGATAACCTTGCCCACATTAAAAAACGTGCAGGACTAAACAAAACCTGTGCCATTCTTCAGATTAATTACAACAGATGAGCAAACTCTCCAAATCTCCCTACCTCAACTGGGCAGGACTCTGAACTGATTTGTGGTACTAAAGGAATGAAAATGAGCAAGTAAGTACCAATTTTTCTTTCCCTTTACGTACCCAGATCAGTCCAGCTAGAGCCTCCCCCTGCAGCTTGCCTTGAAGACGGCCCAAAGCTGCCACCTGAACTCTGAGAGAGTTAAAGGAAAAACCCTTCAACAACCCTCTTTGTAAGAAGGTCAGAATGTGCGCCACAGAAGCTTGCATAGGGTCAACCCTCTACGCCATGCACCAAACCTCAAAAACTCTCCAGACCCTTACATACACCAAGGAGGTGGAAGTCTTTCTAGCCTGCAACCAAGTAGAAATGACATCCTCAGAATATCCTCTCTCTCTTAAGCATTTCCTCTGAAAAGCCAAGCTGCAAGACAGAAGTGAGCTGCTTGATCTGAAAATATGGGACCTTGGTGCAGAAGCTTTGGCAGATGAGCAAGCCTCAACGGTCTGTCCACCACTAGGTTGATCAGATCTGCAAACTAAGGCCTCTGAGGCCACTCCGGAACCACCAGAATTACTTCTCCTGGATGAATCTCCACCCGCCGCAATATCTTGCCCACCAGCAACCACGGCGGAAAAACACACAGCAGAAAGTCCTGCAGCCTAAGAAGAACCAAGGCATCGGCCCGCTCTGCTCTGTGCTCTTCTGCAACTGAAGAAGCAGGGTGCCTTGGCATTTCACCGAGTTGCCATTAAATCCATGTGAGGTCTGCCCCATCTGCAACGGATCAGGCATATTGCTTCCTCCAACAACTCCCATTCTCTGGGAGCCAGCTGTTGACAGCTGAGATAATCCACTTGCACATTGTCTGTCCCAGCTATGTGAGAAGCTGCTATCAACTCCAGATGTTGCTCTGCCCAGCAAATCAGCTCCCAAGCTTCCTGAGCCACCGCTCAACTCTTGGTAACACTCTGCCTTTTGATGTAAGCCTTCACCGCATTGTTTGACAAGATCCTGACTGGTCGGACGTGCAAGAGAGGTAGAAATGCACCCAGCGCCAACCGCACCACTCATCTCTAAGCAATTGATAGACCACAGCACTTCCTCTGCCGACCACTGGCCCTGTACTGACGGCTTGGCAGATCATTCCCCAACTGGAGAGACTGGCTTCGGTAGTAACTACCATCCACTCCGGAACCACTAAGTCCACCCCGCGACACAACTGGTCTCAACCAAGCCACCACAAGAGACTGGATCTGACTAGCTCCGCAAGAGACAGTGGAAGTTGAAATTGCTCTGACAACAGATCCCACTAGGAAAACAATGCCACGTGCAGAGGCCTCAAATGAGCAAATGCCCAAGGAACCAGCTCCAAAGTGGACACCAAGGAACCAAGAACCTGCTAGTAGTCCCAAAGTCTGGGTACCTGGTTCCTCCAAACTGTGAACTTGCGTCTGCAATTTGATAATGCAATTCTTTGGTAAGAAAAACTTTCCCCACCCAGGTATCAAAATGAGCCCCCAGAAACTCCAACAAATGAGAAGGGGAGAGACGACACTCTGACATATTCACTATCCATCCCAGGGATCTCAAGTGCTGCAGCACCAAGTCCACTGCCTGTCTGCAGAGGGCCTCTGACTTCGCTCAAATGAGCCAGTCATCCAGATATGGGTGAACCAACACGCCCTTCTTCCTGAGAGCTGCCGCAACCGCCACCATACCCTCGGTGAAAGTCCTTGGATCATGAACTGGAGAAACCTGATGGTCCAGCCGGATCCCTGTGTGTAAGTACGCCTCGGTTAAATCCAGGGAAGCCAAGAACTCTCCCTTGAGCACTGCTGTAATGACAGAGTGCAGAGTCTCCATTCGAAAAAAAGGAACTTTGATAGCCACATTTACTCTTTAAACAGAGAAATACTGAAGGACTACAGGTGGCACACCAGGTTATGTGGCAGTGTCTGAGAAACTTTGTCTCCATCTGCTAGAAGGGAGGCAAAACCCATGAGTCTGAACTGATCTGGGTACATACAGGGAACCTGTTTGCTGCTCTGACTTGCTGTAGTTAGAGCGTGTGCTGAATGCCAGTGGCTCCCTTAGGTGCAAGATGTCACCAGGGCATAACACCTATGTCAGATAGTAAAAAGTGTGTGTTACAGAGTTGACTTAGCGAGTGTTGGAAAGCAGACAGCATATCTGGAGGCCACCAGAAGAGCTTTGACACACCGAGAAAGCATAAGTATATTATACAAATAGATGTGAGTTGAAAACATGGCTGCTCCAGAAAACATTTTATTGACATTTGCCCTGAGGTATTTTGTTATACGACAGGACTGATTAGGAGGCTCTTAGTTTAACAGGGTTGTTGAGATATTTTAGGTTGGGTTTGGGAGATTGTATCACCCAATTATATAAACGCAGATGATATCCAAGAAACTGAATTGCAAGGGATGTGAGGTAGACAAGAAGCATTATGGTCAGTGCTTAAAAAAAAAAAAAAAAAAAAAAAAAGAGAAGATGGTGCTTCCATTTTTACTTCTGTGGTCTACAGGCACAGGCCTCTGACTCAGACAAAAGAACTGGACAGAGATCTGGTCTAAGGCATCCAAAAGGTGGGAAAGAAGGAATAATTGTTGCTTGTTGAACATTTTAATCTGCCGAATATAGACTGAAGAAACCCTTCAATGGAATCTACCAAAAGTAAAGAGATAGTAGATGCCCTACAAGGTGCTCTGCTTAAACAAACTGTAATAGAACCCACGAGGGATGGCGTTATACTCAACCTAGTGCTCACTAACGAGAATGTCTCTAATGTTCAGGTGGGTGCCTACTTATGCACCAGTGATCAACGGTATGGTTTGATATCACAAATAGGATACAGAGAGGTCACATGAAGACCAGAGTTTTGAATTTCAAAAATACTGACTTTGTTGTACCTGGAAGTAGAATTAGAAGGCTGGGAGAAAATGAGAGAGGTGGAACAACAGTGGGACAAACTAAAAGGAGCAATTACAAAAGCAACAAAATCTATATGTTAGGAAAGTAAACAAAAGGTAAGAGGAATAAGAAACCTATCTGGTTCTCAAAGGAGGTGGCTGAAAAAAAAGAAAAAAAAAAAAAGGCAAAAAGAACAAAGTTCAAGAAGTAGACAAAAAAACCGCGAACCGCGCCAAGTCCCGCCCAAAACCAGAAGCCAGCCAACCAGCTACAGCCCGGCTGGGCTTTAAAACAAGGCTGCAGGCGCCATTTCGCTCCTGCTCAACACCGCGACCGTAGACCTGCGCGACCGGCGCCGGAGCCCCACCGGGGGAAGGTCAGGTCAGTACTCGGCCTCTCCACCCGGGGGACCCCAACGCCAGCCGCACGCTCCGAGGCCTAATCCGCCCAAAGAAACGCGGCGAAAAGACAAAAAAACCGCGAACCGCGCCAAGTCCCGCCCAAAACCAGAAGCCAGCCAACCAGCTACAGCCCGGCTGGGCTTCAAATCTACACCCTGTTAGGCGTCGCGCGCCTAAGGAGCACGACAAAGGGGCCTGCCCCTTTGTGTGCCCCTTCGTGTGAACCTGAGATATAACAAGAAACCACCGACACCAAACGGCTCTGCCACCCAACCCTCCACAACCGAATCACACAACGTCAGCTCCACCCAAGCATTCGTCCAGGGACTCCATTATCCAGGCTTCATTCACACATCTGCTTTTTCAACACTCCTCCAGACTGCCCAGCACCCAGCAATCATCCAGTCTCTCCAGCAATCATCCAGTCTCTCCAGCATACAACACCCAGCAATCATCCAGTCTCTCCAGCAATCATCCAGTCTCTCCAGCAATCATCCAGTCTCTCCAGCATACAACACCCAGCAATCATCCAGTCTCTCCAGCAATCATCCAGTCTCTCCAGCAATCAGCACCCAGCAATCATCCAGTGTCTCCAGCAATCATCCAGTGTCTCCAGCAATCATCCAGACTCTCAAGCATACAGCATCCAGCAATCATCCAGACCCTCCAGCAATCATCCAGACTCTCCAGCAATCATCCAGACTCTCCAGCTTACAGCATCCATCCAGTCTCTCTAGCATTCATCAAGTCTCCCCTATACCTATTGCAGTATCTCCAATACCGCAACATTTTCACAACCAACTAAGCCACAATAATGCACCTCTACACCATACCCAAAATTTGGCACAAACTCAGAAAGCATACAAAACCTACAATACATCACATTGCACGACAACAAAGGATTATACCAATAATGATATCTCCAATTACGCAATTCCTAGGACTCTCTCTGTTTACCTTAACCCTATTCAACGCACAGTCTCTTACCAAAAAAATGGACATCCTCAGTGACTATCTCATAGAAGTTAACCCAGATATCTGTGCTATCACAGAGACATGGCTAAAACACACAGATACTGTACTCACAAATCAGCTTCCCATGCAATCCTACGACCTATTCTCTGTCCCCAGGCCCAAAAAAAGAGGTGGAGGACTCCTCCTTGCAGCAAAAAAAGGTCTAAGTATAACTTTACAACTTACGAACACCTCCACCAAAATAGAATTCTCCCTCTTTAAATCAGAACAAATCCAACTAGCATTAGTTTACGCCCCACCAGGAACCTTAGAATTGGATCCCTCACCGCTGATCGAACTTATAGCCAAACATATAAACACAGACAAACCTGCAATAATCCTCGGAGACTTTAATTTACATGTAGATGCTACTACACAATCCATCAACTGCCAAACAGTCCTCTCCTCACTCAACCATTTGGGCTTTACGCAAATCATCAACAGTCCTACCCACAAGGCAGGCCATACTTTGGACCTTATTTTCATTAACGAACCCTTTACCATTCACACCAACCCCACTTGTTCTCCAGTTCCCTGGTCTGACCACAGAGTCATCCGCACAACCCTTAAGATCAACAACCCACCACCTCAAGTCGCTACCAAATCCACCATCCACTTCAGGAAACCATGCTCTCCAGACACACTCAGCGAAAAGATGTCCGAAGCACTAAACCAACTAGACCTTACAGACGCAATAACTGCAACCACCTCATGGATCACTATCAACAATAAAATCGCAGATCAAATCTGCCCAACTTCAACCAAAACCATACAACCCACATTAGACAATAGAAAACCCTGGTTTACCCCAGAACTTAAATCACTAAAGCAATCGCTAAGAAAAAATGAACAAAGCTGGAGAAAAAACCCAACCACTTCGACACATGCCATCTACAAATCCCTCCTCAACACTTACAGGAATACTATCCTTAGAACAAAGAGAGAATTCTACGCAAAAAAAATACACAACTTCATTTTCGACTCAAAGGCTCTTTTCTCATATGTCTCCTCTCTAACCAAACCATCTCCTCCCACCATCCCAGACCACCAAGCTCTCAAAGCAGCAAACGAACTCGCCGACTACTTTAAGACAAAAATCACCAACCTTACACATTCAATCACAACCAACAGCTCCACCCAAACATACCACCTAACAGCCCTGCCGCAACAAAACACATGCCTGGACTCATTCGAGCTCACTTCTTCACTGGAGATAGAAAATACACTCAAGAAACTCAAACCATCCTCCCATCCATCAGACCCATTACCAACTAATCTCCTCATAGCCATACCAAACACCATCTCAAAACCAATGGCAGAAATTATTAACTCATCCCTTTCTCAAGGTCTAGTTCCCAACCAGTTAAAATTGGCAATCCTCAAACCACTACTAAAAAAACCAAACGCCTCTCCATCGGACCCAGCTAACTTTCGACCTATCGCTAACTTACCACTCATTGCCAAACTGATGGAGAAAATTGTCAACAAGCAACTGTCAGAATACCTGGAAGATCATAATATTCTATCCCCGGCTCAATATGGTTTCCGAAAACGCCTAAACACCGAATCTCTATTACTATCTCTCACTGACACCATCCTCATTAACCTGGAGAAAAAACAATCGTACCTGCTTGTTCTTCTTGATCTTTCTGCTGCGTTTGACACGGTAAAACACACGATACTTATAGACCAACTTGCCAATATAGGGATCAAAGGCACAGCTCTAAGATGGTTCCAGTCCTTCTTAAGCAACAGATTCTACAAAGTTAGAATAAACAACAAAGAATCGCATCCAGTCCTCACAGATCTAGGAGTCCCACAAGGTTCCTCACTTTCACCCACCCTCTTCAATATCTACCTCCTCCCTCTCTGCCACCTACTCTCAAACCTCAAGCTTACACACTACCTCTATGCAGACGACATACAAATCCTTCTCCCGATCTCAGAATCCCTTGAAAAAACCATCACATACTGGAACGAATGCCTACAGCTGATTAAAAACATCCTCTCAAACCTCAACCTAATATTGAATGACAATAAAACCGAAATGCTCATTGTCTCCCAGGATCCCCTTACAATCTCATCAAACCTCTCTCATAACTCAAATAGCAAGTTCTCACCCGACGTCAGAGACCTTGGAGCCTGGCTAGACAACCATCTAAACCTAAAAAAGTTCGTAAACACTACCACTAAGGACTGCTTTTACAAACTGCAAGTCCTTAAAAAACTTAAACCCCTCCTCTACTTCTCGGACTTCAGGCTCGTACTGCAATCCATCATACTATCAAAGCTCGACTATTGCAACTCCCTTCTGCTAGGTCTACCCTTCAACACCATCAAACCATTACAGATGGTACAGAATTCCGCTGCTAGAATCCTCACAAGTTCTAACAAAAAAGACCATATCACCCCAATCCTTCATAACTTACATTGGCTTCCCATCAAATATAGGATACTCTATAAGATACTCACAATAGTACACAAAGCAATATACAATCTGGCTCCTATCATGCTAAGCACTCAACTTCAACCGCATACATCTTCCAGACCAATTAGAAGCGCATACAAAGGAACACTGCATGTCCCACAAGTAAAATCAGCATTGAGCAAACGAGCATTATCTTCAGCTGGACCCCACCAGTGGAACGCTCTCCCCCCAGATCTAAGACTAGAACCCAGTCATCAAGAGTTCAAAAAAAGACTGAAGACCTGGCTTTTCCAACAAGCCTTCCCAGATTCTCAATGATACTTAGACAAGAGGACTTCCTAAATAATAGTATCCCTAAATTATCGACATCTCACCAATTCCTACTATCAGGACTCCACAACTGCTCAATCAATTTTTGAATCCATAAGTTCACTATATTACTCTTATTGTATCTATATGGTAGATTTGACAGGTCATCTCTACTACGTTAAATAGTTAAATTGTATGTACATATTATATTATATTATATTTATTATTACTATGTTAAATTGACATCCGGTTTTATTGTTCCTTATGTTCTACAGTTCTATGTAAAGCCCCCATCCGCTGTTGGGCAGTTCATCGTTTTATGTAAACCGGAGTGATTTGTAATTCCCACAAGAACTTCGGTATATAAAAATTAAAAATAAATAAATAATAAATAAATAAATAAGTATAAGGGATCCCAAAAAGAGGAACACAGGGAAGAAAATCTGGTGAAACAGAGAGATGAAGAAAAAAAAAAATCAAGAAAACAAAAGATCAAGTGGAAGAAACTATTTCCAACGAGACAAAGCAAGGTGACAAAAACATATTTCAGATATATCAGAGAAAGGTCCGAAGTAGTATAGTGAAGTTAAAAGAAGGCAAAGATCAATGTGTGAAGAGAGATGAAGAAATGGCCGAAATATTAAATACTTTAGTTCGGTGTTCACTACAGACGACCCTGGAGAAGGCGGGTCACTGGTTGACAAGACCGTAGATGAGGGTGGAGTAGACGAAACTCCGTTTAGAGATGAGAATGTATGAGAAGAGTTAGGAAAACTGAAAGTGGACAAGGCTATGGGCCAGATAACGTACATCCCAGGATACCGAGGGAGCTCAGTGATGTGCTGGTGGATCCACTGAAAGACCTAAATAGATCCCTGGAAACAGGAGTGATGTCGTTTGACTGGAGACGAGCAGTGGTGGTTTCGCTTCACAAGAGTTGTAGCAGAGGAGGCTGGAAACTACAAGCCAGTTAGCCTCAACTCAGTGGTGGGAAAATTAATGGAGACTCTGCTGAAGGAAAGGATAGTGAATTATCTACAATCCAATGGGTTGCTCGACCTGAGACAGCATGGATTCACCAGGGGAAGTTCCTGTCAGACAAACCTGATTGATTTTTTTTGATTGGGTGACTAGAGAATTGGATCAGGGAAGAGCATGGAAAGTGATTTACATGGATTTTAATAAAGCTTTTGATACAGTCCTGCATAGGAGGCTCGTAAACAAAATGAGAAGCTTGAGTGGGTGCCAAGGTAGTGGCGTGAATTGCAAACTGAATGGCTGACAGAAGACAGCGTGTAATGGTAAATGGAACCTACTCTGAAAAACGGTGTTTTAAGTGGCATACCACAGTGATCGGGTTTGGAACCAGTTCTGTTCAATATCTTTCGGGCCGATGCAGTAAAGTGCGCTCAGGCCGAGCACACCGTTAGCCCCCATTTGGACGCGTGTTTTTGACATGCTATTTTTACCCCTTATACAGTATGGGGTAATAGCGCGTGGAAAACGCGCGTCCAACCCCCCTGAAACTAATAGCGCCCGCAACATGCAAATGCATGTTGATGAGCCTATTAGTTAGTCCCGCCCGATACAGAAAGTAAAATGTGCAGCCAAGCCGCACATTTTAATTTCAGCCAGCACCAGGAAAGTGTACAGAAAAGCAAAAGAAACTGCTTTTCTGTACACCCTCTGACTTAATATCATAGCGATATTGAGTCAGAGGCCCCAAAAATAAAAAAAATTTTTAAATCTGGCCGCGGCCCGCAGGTTGGAAGACGGACACTCAATTTTGCCGGCGTCCGTTTTCCGAACCCGTGGCTAGGGATGTGCTAGTGTCCCTAGCGCCTCCTTCTACCGCAGGCCCTAATTTAAATATCTTTATTTACTGAATCGCGCAACCAGGAGAGCGGCCTGGGTGTGTGTTGGGAGAGCGGGTGCTAGCCAGCTCTCCCGCG
Organism: Rhinatrema bivittatum; assembly: GCF_901001135.1. Lineage (NCBI taxonomy): Eukaryota > Metazoa > Chordata > Amphibia > Gymnophiona > Rhinatrematidae > Rhinatrema > Rhinatrema bivittatum. The sequence continues at coordinate 410,061,009 of NC_042617.1, forward strand.
CGTCTTACTGTATCAGCCCATTTGTGAGCAACATTGCGGAAGGGATAGAAGATAGGGTTTGTCTATTTGAGGATGATACTAAGATCTGCAACAGAGTGGACATGCCTGAAGGAGTAGAGAAAATGAAAAGTGATTTAAGAAAGCTTGAAGAAGGGTCGAGGACTTGGCAGCTGGGATTCAGGGCCAAGAAGTGCAGAATCATGTATCTGGGGTGTGGTAATCCAAAAGAGCTGTATGTGCTGGCAGGTGAAAGACTAATATAAGCAGACTAAGAGAGGGTTCTCGGAGTGTCTGGCGACTGAAGATGGCAAGGCAATTAGTCCTGGGGGAATGCGCAGAATTTGCGCAGAATTCTCCCCCCCCCCCCCATGCAGAATTGCCAAATTCTATGCAGAAAATGGCAGAGGAAACTGCAGCATGCCGCAAACGGCACACATGAAGATGAAGGTCTTGGCGCACTGATCGTGGTGAAGATGAAGGCCCCCATGTGCCGTGGGACGCGTTCCGCTCGTAGCGAAGATGAAGGCCCATATGTGCCGTGAATGGAGTGTGCTCCATTCACTGAGAACGTGAAGGCCCTGGTGAATGTGTGTATGTGTGGGAGGGGAAGGGGTGTGAGAGAGAGCATGGAAGGTGAGAGGGGCGGGATGCTTGAGTGTGGGTGCCAGAGAGAGGGAGCCTATATGACATTGTGAAGGAGTGTGGGTGTGTGAGATATTGGGAGCTTGTGTGTATGAAAAAGCGATCCTGTGTATGTGAGGGTGCTAGCCTGTGTGAAGGGATTGTGTATGTGTGAGACAGAGCCTGTGTGAAGGGGTGCGTGAGAGAGAGACATAGGTAGCCTGTGTGAGAAAGGGAGCTTGTGTGGGTGTGTACTGAAGACAGAGGGACACTGTATGAGGGGGATGTGTGTGTGCGAGAGAGTGAAAGAGCCCGTATGAGGGTGCGTGCACATGTACTAGAGAGAGGGAGCATGTGTGTGAGAGAGAGAGGGACAGAGGGAGCCTGTGTGAGGGGCAGTACTGAGAACAGGGTCAAACTCTGGGACTGGCGATGGAAGGGGTTGAGCCTAGAGGTGGAGGGGAGAAATACCGGCAGGTGGAGAAGTTGGGGCCTGAGAGAACAAAGTGGCCAGGGGAGTAGGGAGAGCGAGTGGAAGGGACACTTTACAGTGAATTTCTAGGGAAATTCTGCATCTCTAAGTAATAACTTTTTTCCGTATTAATTTAAATGTAATTACTTGAAGACTCATGTAAATTGTGTTATTTTGACCAATATAAAGTTTGCAGAATTTTACATTTTTGTGCGCAGAATTCCCCCAGGAGTAGGCAATGTGACAAGGCGATAGCTAAATCCAGAAAATTGCTGAGCTGCATAGAGAGGAATAACCAGTAAGAAAAAGGTGATAATCCCCTAGTACAGGTCTTTGGTGAGGCCTCACCTGAATTACTGTGCTCAGTTCTGGAGACCGTATCTCAAAGGAGACAGAGACAGCAGACGAAAATGGTGGTTGGGGGGGGGGGGGGGGGTGTTCTCCATCAAATGACTTATGAGGAGAGGCTGAAGGACCTAAATATGTATACCCTGGAGGAAAGGAGGTGCACGGAAGATATAATACAGACCATCAGATACCTGAAAGGTTTTAATGAGGGACACGCGTCAAACCTTTTTCATTGGAAAGAAATCAGTAGAACTAGGGGTCATGAAATGAAAACTCCAGGAAGGACAACTCAGAACCAATGTCAGGAAATATTTCTTCATGAAGAGGGTGGTGCATGCTTGGAATGCCCTTCTGGAGGAGGAGGTGAAGACAACAAACGTAAAAGAATTCAAAGAGGCTTGGGATAAACAAACAGTGTGGATCCCTAAAGGCTAGAGGATGGAAATGAAGGAAAGAGTGCATGGGGATAACTTGCTGGCGCAGTAGGTACTACCCTTAACCAATAAGCCTTGATACTGTTGATGCAACTCCATTATTGCTCTCTGCTTCAATGGCAGGGGGAAAAGGGGAATTGGATTTAGACAGCAACCAACGAGGGCCATGACTTTTACAGTATGGAAAACTGACAAATATGGGGGTAACCTGCACAGCGCAACAGATACTACTATAAGCTTGCTGGGCAGACTGGATGGACCATTTGGTCCTTTTCTACCATCGTTTCTATAAATTTAACTAATTTCATTTTCTTTACAGATTGAGAATCTTATTTTTATTTGATGTTTTAACTATTTGCATATTATAAAATGTAAGACGAGTTGAGCTATTGCTTCCTGTATAGTATTTTCTACAAGTTATAGCTGGTGTTACATTTGTACTGGGTTTTATGTGCTGTAAATAGCTTTGCACATGCTGAAGAAACGATTCATAAATGGAAATAAACCTTCCATGGTTGCTAGGCTTGCAAGAATCTCTCTCAGAGGCAGATCTGCATGCAACTGATAATTACAGATTTAGTCATTTCATCGCTGCACTGACTGCATAAGTTGCTACAATAAATACTCGCAGCCAATCTCTGTGTGCACTGTGTCTACTTTACTTGCACGCTAGCCTTTCTATCCGACTTAAGAATTCTAGTTTTTGTTTTAACACTAGCTAACTCTGCACATCTAACTCAGGCTGCTGCCCTGGATATAAGGAATAAAACGCTTTATTTTAAAAGAATTTTCTGTTTGGAACCTTCCTCTTTTTTTCTTTGACTGCACAATACATTAGTAAAGGTCCCTCCGTTTGACATTTAGAGGACAGAATTATATCCCCAGCCTAGAGAAATTCACTTTTTGACTGCCTTTCAAAAAAAAAAAAAAAAAAAAAAAAGCCTCCATCTCATCCTTATTCTATAACCTGGATTGCTGGGAGAAATAGTCTAGCTGTTCGTGCAGCAGGCTGTGAACCAAGGAAGCCAGAGTTCAAATCCTGCTGACACTCCTAATCACCTTGGGCAAGTCACTACACTCTCTATTCCCTCAACACTAACTTAGAAGCTCATTCATTAAATCACTTTAGTGCTACGATGCCTGCTAAAGTGGAAACTCTACTTTCCTCTAGACGTATACAACATCCACTTAGTTACAGACAGAACCCAGCTCAAGCAGAGAATTTGAAGATGGTCTTTCATGCAAGAGGGAAACCTCTGCTTGGAGTTTTAATTTGTCTCCACCTAATGGAGGACAACTCTAGGTTTGGATTATTCTCCAGGGGAACTTCTGCACCTTTTACATAACAAGGTTTGTTACAGTTGGCACATTCACAATATATTAAACAGCTCCCACTGCTGGGGAGGGATGTGGTTCCTTTACTGCCCAGGCACTTACTCTGTATGGAAACTTGAGCTTTCGCAGTTCAGTTTCCAGTTTTTCCTTGTACTTGTCAGAGCCCTTCAAGAAACTCACACCAAGATTCTCTATGGTCTTCAGAACTGAAAAAGTGAGAGAACAGGACACAAGTCAGCATGCAGAATCAAATCAACCCTTAAGGCAACAGCACAGAGCACATTCAACTATCTGATCAGAAAGATAACTTTGACCTAATCCATTTTTTGGCTTAAAAAAGCATCAGAATCTTGAAATCAGATCCAAAATTAAAGAGAGCCACCATAGGCTCTCTAGTACAATGGAAATGTGATCCCTGGGATTTGGGGGGCTGGGGGATCCTAAATAGCCTAATCTGGATCAGCTGTAATTGTTTTAGGGTCTGTTGCAACAAGCCAACATACACAGAATTCGAGTAATCCTCTCTTAAGAAATTCTAGCAGTGTAAAAGGACCTGCTCTGCAAAGCCTCCCAACTGAATTTAAGATGAACTAATCACTGACCTGTTGGTTCTTTCTGATCAAGCAAGTTATGCATCTCAGAATAAATGGATGTTCACAGCCAACAGGCGTGTAGAGGTTAGCATATGGCAACGGCAGCAGATTTGTAAACAGATTGCAAGATGAAACCCCATTAGGAAAAGCAAGAGAAAAAAGTAGGACCATCAGATGTGCAGGCCTGGGAAACAGGAACATCTTGTTTTTATACTTCTGCTCGAAACCCGTTTGTCTTTCGGCAGATGTGTGTTTTGAAACAACGGAGCTTGGCTGAATACAATGTTGCAGTTCCTTCAGCTTGCACATCTTTACCATGGGGTAATAAAGCAGCCATTCTAATTCTCCCAATGATGTGTATTCTTTTGTTTTCAAAACACTAATTCTGCTTCTCGTCAATAACCCCAGACCATCTGTGTACAAGCACCTCTGTAACTACATACAATGAAGTTAGAAGGAAAAAGGAATACTCATTCCCACACCAAAATTTCTGCAAAATTAGCGAGCCATTCCTAACTGTACGAGAATTCGAATCTGCCAGAATTAGGCCATCTTACATTTTATATATAGAACCAAAAAGGCCTTTGGTGGAAAAAGGGACTGCTTAGGATGTTAAAAAAACCAAAATAAAAATAATAATTTAAATGAATCCCAAATTATCAAGGAAGCCAAGAAAACTGTCAGCAGACCCTTAGTCTCCCTCCTTCAGGCCCTCACTACCAATTGTTTTGCTTTGAAAGCAGGATCCAAGGAAGTGCCATGATGAAGAAAAGAGAGAAGGAAGATCCAAGGCCCAAAAGCCGTCTACGTGGCTCCCAGTTAGATTGCTTTGACAACATTTAATCCCAAAGGAAGACTACAGATGGCTAACAGGCAACAGTAAAGGTTGTCCTCCTGCTTGCCCCAAACATGAAACGGGAGGGAGTGCTGCCGTTTCAATGCATCTCACCTTTACTTTAATCGTGAAGGAGCATCACCCTCTGGCATAAATCCCTTTCCCTAGAGACTCAAGCAGAAGCCACTTGTGCAAGTTAGCACACTTAAAAACAAATACTCTACCATGTTACCCATGCTCTCCATTAAATACAAAAAAAGCCAGTTGTTACACAGCATTTGGTGATGGTCACAGAGCTCTCTACCTGTTCATAAACAGACTTACTTGTTGACATCTTGTTCCTTTAATTTTGCTTGTAGGGAACTGGAGTTTAAAGTGGGAGGTGGCAGCCCATCAGCACATGAATTAATCCATCTCAAACTTACCACAACTTCATCAGAGTCACTTATGTCAGAACACAATAATCAGACTCTGGAAAGTGACAGCACTAACAGGAACAATTCATGCATGCAAATAGAAGTGTTCCTGTGTTAACATTCATTCAATTTAAACATTTGCCGGAACAAAGAATACCCTGGAACAAAAATAAAAAAAAAATAGGTTCCAGTGAAAGGGTAAACCAAGAAATGGATAAATATGAGCAACCTGACTCAAGAAGGCAGTGTTCTTCCACTAGCTTAATTAGGGCAGCCGTTCCTTTCGATCAGTGTTAGAGCTTCTGCTTTGGAGGTTCCAGGTATGAATTCAGAGATACCCAAATAAAGAAACAATCTGCAGCACTACAGAATACCCAAACAATGAACCATCACAGCTGCCAAAAAAGCAATAGCGTAAGTTACAATCTACGAACGGCCAGAAGAAAAAGCTGAGAGCTTTACTGCAAACACGTGACTACCACAAAACCAACGCCCCTTGCATTTAATATGATCTGGAGAGGAAACCAGGTGTCTTTTGGGAGAGTGCCTCCTTTTTCATGTTCCATCACTAGAAAAGGATGCGAGCTAAGGCACTTGTTTAATTTAAAAAAAAAAAAAAAAGTCACCACCTCAACACTTTTCTCCATGCTTGCACTGTAAACATTTTTCCATCTACTTTGCTGGATGGAAAAATTCAGTTCACCTGCATTGGTCCATTATAGAATCAGTGACAAAGAAGGCCGGGCTCTGTGCACACTCAGAGGATTGATTAGCATGTTTGTTTATTTGCTATTTTTATGCTGAGATATGTATGTGTTTCTGTTTGTATTTTTATTTACATAAGAACTTGCCATGCTGGGTCAGACCAAGGGTCCATCAAACCCAGCAACCTGTTTCCAACAGAGGCCAAAACCAGGCCACAAGAACCTGGCAATTACTCAAACACTAAGAAGAACCCATGCTACTGATGCAATTAATAGCAGTGGCTATTCCCTAAGTATAATTGATTAACAGCCATTAATGGACTTCTCCTCCAAGAACTTATCCAAACCTTTTTTGAACCCAGCTACACTAACTGCACTAACCACATCCTCTGGCAACAAATTCCAGAGCTTTATTGTGCATTGAGTGAAAAAGAATTTTCTCCGATTAGTCTTAAATGTGCTACTTGCTAACTTCATGGAATGCCCCCTAGTCCTTCTATTATTCTAAAGTGTAAATAACTGAGTCACATCTACTCGTTCAAGACCTCTCATGATCTTAAAGACCTCTATCATATCCCCCCTCAGCCATCTCTTCTCCAAGCTGAACAGCCCTAACCTCTTCAGCCTTTCCTCATAGGGGAGCTGTTCCATCCCCTTTATCATTTTGGTTGCCCTTCTCTGTTCCTTCTCCATCGCAACTATATCTTTTTTGAGATGTGGCAACCAGAATTGTACACAGTATTCAAGGTGTGGTCTCACCTTGAAGCGATATAGAGGCATTATGACATTCTCCGTTCTATTAACCATTCCCTTCCTAATAATTCCCAACATTCTATTTGCTTTTTTGACTGCTGCAGCACACTGAGCCGATGATTTTAAAGTATTATCCACTATGATGCCTAGATCTTTTTCCTGGGTGGTAGCTCCTAATATGGAACCTAACATCGTGTAACTACAGCAAGGGTTATTTTTCCCTATATGCAACACCTTGCACTTGTCCACATTAAATTTCATCTGCCATTTGGATGCCCAATCTTCCACTCTTGCAAGGTCCTCCTGTAATGTATCACAGTCTGCTTGTGATTTAACTACTCTGAATAGTTTTGTATCATCCGCAAATTTGATAACCTCACTCGTCGTATTCCTTTCCAGATCATTTATATATATATTGAAAAACACTGGTCCAAGTACAGATCCCTGAGGCACTCCACTGTTTACCCTTTTCCACTGAGAAATTTGACTATTTAATCCTACTCTCTTTTTCCTGTCTTTCAACCAGTTTGTAATCCACGAAAGGACATCGCCTCCTATCCAATGACATTTTAGTTTTCATAGAAGCCTCTCATGAGGGACTTTGTCAAACGCCTTCTGAAAATCCAAATACACTACATCTACCGGTTCACCTTTATCCACATGTTTATTAACCCCTTCAAAAAAAGGAAGCAGATGTTAGGCAAGACTTCCCTTGGGTAAATCCATGTTGACTGTGTCCCATTAAATCATGTCTTTCTATATGCTCTACGATTTTGATCTTGAGAATAGTTTCCACTATTTTTCCCGGCACTGAAGACAGGCTCACTGGTCTATAGTTACCCGGATCGCTCCTGGAGCCTTTTTTAAATATTGGGGTTACATTGTCCACCCTCCAGTCTTCAGGTACAATGGATGATTTTAATGATAGGTTACAAATTTTAACTAATAGATCAGAAATTTCATTTTTGAGTTCCTTCAGAACCCTAGGATGCACACCATCCAGTCCAGGTGATTTGCTACTCTTTAGTTTGTCAACCTGGCCTACTACATCTTCCAGGTTCACAGAGATTTCGTTCAGTTCGTCTGACTCATCACTCCTGAAAACCATCTCCGGAACTGGTATCTCCCCAACATCCTCATTAGTAAACACGGAGGCAAAGAATTCATTTAGTCTTTCTGCAATGGCCTTATCTTCCCTAAGAGCCCCTTTAAGCCCTCTGTCATCTAATGGTCCAACCGACTCCCTCACAGGTTTCTTGCTTTGGATATATTTTTAAAAGTTTTTGTTATGAGCTTTTGCCTCTATGGCTATCTTCATTTCATTTGATGGATGTTAAACTGTTTATCCCCCTAGAACAGTAGACAGAGCGGGATATACATTTTTTAAATAGACAAAAATGTCAACATCCAGAGCTTAACCGAAGAATTCAAGCATCACTGAAAAGAATTGGACTTACCAAAGACTTGAATGACATGGGCTAAGCATGTCATGTGAAACACATGAGCATGCACACTTCACACAAACCTCTACTTATGAAGCCAAGAGTTTACAAAAGAAACTGATTTAGACACTCACGCTTAAGTCTCTCCACTGCTAACGTTTCAAACTCAACCAGGGAAATGTTTTCAGCAGGTGGCTGTTGATAGAACTGCAGACTATAAGGATACAGCTCCTCTTTCCTGCCTTTTGTCAGCTTTGTGTGCCGCTTCCATGATCTAAACTCCATCTTCTTAAACGAGGTATTCTACAGGGTTAAAAAAAATAAGATTAAATTTATTTCAGTTGTTCTTAACATTGTTTGAGTCACGGGCCCCTTTGAGAATCTGATGAACGTTATGGACCCCCCTTTCCCAGAAAAATGCATGAACACAAAATTGTTGCACCCAGTTTACAGACCCCGTGAAGCCCATCCATGGATCCCAAGTTAGGAACCCCTGATTTATTTAAATCTGTAACCCCTTTTTTCAGGGCCCAATGAAGACAACACAACATACAGATAAATTCATACAGTAAAACTGACTCACTAACATGAGAGGCCAGATTTTCCTTGAGAACAAACACCTTTCAAATTGCTGTTAGCCAACATTAGTAGATGACACTGAAGATAATCATGTTTTCAGGCTGTCACTTTGACTGACGAATGGTTTGTGGGACTCATTCCAATGCGAGGCTTTACACAAAAATTTTGGCTTTCACAACTTAGATTACCTAATGCTGTTTACTGAAGAGATACACAGAAGTCCTTAATTTTCAGAAAGCAGGAACTATCTGGCTTGTGACACATTAGCTTCTCCCTCAGGTATTTAGGGTCTAAACCTTACAGTGTTTTAAAAGCTACATGTAAAAACTTTAAATCTGTTATTCTTATCGAATTTTCTTCACCAAAGACTATTTCAAAACATATATTTTAAAAGTTTTTTTTAATAAAATCAGAAGCCATGTGTACTATGAACACCACTCAACTAGAAAAGGAGCAGGAAAAGCAAGTTTGCTTACCTTAAATGGTGTTTCCGTAGAAAGCAGGATGAATTAGCCATGCTGTCATGGGAACTGTCAATCAGGGCCCAGGAGGCGGAGCTTCCTAAAAGGAAACAGAGCTTTGCTCCGTGCGGCTGCGCGTGAGTTCCCGCGCAGGTAACAAAAATCTCTTCAGTCTATGATTAAGCAGTATAGGAACATATGTAGAAGCTGTCGACTATCCAGGGAGGTGGGTGGGGCAGCATGGCTAATTCATCCTGCTATTTACGGAAACACCGTTTACGGTAAGCAAACTTGCTTTTTCCCCCAGTCGATAGCAGGGCTGAATTAGCCATGCTGTCATGGGAGTCCAAAGCCTCCGATCATGCTTTGTAGGTATCTGGACAGTTCTTTGCATGATCAATGTAGAGTGGAGAAGTCTACTAAGAGATTACTCTAAGGAATGCAGAACTGCCCTTCCCATGTTGGCATCATTGGATGATTGTTGATCTAGGCAGTAATGCGATGTGAATGTGTGAAGAGACAACCAGATGATTGCTTTGCAAATGTCACTTGGCTGTACATTTCCGAGATGAGCTACTGACGTTGCTACCGCTCGTACCTGATGGGCGGTTAGCACAGAAGGAATAGTTAAATCTTGTTTGTTGTAACAGAATTGAATATACTGCATGATCCAGCTAGAGATGGTTCTTTTTGCCACTGGAGTACCCGTTTCTCAGAATGGAAGGAGACAAACAATTGTGATGCTCACGATGGTGAATGTCTCCTTTGCTTGTAGTATGCTAGAGCACATTTGCAGTCCAAGGTGGGTAACAAACGTTCCCTATTATTGTTGTGAGGCTTAGGGAAAAACATTGGCAGTTCAATTGATTGATTTAAATAAAATTGAGATACCATCTTTGGGAGGAACGATGGATGGGTCCTCATTACTACTTTGTGGTGATAAAGTTGAAGATATGGACTATAACGGACCAAGGCCTACAGTTCACTAACGCGACGTGCCAAGGTCACCGCAACGAGAAATACTACTTTCCATGTAAAGTATTTAATATGAGCCGAGTCTGGTGGTTCAAAGGGCGAAAGCTTTAGCTGTTCCAGTATAAGGTTGAGGTTCCATGGTACCGGAGGCTTAGCAATTGGTGGGCGAAGTAAGCCCTTTAGGAATCGAGAGATCAATGGGTGGAACGAAATTGGATGTTCTTGATGTGACCTATGATAGGCAGCTATAGCACAGAGATGAACCCGTACTGATGCAGTTGCTAACCCTGACTTGTATAAACTGTGAAGGCAGTCCAGAAGAGACTCTGGCGAACAATTCAAGGGTTCTATTCCTTTAGATGCGCACCAAGTGGAATACCTTTTGCACTTGAATCCATAATTACGTATAGTGGATGACTTTCTTGAGTGCACAATGACTTCCTGTGCTTCTAAAGATATGCCTTGTTCAGTTAGGAGGAGCCGCTCAGCCTCCATGTCGTCAAGTGAAGGGATGAATGAATCGAGTGCCGAAGAGACCCCACTTCTTGCGTTAAGAGATCTGACCGATCCAGCAATGAGATGGGTTCCGCGATGGAGAGGTCTAGTAAATAAGTGTACCACGGCTGTCGGGACCAAGCCGGGGCTATTAATATCAGCTGTGTTGCATCCTGGATACACTTTTGAATGGTACTGGTGATAAGAGGGATTGGAGGGAACGCATACATTAGTTCCTCTGTCCAAGGGAGTAAGAATGCATCCTGTGCTACCCGATGCTGAGTGGGCCAAACCGAGCAGAACCGAGGAACCTTTGCATTGTTCTCTGTGGCAAAGAGATCTATTAATGGGACTCCCCACTGAGCAAATATGTCAAGAGTCACCTGATTGAGTGTCCATTTGTGGGAGTAGAACACCCTGCTGAGTCTGTCTGCTCGGGTATTGACTACGCCCGGTAAGTAAGTCACTTGCAGATGGATAGAATGATGGTGTGCATGGTCGAAGATGAGCAGCGTCTCTCTGCAAAGGGATCATGAACCTGACCCTCCTTGCTTGTTTATGTAGAACACTGCAACTTGGTTGTCTGTGTATACCATCACCCGATGTCCCTGCAACTGCGGAAGAAAGGCCTGTATGGCATTTCGAATCGCTCTGAATTCCAACAGATTGATTTGTAGATTTTGATAGTGTTGGGACAATAGTCCCTGTGTCTCCAGGTAATCCAAGTGCGCCCCCCATCCCTTTCGAGAGGCATCCATGGTGAGTACTATGTTGTGTGGGGGAGTGCTGAATAAGGCACCCTTGTTTAGCGTAGTCTTGCTGAGCCACCAAGATATGTCGGTTGTCATTGCTGTGGTAAGGGTCAGTTTCTGAGTTAAGGGTTGTGAGTGTTGCTTCCACTGACGTTTCAACCCCCATTGCAGTTGTCACATATGTAATTGTGTGTTGGGAACCGTGAAGATAGCCACTGCCATGTGTCCCAGTACTGCTAGTATCTGTCGTGCGGAAGGATGCTGCATCAATCTGAGAGCACACAGCAGTCTGCATTTCCAATCATCTGTCCTCTGGCAGAAAAGCTTGGTTGCGAGTGGTATCCAGTTGTGCTCCTATGAACTGCAGGATTTGAGTAGGGTCAAGGTCATAGCTGATGACCAGCCCCAGTTCGTCTAAGCATTGGATTAATTGTTGCTGCAGAAGCATGGACGGGTTCGATGCCACTAGAAGCCAGTCGTCGAGCAATGGGAACAACTTCATACCTTTCTGTCGGAGGAAGGCCACCACCACTGCCATACACTTCATGAAAACTCTGGGGGCTGCAGATAGGCCGAATGGAAGAACCACATACTGGTAATGACTGCCCTGGAATCGAAAAGATAGGTAACGCCACGAAGATGGGTGTATCAGGATGTGTGTATATGCGCCCTTCAGGTCTATGGAGCACATAGACCTGTGTAGTTGTAGTAGAGGCAGTATAGTCTAAGGATACCATCTTGAACTTTTCCCTCACCAAGTATTGTTCAACTCTCGGAGATCTAGGATTGGGCAAAGACCTCCCGATTTCTTGGGAATGATGAAATATGGTGAATAAAAACCCTTGTTTTGGGCTGAGAGAGGAATGGATCTGATGGCTCCCTGCTGTTGTAGCGATTGTATTTCCGTCGCTAACTGAGACTGATGAGTCCTGCAGGCTGCTGTTTGCAGATGTGGGGGTAGTTGTAAAAATGGGAGTTGTTAACCGTTTTCCACAATGTCTAGTACCCAACGATCAGATGTTATGGCAGTCCATGCCGCTATTCGTGATGTGATTCTACCTGGCGGCAACACAGGTGGTGGTGGCGGCGGCAATTGAATACTTAAAAAGATTGTGATGGGGAGAAAGGGTGGAGTGAGTGCCGGTGAGACCTTGTTTCCTGCAGCTCGTACGAGTTTTGGCGTTGGAGGTGAGGACCCGGTCCTGAGGGCGAACCCGGAAGTGACGTCACTGGGAGGCGTCCCGTAGGACAGATAAAAGCAAGCACTCTGCGGTGCGCAGCCACCGGTGCGCCCCTTCTAAAGAAAATACTATGGGCAGAAAACACAAGTCAAAAAATTATACTTCGTCTCCTATGTTTCCACAGTCAAAAAAGATTGGACCAATGGACTCCCACATAACAAGAATGAGGGAGTCCATTCAGGGGGGCTGGCAGATGTGAACTCCTCTTTAGGAGTACCTTTGACCCCCATGTCCAAACAACATTCTCCCCTAAATCCTACTATGGAAGGTGCATTGGTTGAAGGTAATGTTATTGCTTCCCATGTGGATGGTAACCACACTATGACAAGAGTGGTTGACAACACTGGGGGCAATATACAAATAGGTGCAAATAACATAGGAAGTGAGAATATTATGAGAAAAAATATGGTTCCATGACCATCAGTCCTTGATTTAGGAAGTATAATTGAAGAAAATCAGTCTGAACCTGAAAATGTATCAATGTTAGACTTGTGGAGGTTAGTAATGAATATAGACAAGAAATTGTCAGGCATTGTTTCTAAAGTTTATACGTATTCAGTAGAGACAAGGGAGAAATTAGTGGACCTAGATGATAGAACTGATAAAGTGGAGCAGGCTTTGGCAAGTTTAAATCCTATGGTTAAAAATATGCAAGCAACCAATATATCCTTCATAAAAGATAACTTGGTATTACATACTAGAATGGAATTAATAGAAAATGAGAAGAGATCTCATAATCTACGAATATTAAATTTTCCAATATCAAGATTGATGTCGAATTTTCAAGAAGTATGTAATTGAAATTCTTTCTTACGAAAATCAGAATATTCCAGTGATTTCTAAAATGTATTATTTACCCCAAAGAAAAACATCTCAAGTTGTTGTAGGAGGTGTTGACACTAGGGAGTCCTGGAGTGTCAACTTTCCTAGAGGATTCATTGGATAACATAGCATCTCGAGCTACCTTGCTGGTTACCTTTCTGTTAAAAAAAAAAAAAAAAAAAAAAAGATAAGCATTTATTTTTTAGTAAATATTTTCAAAATAAAACCTTTGATTTTTTGCGGTCAAAAAGTTCAGGTTTTCCCTGATGTATCTCCGGCCACACAAGCAAAGCGGAAACAATTTTTGTCTTTAAAGCAAGCAGTCTTGGATATAGGTGCTACATATTTTTTAAAATTTCTGTAAAAATGTCAAATTATTTACGAAACAAATACATTTATTTTCTTTGATCCTTCACAACTTCAGCGTTTCATAAGGGATAAAACTCAATTCTTAGGTAGGGCATAGGAGTTGGTTGTAATGATAAAATGACAATGCACTCAAGTCTTTCTTTTCTCTTTCTCCCCTAGATGTGGGCTAGATCAGATGTGTCCTTTTTATTTTTTGTTGTTCTAGTGGTTATGTTATATTTGAAATATCTGTATACATGATTATATCATTTTGTTATAATTGTTATAATTAATTTAAAAAAAAAAAAAAAAAAAGATTGTGATGGCTTGGCTGGGACAGATGGTTGCTGTCCTGTGCCGCATTGAGACCTAGCATGACCTCTTTGCGATTGCGGTTGCTGCGGTCTGGTGCGGTTGCTGGCAGGAAGGAGTCCGGTAAGATGCGTAGGATCTGTAGGGACATCAAGAAAAAGACTGCCTACATCCTGGTGTAAAATAACGCCTCTGTGCCGGATACGATGACGGAGTCGCCAAAGACTAGACCGCAACAGCCTGCTCCTTTAGATTCACTACTGTCTCTTGGAACTTGTCTCCGAAAAGGTTTTCCCCCCTACACGGGAGGTTCGCTAGCTTACTGTGCACGTCCTCTCTGATGGCATGGAGCTGTCCGGCGAGCCGCAATTGCTGTTGCTCTGGAGGAGGTCTCAAAAGCCTCATAGACCGTCCGAAGCAAATGCCGAATGCCTTCTTCACTATCTAGAAGGGGCTGCGAAGTTGATTGTGTTGAGAGTTCTGAGGTGAAAAGCATGCCCTTAACTGCCTGCACGCACTCAGATATTGCAGGATGTAAAATTGATGCTGATGGATGCGAGCAGACAGCATTGTTGACTGGAAGGTTTTACATGCAAATTCATCCAAACAGCGATTCTCTCTACCTGGTGGGGTCGACACGGGCAACTTCGATTTCTTAGCCCGTTGCATGGCAGACTCCACCACGATGGAATTGTGGGGAAGCTGTGGTTGTGTACAATAAGGTGACTGTTGCATGCGGAACTGTAAATCTGCCTTACGAGACGGTGGCACTGTGGTGAGGGGTGTCTCCCACGACTTTTCCAAGACCACATCAAGAACTGCATGCGATGGTAAAGACGTTGGTTCAGCCGGCAGATCAAAGATCTTGAGGAGTCCTAGCGTTTCTGATCTTGGATCGGGTACCTTTTGAACATCCAATTGCAGGATGGAGCCCACCTTTTCTAAAAATTTCAGGTAGGATAAATACTCCGGAGGGGAGTACGATTCAGGAGGATCATCTGGTGGGTCAGAAGGATACCCCGTGGACGTGTCTGGTGACGTCTGAGGGGACTAGAATTTTACAGGAGAAGGTAGGAGCAGTATTGGTGGTTGCAGGCTTGGTGGAGGGGTTCTTGTCAGGGGTTCTGGTGTTGGCTCCCTCAATGTCGTCGCAGAGTGTGGTAAATTTGTGGTCAGGGATGGAGGGAAGAGCAAAAGCGGACTGCAAGAAGTCAAAGAACCCCGAGAGTGCTTCAGATAAGTGTGAAAAGGCCTGCTGTGCCTGAGGCGGCATTTGAGACTTCGACTGCCCTCATTGATGAGGTGGGGATATAGCTGCTGCTAAGATCTCTTACCTTTTCTTTCCCACTTGTTGTGGTTGTGGAATCAAGTCTGCAGTCAATCTCCTCTTTTAGCAAGAGGCTCCTGTAAGCTCTGGTCTTGCTCACAGTGTGATGGCCTCGAGGACAGGTTGGAGTGAGCTTGATGAGGAAGAGGACGACCGAGACGGTACATCAATACATTCTTCCTCTGATGTTGACACGTCATGTGTAAGCTGTCCCTTTGACAAAGTGGATGGACGTGATGATTGAGGACTTGAAATGGGCGAGTGTTGCTGCATGGATGCCCTCGAGTGTTTCTCGTGCCGGTCCTGAGACCTGGGTTTACGGTGTTCTTTTGGGAGATTGGTCCCAATCTCCGCTAACTTTGTCGGCACCTCTCCTCCCAATTTGGAAGTGAAATGTGATGAACCCCCTTTTGTATGAGTCAACTTCGACGCTTCTTGCATCGATGGTAGTGCTTTGAATCCCTTTTTCGCATCTTGCGTCGATTCCCGCGACGTCCAAACCATCTGCGTCGATCGAAGCATCGTGTCATTTGCCGAACGTCCTCCGTGCGTCGGCTTCTGGGTCACACTCTGAACGTGCGTCATCTTCTGCACCACAGTAGAAATTTGCGTTGAGACTTGCGCCGTGTGTGCGCCATGCTTCGGTTTCTTCGTGGTGTCGACGCAATGCGATGGCTGTGCCATCTTCGACACAGGCCTTGTGTTACTCGGTGCGGACAGAGCATGCTTCGGCATATCAGTTGCTCAGGTCAACTCAGACGCTGTCGGCCGACTATGTGTCTTCGCCGATAGGTTCCAATGGTGTTTTGGATGAGTCTTATGGGTTTCTCTGCCCCTGATGGTCTCTTTAGGCCTGGCCTGCCCTGCCCTCCAGTCCTGGAAGGGAGTGGCTCCATGGACACAGCTCTTCTTACCTTCGGGCCTATTGACTTTACCGGCCCCGGGTAAGAATGTGCCTCCTAAGGTGACATTCTATCTTTAAACTGAAAAACTTTTTATGAGGAGTGTGAAGTTCCGCGTGTGGAAAGAAACAGACTGAAGAGATTTCTGTTTCCTGCGCAGGATCTCACGCGCAGCCGCACAGACCAAAGCTCCGTTTCCTTCTTAGGAAGCTCCGCCTCCCAAGCCCTGATTGACAGTTCCCATGACAGCATGGCTAATTCAGCCCCATCGACGGGAAAATTAAGATCAGATTAGGATGTAAAACCTTGACAACACTAATCGTTTTTTTTCCACCTAGTGGGGTTAAACAGATAGTAATCAGAAGCTGGATCAAAATGATTCAAAACACTATCAGAATAAGCCCCACCCCATCATCTCGCCATTGATAGCCATCTCTATGTAGGACACTTATTTATTTTCCTCTCACATCAGAATAAAGCCACCAGGAATCAAAAATTAAAATTAATAAAAGAACTGCAGTCTGCAAAATTAAGATGATTAAAATGACGGTACCTAATGTACTAAGCTATAACAGATTTATACAAATGGAAATCTCTGAAGGGAAAAAAAAAAAGATCATTTGTATCAGTACCTAAGCAAAACAAGGGCTAAGACATAGAAGCCATTACCAGGGCCAGTGTTTCCCGACCAGAGCGTCATAGTACAGTGATGTGCCTTCAGACCAAATCAGATGTGCCATGAAAAGTCAACACTGCCTGATGCTAAGATCCAGGCTAGCACTTGGGCTCAGCTCTCAGCAACAAGAGACATGAGCAGTGGTCCTTAAACATGCAGGAACACCTTTCTGAGAATATTCGTAATCATGCACACTTCTTCCCAACTAAAGCATGACCCCTGGAGTGTGGTAATTAATGGGAAGCATGTACGGCATAGATAGCCAGACCCCGCTTTGTGTGGCACACACAGTGCATCCAGTACTCCCTCATCTTTCCCTTTTTAGTCCTTCCAGCCTCTGCCTTATTCCCAGGCTGAGTGAGATAGAGGAGCACATCTTGACTGGATCACTCATTCTGAATGTTGGCAGAAGGAGCAGCAGCAACAGTGGAGGAGCTCCAGTAGTCAGATGCAGTAGCCAAGGTAACTGAGCCAGCTGCCCACATCATATGATTTCTCCCTTCTAATAATATTTATCATATTTAGAGTACTACTGGATGCATTCGGTACTATACAATGGTGATAAGTATTCAAGTATGATAAATCCCTGCCCCAAAGAAAGGGAAGTATAATCTTTACTAGTTTTTAGGAGCTATGTATTAAAATATATATTGGACAAACTTCTTTGTTGATCTTTATTTCCATGCATTTGTGACCAGACCCTCCAGTCTGTCATTATATGTCCCTAGGTTCCAGTCTAGATGTACTATTAATGAGCCATCCCTTCTCCATCAGTCCTTTCTATTGGAGGACTGCAGTTGAAGGATCAACCCTATTTAACTTTGCCATTTTGTCATCAAGGGTGTGGCTAATGGTTAGTTTTGGTTAGACATAGAGCAAGAAAATTTGATTTCTCCCTCATCAGGCTTTTGCTTTTTGAAGAGGACCTCCACGGTGCACTCTCTGCTATCAGTTGCAGTAAGAGACTTTTTGTCAGACCCTTTTGGGACTCCTGAGCCCATTCACTCCCTGAATGTGGCAAGCACCTGTGATAGGCCTGGAAGCGCAAGATGTTTGATGGCCCGAAGATAAATATTTTTGAAAAGGGACTATATTTAAACTTTGCTCCTTTGGGGAAGGTCATCTTCTCTGGCTGGTCAGAGGACAAGGGATGAATAACAATGAACCCATTCACCCCTTGAATGTGGCAAGCACCTGTAGTAGTAACACAACAGTCGAAGATTTTGGATTAAGTAAATATTAATATCGTTTGTTGTGAGGAGGTTTTTTTAGCCACCCCTTCTCGCTGGGAGCAGGCTTGTATAGCAGGATCTCTATCCTTAAGACTTTCCTTCATGAGGAGTCACCAGTCTTAAACAACTAAAGCGATGAAGTAAGCCCTGGAGATTCCCATCCGGATCTCCACCTATATGGGACCAGGACATAGGGCTGGCTGTTCAGGAACGAGCTGGAGACTCAGGTAGGTCCATTTTTTCTGTTTTTTGAGGGAACCTTACCAACAGGATTCCCTGTTAGGCTGCTGGGAAAGCTTTTGTGCATTTAAATATCACCATGGGAAGCTCTACCCAGATTGCTGAAGTAAAGCACACCCACTCAAGAGACACACTCCTATCTGTACTAAATTCAGATGTAATAGCATATAAAATGGGACTTTGATTTAAGCTTTTAACAAATCAGTAAACTTATAATTTAACACCCAGTGCCCTGTCCTGCCTGGTTTGTGCCAGCATCTCTTCCATTGGGATGCTGCAGCTGTCAATACACACAGGGAATAACACTCCACTGCCCGGGCTATAAGCGAGAGCTCCCAGCCCCATAAAAAGAATCCACCTTTGGGTCAGGGAGTACAAACTACTGGAGGAGCGCTAGCTGGAGCAGTCCATGAAAAATAATAAATACGTTTGTGCGTGCTTGGAATTAAACACCCCACTAAGAGTTACCCATTCAAATACTAACACTGCTTTTCCCAAATTGTATCAGGTTGTATGTGATCTCTTTTATAGGGGCAGCGCAGGTAGTATCCCAAGAAAAGAGCTGATACTTCTTATCTTTGCATAGTGCTTAAGATGGGCCAAGAACATTGATCACAACTTACACGAAGGGCACCCTTCACTACGAACTCCTCACTGCCCACTCTGAAGGAAGATGTCACCGTGAGAGTTGAGCATCAATACGGGAACAGGGGAAGAATAATAAGTACTTGTCCCTTCACCACCCCTGCCCTTGCATTCAACGGCGACATTCGCTTACCGCAGCTCCCACCGACAACAACCACTACAGGTCAGAGAGGACAATAACAGCAGCTGTTCGAAACTACCCCGCCGCTGCCGGGTTTATTCAAAGGGAGACCGAACACTGTCGCATCACGCTGACGTCACGCAAGCTGCCTTCCTCCGGCAGCAGTAGCGGGCCGCCCACCAGCGGCGCGATTGGGCCAGCAAACTGGCAGAGATTGAAACGTCATCAAAGTGGACTGACACCTGAGAACGAAAAAGGATTCCTCTGGTTTGGGCGCGGAATCCCTACCGGTTTGGGGGCGGAGCTAGTGCGAAAGTGATGTTGGAGGCAGGCCAGTCCCGCCCAATCAGGATTACCAAGGGGGAGGTTTTCCCGCCAAATTTAACTTTTTTTTTTTTTTTTCCCCCTCTCCCCTTATTGCAGCTTTCTCCCTCGCGGCTGTGGGGGGAGTATTGTGTACAGCTGTACGCGCGTGTATGGGTACATAACGATGCTTAATAAACTGGCTGCAGCTGAAAGCTTGCTAGAAATTACCACCACGCCCGCTCCAGCAGTGTGCGTGCTTTTTGCAAAGAGCCCCCGCCCCCCACCGGTGTTGTTGCTGCTGCTTACCGGCAGTTTGGTTTTACAGATTATAAATTTTGTATCCGGAAGATTTTTAGAGGATAGGTAACAGAGATTCATACATCATTCTCTTTCAAATACTGTAATCTTTGGGGGTAGACAATATAGTGATACACTTTGCACATTTTGACTGCATTTATTTTTACGATTCAACAAACCAAGGTCTGTTTGCAACCATCTAATCTTTACTGTCAAATCAGGATATCCTGCAGGAAGCAAGGGAGTATCGGGGATGGGGTGGAGATGGAAGGGGGAAAATTGGGATAGTTGGAGAAGGAAAGAAGACAGTTCTCCATCTCACCTCCATCCCCTCTTTTTCTTATCCTCCCTTGCAAAACCCCTTTGATCTTACTCTTTCACTTCTCCCTCACATGAACCCATCACTCTTCCTGATTCACTCCACACCCCATGAACTCTTCACTCATCCTGGTTCACTTCTGCCCTGACCCATATCTGTCACCCTCCCCACACCACCATCCCCATTTCACTCCATCCCTCCCTCTCCCTACAATCCAGTTTACTCTCTCCCTCCTATGCCCCTTTCTCAGTTCCCTCTGTCCCTCCCCACGCCCCCGGTGATTGGTTCACTCCCTTCCTTACCCCCAGTCTGTAGCTGTTGAATGTACTCTGGGAGAAGGGCGTCTGGTCTCCCATGGGAGAATGGTCCCAGTCTCTTTCGTAGCAGAGGCCACTTGATGATCTGCTGCCTTTAGAGGTCGTGGTGGCGACCTGTCTGATATGTTCAAAGAGACCACCAAATGCGTCGATGACTTCCGATGGTGTGTGCCTTCGGTGCTTTCCGTGGCTTTTTGCTTCGAGCCTGCTTCAATTAGGGGGTGATGCTTCGATGGTGAGTCGTGCGTCAAAGAGTACGTCTTCTTTGTGCTGTGAGTCAATGTATGCGTCGGTTGCTCGGCATGCCTCGGTCTTGCGCCGTGCGTCGATGGAGGTGCATTGTGCGTCGACCGTTGGTTTGGGTCGGCGTCATGTTCCTGTCCTGTGTCGTAGATTTCTTTAGCAGCGCAAGCATCAACGGTATCTGCATTGATGCAACTGGTCTAGACCCCGACGCATCCGACACACCTGAATGTCCGAGGCTCCGCGGTCGCTTAAGTTTCTCATGCCTGTGCTTGGGATGTTTTTGGGAGCTTCTGCTCGACCCCGATAGATCCCGATGGGGTGTTTGTGGTGTCCTGTGGGAGTCTTGACCCTTACGGATTCTCCCTTCGTCGACTCCAGACCTAGAGGATGGGACATCCACGGACGAAGCTCGTCTTATCTTCGGGCCCGAAGGCTTCGAAGGGCCTGGGGAAGAGTGCAACTCAGATGGCGTAGCTGAAGCGCCCACATCGCGAAGTTGCTCCAGTTTTTGTGCTCTTTGTCTCTTGGCCCTGGGCGACATGCAGCCACAGTGCTCGCAGTCGCATTGATTGTGGTCAGGGCCCAGGCATCTGTAGCATCGATCATGTCCATCGGTGATGGACATGATCTTTCCGCATTTCCAAGGCTTAAAGCCCGATGGCCTCAGGGCCGATTTTTTCGACATTTTTTTTTTTACAATTAGTAAACTTATTGTGAGGAGAAGAGAAGCTCCGCGTGCATTCCCGCGCGTGGAAAGAAACAGACTGAGGAGAGATCTCTTTCCTGCGCGGGAACTCACGCGCAGCCGCACAGAGCAAACTCTATTTCTCTTTGGAAGCTCCGCCTCCCGGGCCTGATAGACAGTTCCCATGACAGCATGGCTAATTCAGCCCTGCTTATCAACGGGAAAGGTGATAGTAGCATGTAAGATTTTCCAACATCAGGGCTTAATTTGTGGGGGAACGGGGTAGAACGCAATTCCAGTACTTATTTTCAGCTTAAGAGCAGTGAGTAGGGTATTCTACTCCAGCCCTGGGCTGAGCCTAACACACACAGAGAAGTGAACAGCCACTCTGCTCCCTAATCCAGTTCCTCCTCTCTTGCTCCCCCTTACCCCCACTTCTCCTGTATTGCAGGGAACAGAAGGGAAGGGGTAATACTGAAGCAAACACTACAGATTCAAAGAACAAACATACATAAAAGGTTTGAATTAGCACAAGTTTGAAAGCTGTGAGCAGTAATGTGAAATCACTACTTATATGATAATTTCCTTTCCTCCAATGAGGCCAGGTTAATCCACGACCAGAGGGTTATGCACCTCTACCAGCAGATGGAGACGGAGCAAAGCTGACGTCATGGTATATAAACTCCTGCACGGACATCAGCCCACCAGTATTCTCTGCAAAAGCCAACTGTGAACAAACTAACAACACTTGATTATAACTTTAATAGACAACCTCTCAAGTACTCAGTCAACAGGAAACACTGAGCTCAAAGAGGGTAACATGACTAATCTAGGGACTAAAACTGACATTTATCAGTTATCCCCAGTCATGCAGCCACTCAGGAGGACCATAGAGCCATAAACCGGCAACCAAGGGCAGGAAGGTGGATTAACCTGTCTTCACTAGAGAAAAGGAAATTATCAGGTAAGCAGAAATTTCTCATTTCTCAGTATTCAGTAATCCACAACCAGTGGGATGTACCAAAGCTACTCCTGAATAGAGTGGGAGGCTGCCCGTTGTCCAACCAACACCATATGCACAGAGGTTGCATCCTCCCAGGTCTGCACATCCAGGTGGTAATACTTGGAAAAAAGTGTGCAAGAAGGAGCACATTGCAGCTCTGCAAAACTCAACAGGAGATAACAATCGAAGCTCCACGCTCCACCCATGACACTGCATGAGCTCTAGTGGAATGAGCCCTAAATTATCTATGTAACAGCTACTTAGCATCCATATATGTGGCCGTGATAACCTCCTTAGCCCAACGGGCTAATGTAGCCTGTGACACTGACTCACTCTATTTACCTCCACTGTGGAGAACAAACAGGCAGTCAGTCTTCCTGAGTTTTAATAACCTCCAATACCAAATCAGATGCCTCTTGACTTCCAAGAATGAATATCATCCGCAACGGATAATATTCATCCACATCTCTCTCCCTGACCAGCATTTGCAGGGAAATCGATTGGGTCAAATGAAAATCCAAGGCAACTTTCAGTAAAAATGGACAGAACAGTTGAAAGTTGGACCACTCCTGGAGTCACCCGCAGGAACGGTTCCCGGCAGGAAAGAGCCCGCAGCTCGGACCAGACATGTGGAACAATTCACCACTAGAAACACCATCTTCAAGAATTTAACCTCAAGGAGTGGATAAAAAGTGGAAATTTGCCAAAATTCTAGAACCAGATTAAGGCTTCATGAGGGCACCGGCAACTGCAAGGGAAGACAAAGAAGCTTCCCCTCCTCCAAAACCGGGCCACATCCGGATGGGCTGACAAGGATTCACAATTCATCTGACCCTTGAAAACAAGCAAGAACTGTCACCTGCACCTTCAAGAATTTAAAGGACAAGCTCTTACGTGACCCATTCTGTGAGAATTCCAAAATGAGCGGGATCTTAACAGAACAAGGAAATACGCCTCGTTCCTCACACCAATCCTCAAAACTTCTCCAAACCCGAATGTAATCTAAAAAGGGGGGAGAACTTTTATGCGTGAAGCAAGGTGAAAATCACAGCAGTGGAAATTCCACACTTCAGCAACCTTGACCTTTCAAGGACCATACCGAATGACAAAATTGAGACTGACCTACACGAAGAATAGGTCCCTGTCGTAGCAGATCCCTGTGGACTGGTAACTGGAAAAGAGAGTCTGCCAGGAGCCTCCATACATCTGCATACCACAGCCTCCTAGGCCAATCTGTAACCACCAGAAGCACAAGTCTTGTGTGTCCTTCACTCTTCCAAATCACCCTGCCTGACATGGACAGGGGAAAAAGCATACTGAAGCTTGATTTCCAGCCACTTCTGTTTGAGAGCGTTGATGCGTAATGACTGCAGATATCCCCTGTGACTGAAAAAAGGGAGGAACCCTTCACATTGAGCAGTGTCTCAAGCAAGTCTATAAATGTTAGGTCCCAGCAGCCCACTATGAGCTGGAATGCTATATCAGACAATTCCCATTCTCCTGGATCCAGATTCTGTCTGCTGAAAAAATTGGCTCTTACATTCTTTTCCCACAATGTGGGAGGCAGAGATTTCCTGAAGATGTACTTCCACCCATTCCAAGAGCTGGGCTATTTTCTGCAACACCTGCTGGCTCTTGTTGCCCTCCTAGTGATTGATGTAAACTACTGTCGTTGCAGTGCCTGACATTACTCGGAGCACTTAACCCTGCCGGCATTCAACGAACCGCAAGCATGCCAACTGAATGGCACATGCTTCCAGATGATTGATTGCTCCAGAGAGACTCCTCTGCAGTCCAGCTCCCCTTGTGCCATCAACTCTTGACAGTGAGACTCCCAACCCCTGAGGCTCACATCCATTGTGAGTACTAGTCAATCCGGTGTTTGTAGGGAAATGACCTTCCTTAGATGATTTGCTTTCAACCACTCCTGCATTTGGATGCTAATCTCCATGGGTAACTGAAGCTGTATTGAGAAGTCCTGAGACTGTGGACTCCATTGTGCAAGCAGTATGTGCTGAAGAGGATGCCTATGCGCCCTTGTCCATGTAACCATTTCTAGGGTGGCTACCATCAACCAAACACCTGCAGGTAAGACCATACCACCGGGAGAATTGCTTCTGTCAATAGCCGCACCTGCGCTATCCATTTCTGAATGCAGGCCTCCTGCAGGAGCACCCTGCATTGCTTCATGTCAAAATGAACACTAAGAAACACCAGCATCTGAGACGGCTGTAACTGAAGACTCTCTCCATGCCCTTGGCCCAAATTATCCAAATATCAAGGTACGGGTGGACCAGAATACCATCCTGTCTCGACACTGTCGCAAGGTCCTGGGTGCGGTGGCCACACCGAAAGGTAGCGCTCGAAAACTGATAATGTCGCTCCAAAAACATCGAACCACTGCTCCAGCCAAATGTGAATATGTAGATACACCTCTGACAAATTCAGAGATGTAAGAAACTCCCCAGACTGTACTGCCATTATCACCGAGCATAAGGTTTCCAAGCGTAAATGAGCCACTCGCATTGACTACTGACTCCCTTTAGGACCAGGATGGATTGAAAGGAAACCTTGTTGGATACAATAAAATAAATGGAATAATGGCCTGTATTTTCTTGTTACTTAAGCACTAGAAACACGGCCCACCAACTCAGAGGCATTGACAATGTAACCTCCACTGCCAGCCTCATTTCCAGAGAGTCACAGGGAGACGCCATGAACTTGTCCCAAGGACGCAGAATTCCAGAGCATGGCTGTCCCATATCACCTCCAGAACCCACTGGTCTGATGTGATCTTGACCCTCCTCCGGATAAGAGGAGACAGGCGAACCCCTACCTCCAGTTCTAGGAGGTGGGTTGGCACACCTTCATTAAGGGGGTAGGGATGCATCGCCACCTGAGTCTATGCCTTGTCTGGGCTACCTGGGCCGAAAGGACTGAGACCTTCTCAGAAGTCACTTCTCTGTAAAATCGAAAATATCTGAAACCCCTAGCAAGGCCCGTCATGCCGAAAGAGAGTGGCACCTGCTTTTAATCCTCTGATTAAGATCAAGAATGATTTTTTAAGGACGATTTCGTAAGATTAGATTTTGAAATTGTAGCCACCAACCAAATCTCAGCTACAACTGGTGTGTGGCTGCTAACACCGAAGCCACTCCTCTGGCAAAGGAATGGACCAAGGCACAGCTCACATCCGCCAAAAAGGTGGCAGCCTGTTTCATCACTGCCCTGGTATTCATACCAGTCTCATCAACTTCCTAAGATAGAAGCAAACAAGCACGAGCCACCAAGGAGCAGGAGGAGGCTAACTGCAATTCATTGCCATTGTCTCAAGGCCTGTGTGAGGATAGCATCAACTCTCCTATCCTGCGCATTCTCCAATGCTGCTCCCCCTTCTGCAGGAAGGTCGTCCGCTTGGAGACTGCACAGATCAGTGCATCCACTTTTAGAAAACGCAACTGCTCTCTCCTGCTGTTAGATCCAAGGGGCACAGCCCGACCAAGGCTCGTCCTCCTTTAAAATTAGTTTCCAGAGCACCCCATTCCAGGCCAGTCAAGGTATTAAAACAGAATTCTTCTTTGGCTCAGACATAAAACCAACACCCGGCCCTCCCAGCATCATCATTGTGTCTGGGAGATCAGAGCCAGCGACCTATCTATGATTCCAAACCCGGAGGGATTTCTTTATCCTCCAGAGAGTAAGGATTGCCCTCATCATCCGAGCCAGCAGGGTTCCAATCAGTGGGAACACTCAACAGGCTGACGCTTATCCACGGCACCAGACTTGTGAGACTCTGCAGCCTGCGATCCTGAACTTCCAGTTTTGGCCAGTTCCCCCGAACATTAGAAGGGACTGCAGCCCTTGAAAAAATTCCACCGAAGAAAAAGGTGAAAGGATTCATACCAAAATCAGGGGGCATCAGAGAGACGCCCACGGAGAAGTTCTCTCCTGCTGAATTCCAGATAGGGGAGCCTCAAAATCAGGCAAAACTTCTGACAGATCTCCCTCCGGTTCCATTCCCACATCCTGCTGGGAAGGGCCGAGCTCAGCCAAATCTGTGGGCAGCAACTCTCCCTGAGCCTCCAGGCAGTGCTGACAAGATTAGAGGGGACATCCTGCTCTGATGCCTGAATATGGCAAGTAGTGCAAATCACAAGGTGCTTAGGATTCTTTGCTACCAGCACCATAGATAAGACATCCACTAGCAGCATGCTTATAAACAAGCGTCTGATAATTGTGCATCCAACTTTGTGTCCTGTACAATGCAAGCCAGAACAGGACACTAAAAAACGGGATGCCCAAAATTATGGTACACAAGTATGGGACACCTGTATTTAAAACAGGACGTCCCATTAGTGCGTTTTCTCTCATGATGAAGAGCTTAGGCACTAGGATCCGAGGAACGCATGAACTACGGACACCCAAAATTTGGATGCCCAATCCGTGCGATCCAGGACGGACACTCAACCTGGATGAGCAGGCACAAACCAATATAATTCACTGTTTTGTGGCAGACTTGTGCAGAAGGAAGCATGTGAATGCCACCGCAGCCTACCAAAAGGCTGCTCAACCCAACTGCCACAACTCCCCAAACTCCTCACAGAGGCGGAAACAAACATTGGATCAACATGCCGAGGCTCGGAGACCAGACCAGAAGATGGTGAGAGGAATCCCTAAAATTACCCCTCTCTCTTATGTATTATTTATTTATTTATCTACATTCCCTTACCTGAGCTCAGCCCCTTCTGGCCGAGTTGGTCTCTGGCTGCAGGGGGAGAGGACTAATGCCTTCAACGCCACACCCGCCTTCCTACACCTGCTAGCCTCTGAGCTGATTCTCTCCTGGCAGCTAAGTCCACGCTGGAAAACCGGCTACCAGATCAAGGCACTTGACTGAACGAAGGATCTTGAGATTTCACCTCAGGAGAACTCAACTGAGGGAGGGACCACAAGGTCTTCTTTTCTCCTCCCCCTTTAAAAAAAAAAACCAAAAAAAAAACCAAGCAATCCCCAGTAGGGAGATGCATATCTACCATCTGCTGGAGACAGAATACTGGCGGGCTGAGGTCAGTGCAGGGATATATATATATACATATATATATATACACATATATACACACACACACCCACCCCTGCTGACATCGCTATAGATATATATATATATATATATATATATATATATAAATGTTAAATAGTTTGTACCAAATCGCTAATCTCAGCAACCACTTAACAGATTGCGTTCAAATTTGGACACAAGTTTCACCTCACATACGGCAAGGATCTTCTACACTTACATTACATATATGTCACACCGGGGGCTGGTAAAAAAGTTTTAAAATTTGGTTCCACAAAACAGCGACATCTGGTGGACGTAAGCGGAAGCTCTTACACCTTGCACAAACGCTCACACCCCACACACACGTGACCAATGTTTGCGATTCACACACCATCCGAGCAGACACAAATCCACCCTCCTCACACCCCCCCGCATACATGCCAATTGTACTTATTTCACACACCCTCAAAAAACCCACTAAATACCAGCATGCTACACCGGGAGGCCACTCACATGCCACATTTATTTATTTATAATTTTTATATACCGACATTCTTACATTTATTTATTTTTTTTTATTTTTAAAAACTTTTCTATACCGTCGTTTAGTAGAGCACCATCACAACGGTTTACAGATAGGCACAAATATGTTTGGTTTGGTTTCTAGATTATCCAAAAGGTGCCAGTATTATACGGTTACATAGTTCAATAATATATTCTAAATGGGGGATGGGTGTTGTTACCAGTTATGATTGTTAGCGCAATCATATGTTTATACTGTCATTCAAATATAATACTTAAATATAAGAAAAAATAATAAAATTATGCAACTCTGCATTTTATACTGGTGACTTTCAGCTGTTTTTGTGTTGTTATTCAGCTACCTCACTGTGAAATGCTTTTTTGAAGAGCCATGTTTTTAAGCCTTTTTTGAAGAGTTTTAAATCTTTCATTAGCCTTAATTCCAGGGGTAATGTGTTCCATAGTAAAGGTCCTGCCAAGGATAGTGCTCTCTCTCTGACTTGGGTCAACTTTGCTGTTTTGATTGATGGAATGGTTAGTAGAGCTCTATTGGCTGATCTGAGATTTCTTTGCAGGACATGTAATCGTAGTGCGGTGTTTAGCCAATCAGCCTGTTCGTCATTTATTAGTTTATGCACTGTGCATAGTGTTTTAAATTGTACTCTTTGTTCTATTGGGAGACAGTGTAAATCTGCAAGAGTCTGGGTGATATGATCTCTTCTGCTTTTACCAGTAAGTATTCTGGCAGCTGAGTTCTGTAATATTTGCAGTGGTCTGATAGTAGATTATGGCAATCCTAGGAAAAGTGTGTTACAGTAGTCCGTGCTGGCAAATATTAATGTTTGGAGTACTGTACGAAAGTGTTCCTGATTTAATAAGGGTTTTAGTCTTCTAAGGGCCATTAGTTTGGCGTAGCCTTCTCTTGCTTTTATTGATATGTGTTGTTTAAGGCTCAATTCCGTATCTATAGTTACTCCTAGGTTTCTTGCTTTATCGGTTAGCTCAACTGATTTGCCATTTTTTAGTCGGATGAGATTTTGAATTCTTTCAATGTTTTTTCGTTCAAGATGTATAAATTCTGTTTTTTCGATGTTGATTACTAGTTCCATTTGGTTTAATAGTTGTTTTATTATGTCTAGGTATAACATTGCAAAATTCAGTGTTTTTTCAATTGTTTCTTCAACCGGTACAATTAACATCCGATGTAAATCATACCGGTTTACATTAAACAGAATAGCAGGAAATAAATTTCCATAGTCTAATACAATGAACATTTCTAATTAAAATTGTTAACAAGCGAAAAGAAAAGGTAAAGAATTGGAATAAAGGTTAAATTACAGAAAAATATAAAAGATTTTTTATTTTTTTTTAAGAAGCACAAGGGTTGCACGAAGGGGTGCACAAAGGGGAGAGCCCCTTTGTCGCGCGACGCCTGATTGTGAGGCGCTCTTCAACCGTCGCCGGGGCTCCCAGTGACGTCAGGGGGGGGGGGCATGGTCACACATTGCATCGCAGTCATTCATTTCCCTCACCTCCTGCTGTTGGTTCCGTATCTTTTTTCCCCCTGCCATTCAGTTTGGTGTTCAGTTCTCGTGGGGGCCCAGGATGGAGGGTGGCCTCCCCGCTCGCCAGCGCCTGTTGGTGAGGCGCTCTTCAACCGTCGCCGGGGCTCCCAGTGACGTCGGGGGGGGGGGGCGTGGTCACACATTGCATCGCAGTCATTCATTTCCCTCACCTCCTGCTGTTTGCAATTCCCACACCCTATGAACTCACACACAAACACCATCCTCACAACCCTCACGCACATGACTTTTCTACTTACTGCCCTCAACCTCCGAACGCACTGAAAACTGCAGAATATTTCGGGCAACACCACTCCGGGACACATCGCATACATTACGGCTGTTGGCTGCCAGGATTCAAAATGGCGCCGACAGTTCTTTCCCTTACTAGGACACTCGGGAACGCCAATAGCGGCAGTAGCCCATGTGACATAGTAAGGGCGAGGGCCTGTCGACGCCATTTTCTGAACTGGCAACCGGTGCACCTTCGTCCTTACTATCTCAGCGAGATGACCGCTCCCATTGCTCCACCTCGAGGGCCCGGCACCAATACTTCCATGCTGGAACGAACGCCCGCTCCACAGACTACCATTTTTGAAAGGTATCGTCGGGCCTGCGGGGGGGGGGGGGGGCGTGGGGATGTTCTTGAGTCCATGTTCGGGGGGGTGGGGCCAGGGGCAGTTCTGAGATTCTGCAACTCTTGTGGGTTAATCTATTTCATCGGCCTGGGGGGGAAGGGAGGGTGGGGGAGGCTTATATAAACACAATGTTTCTGTGGGGATTACTTTGGGTGCAAAGGGGGAGGGCACACACAAACACATACACAAAATGTGCACCACCTCCGAAAGGTTACAAAACATTCCTCACCAGGTGGGGAGTCACTGAGGTGGCAGTGAGGGGAGGGAGAATAAGGAAGGAGGTAACTGTCAGGGGAGGAAGAATGAGGGGAGAGGTGAGTGTGAGGGGACAGCGTTGAAGTGGAGACAGGGGAGGGAAGGGGGGGGGGGAGTGACCAAGGGGGAAGAAGATGAGTGACTCAGCTAAGTGAGCAAGCGGAAGGGGCAGAGAGGGCAAAGAATCTGACTCAGCCACTGCAACGCTTTACTCTATCTCCAAAAAGTTTTAGTTATCTGTAAACCGATACGATGTGCAAACGGCTATCGGTATATAAAAACCTATAAATAAATAGAGGTGCATAACCCACTAGTCATGGATTAACCTGGCTGAATGCTGAGAAATGCCAATTGTCAAGTATGTTTGAGTAGTAGAGGACATACAAATCGGGTGCTGCTAAATGTATCTAGTATTATACAAACAATTAACGTGCGAATGTAGAGGAAAATGCTTTCTGTAAGAATAAATGCCATTCAGTTCTAATATTCATATTGAATAATGCAATGTGTGATAAATGCAATACTATAAGGGGGGGTGTGTGAGAGAGAGAGAATTCACACCTACACCTGGCCCATTTCCTGTCTCCAATCCAATATTATTCCTTTGTAGTCACTTGCTTTATTATGAACGTATGTAAATCATGAAGGGAGGGCTCTCATCAGAACCTCTTTATTACATTCATTATATATGTAACACTAACACTTGAAAATGGGTTCTAATAGGTCACTTTCAAGAAATAAGTGAATAAGACTATAATAAAAAGGTACACATTTTTTTAAAAAGTAATCTTTTTAATTATTTATAAAATTTAAAACAAATTTCAAAGCAAATTTCTATCTAAAATACAGGCAGTCAGGAGATTTTTTTTTAAGTCAATCGTGCCATCTGTTCTATAGTTCCCGATTAAAAAAGAGCATAACAGCATTAAAAAAAAACAAACCTCAAAAAGAAAATAGAAGAAATAAGAGCAGACATGTTTCTTCATTTCGAGGATAATTACATAACCAACCCCTGCTTCCAGCATCCGAACCTCCCAACCTATCAGAGATGCGATAGCAGGGAATTTTCACGTCTTGACAATTACCTGCAAACGTAATCACGTTTTTCTGCATCACATGCCTTTTCTTACTACCATGTTTCTCCGATAAGACAGGTCTGATGTTCTTTTTTAGCTCCGAGAAAACGGTTAGGGCTTATTTTCAGGGGATGTCTTATTTTTTTTTCTATGATTGGTGAATGAGGACAAGGCTAAGCCCACCTCCTCTTTCGTTCACCAATCAGATTCAATTTTCGGCCGAACCTTTTGGTTTGGCCTTCATTATCGGCCCGCCACAGGAAATTTCGTTTTCCCACTGTTTGGGGCGATCGTATTTCGTCTGCCCCCCTCCCCCCCCCCCCGAAACGAAGCCCGAAACCTGGGGGGGCAGGTGGGGGGTTGTAAAAAACAGAACAAAAAAACCCCCCAAACCCACCCCAACCCTCCAAATTTAATTCATTGCAAACCCCCCCAAAACTTGCCAAAATTCACTGGTGGTCCAGCAGGGGTCCAGCGATCTCCCACTCTCGGGCCGTCGGCTGCCAGTAACCAAAATGGCGCCGATGGCCCTTTGCCCTTACCGTGTGACAGGCTACCAATGCCATTGGCTGGCCTCTGGCCGCCCGGGTTTCGGTGTCCCCCCCCCCCCCCCACCAGGGAATTTCGGTAAGTCTTGGGAGTGGGGGGGGGGGTCGGGCAAGTCTGGGGTGCAACCGCACCGTGCTGGTACACCTATAACTAGGGCTTATTTTTGGAATAGGGCTTATATTTCAAGCCCTACTCCAAAAATCCTGAAAATCAAGCTAGGGCTTATTTTCAGGGTAGGGTTTATTATCGGGGGAAACACAGTAAGGAAAAATCACAGGGGGAACAAGGTCTGTGATGTCATGACGTTGCCAACTGTGCGACGCATGTGGGATACCTTTCCATTGCAACCATCAAGTTCTCCGTGCTCACTGAGGGGCAAAACGTAGAACAGACGTCTGCCATGTCTTGACAATTAATTCACTCCCTGTTCATTTTACGCCCTATCGCTCCCGTTCAGACCAACAGGGCCCATCAGGAAAAAAAAAAAAAAGGACGCAAAGACACCACCCTGGGTGGCCTGACAACAAACAACAACTTAAAAAAAAACAAAAAACCCAACACATAGGAAGCAAGGAAGCTGCTCTTCCAGGTGCCGTTTTCTTACTGCACGACTCCAGGCCCTCTTTCTGCTTCTCTGTCTCTAGCTTCTGCAGCCTCCTAAATCCAGGCCAGTTCTTTGGGAGCTACATCTGCACCATATAGTAAGTAGCAACATCGTAAAGACACCTAGCCACACGCACGGGAAGCCTCACTATTTCACTCACCTACACACGAATACACCGCGCCTCCCTGTCACTCTCTCGTGCCCGTGCATAAACACAGGCACATTTCTTGTGATCCTGACACCTACACGCACAACCCCGGACTGCTTCCTTGTCTCACTTATATGCACAGCCTTACTATTTTCCTCAAACGTACAGCATTGCCTCTCCCCTCCCCCCCCCCCCCATACAGCCTCCTATTTTTCTCTCATTTACAGACACACACACACATATATATCCTTCCTAGATTTCTGCATACAGCTCCCTCTCTCACTCATTTACATTGACAAATATAGCATTCTTAGTTCTCTTTCACTTACACATATATCCTCCCTCTATCTCTGTGGTATAAAACAGTCATACCATACATTTCACCAATTATTACTGATGGCTACATTCTGTCAGAATACAACAGGCTTGCCAATAATGTATATAATAAAAAAAGAAGTCCTAGGGATAGGGTTGAAAAACATACAAGCTAATATTTTGAGTAGTTTGCTGTAAAGGAGGCCCAATTAATGTCCTCACACGTAATGGAAAATGTTGAGGTCCCCAGGGTTTTCACTATTGTTTTGGTTATTCATTATCAAGCAGTAACTAGATAACTGGTACGCATCTTTAGGTGGTAAGAGATATACTTTTACAAGAAAAAGTTGGACGTCAGAGAGCATCTTTTCTTACTGTAATAGGGTTTTGTATAAGTCATGTACTGTCATTTCGTATGATCAGTTGCTGTGCAATGAGTCCTGACTTGCTGAAACAGATGTCGCTCATAGCCTAATCATGAATGTTTATATAAAGAAAACCACCCACATCCAAATGGTGCCCTAACACTTTCAATTCTTGTATAAACAAATTATTTCAAAGAGGATTACAGTTTCATAATCGGGTCATCTGTTTTTTTTTGTTTTTAAATGAAATGCACAAATTAAACATCCCTATATATCCCTTCATCTGAGCCATCCTTCCTCACTCCATTCCCCCCCTATTTTTAGTCACCCTCATCTCCCATCGCCCGTACTTAGTTACCACTTTCCCGCTAATTACATGTCACTTTCTCAGCTACGGTATATATGTATTTATTTTGATATATAATGATAATCTACACCGCTGATTAAATATGCCATGCATAGCTATTAATTCCTTTGATTACCTTGTTCTATGTACATGCATGTATATATTTTTGTCATATACTGATGACATTTTCTAAACAAAGTTCTACATAGTAATTATTCCGCTCACACGTATTAGTTACATTAATGACCTAGTTTTATTTTTTTTCCCCTGTATCTGAATTGTTGTTCACTAAGTTATATGTAAAGCCTGTTGCTGAATTGCTGTTCACTGTAAACCGATTAGATGTTCCAAGCGATTATCGGTATATAAAAACACTAAAGAAAATAAAATAAAGAAAATATATAAAGAAAAGAATATCAATGTGCATGATGTAAGACTCAGAAAAACACCCTGTCCCCCATGAACAGCTACCGAGGGCAGCCCATGGCTGTTGAAAGTAGAACAATTGAAGTCAGAGAACTGGTTAAACCGAGGAATTGTTTTCACCTCTCTGATTGAAAGCCCTTAGAAGTCAATGTTTGGGCCTTATTAACAATGTTTAAAAAAAAAAGTAGTAATAAATCACCTACACATACCATATGCACTTTTTATTTATTTTTAGTGTGTTAAAATCAGCCAATAGGAATTTTGAATTAACATTTGCAGAAAGATGTCATGTTTAATAACTTTGTGCAGTGTAGAGGATGTCAGCTTCTCTTAACTGAGATTCACTGAAACACAACTTGACCAGGGTTTCCTAAACTTTTGCACACAACTGTACCTTGCTTTGAGCACAGTGTGAGGAGGTAAATAAGAAATGTTTAAATAATCTCAGACATGTGGAAATGTGCTTGTCAGTTGAGAGAAATGTGACTGGTGATCAGTTTGGTGGTAAAGCGTTATAAATAAGTCAAACAAGTTGTAAATACCTTTTTACTGGACTAACATACGTTTACGGCTAGTTACACTCCTTTGGGTCAGAATGTGCTGATAAATAGTAATGAAGCAATCTGTAGAGGCTAGATGTTGGAAATGAAGAAAGGAGTAGTCTGTGCAGAGCAGCCGTTACTACCATGAGCAATTTGCTGAGCAGACTGGATGTACCATTTGGTCTTTATCTGCCATCACTGCTATGTTACTATGTATAAACTCTTGATGTGATTTTTTTTTAGTGGCTTTACAAAGGTCGATAGAAACATTTTTCCAAAAGGAGTCGCTACTGTTGGGGCTGGGCCCTGCCTGACGGTTGATAGGACAGCTACTGCCCATCTTCTCTCCATCGACACAAGCTGCTTATTGGTCACATCCTCTCTCCCAGTTCCCCTTACTCCCCAGCCAACTATTTTCCATTATCTGTGGCTTGCTTGTCCATCTATGTAGCTACAATTACCACATGAAGACTGATTTCCCTTTCTCCTCCCTACCCGAGTCCTTTTTCCTCTCTCATTCTTGTTGGCAGGACTGTAGCAAACCAACTAGCCAACTTATGATTCCAGGAGCATCACACTTTGGACTGTAGAGGAGGCTTGGTACACATGTAAACCGCATCGATGTATTATGATTTTGCGAGTGACAATTGATACATAAATGGTGGGCAGGGAAGTTGGCATCATGATCAAGGGAATAGTGAGGACCTAGAATCAAGCTGTGGGATTTGAATAAAGAGGACTGGAGTTGAAATGGGGGGGAAGAGGAATTGAGAGGAACAGCAATCAAGCTTGAGGAGAGTGGGTAGGAGAGAGAATGATGGAGATGGTAATAGATGGAGGGATGGGAAGGAAGGAGAAGAGAGGCAAGAAGGAACAGAGATGGGAGTGATGAGACGGATGGAAAGAGGGGAAGATGGAGATGGAGAAAAGAATTTTTGTTGGGAAAAAGGAATTAAAAGGTGAAATGTGGAGGAAGGAGAAGAAAGGAAACAGTAAGATAGGGAAAAAAAAGAAGAGAATGGGCTGTATAGGAGAGGAGTGGTAAGGGAAGATTGAGGACTGAGAGGAGGAAAAAGGTGAGATGGGAGAAGAAAAAAAGAGCCATGGCTGACGGACTGAAAGGAAGGCAGCTAGAGGGCTGAGATTGTGGGTGGAGAAAATGAAGGAAAAAAAACAAGTGTGGGTCAAGATGGAGAGAAGGAAAAAGGTGATAGAAGGGAAAGAAATCACAAAGAAAAGGAGTGGAAACAAAAACAAGGACGGAAGCCCAAGAAGAAGGCGATCACAGAAGGGGCAGAAAACAGTTTAGGAGGAAAAATAAAACAGATTTTTGTCAGTATTGATAGCACACTGTGGTTGTAAACGTGATATGGAGTTCTGGAGTATTTAGCATTGGGTAGTGTAGTTTATTTTAAGTTGCAGTGTCCTAACAAAATCTGCTTCCTTATCCTGCTAGACCAGTCCAGACTAGTGGCTTTACTCTGCCTACCATCTGATGAAGACAGAGTAAACCTTCTTTTCCCGTGATGTCATCACTGGTTCTAAGGCAGATGCATATTAGGCACTTGCCAGTACTCTGTCTCCTGCAAATTGTGGTCATATATGCATTAGTGCAGCAGGATATTAATTTCCCAGAGTCCTGGTTAGGACTCAAGACTGGTTGGGTAGACATTGCCTTTGCTTCTTAGGCAACAGTCCTCTCTTTGTACTGATTTCTCTCGTTGAGCAGTGCTCCAAGGGCCTCTTTGATTGAGCAAAGCCTTGGGATTGATCCCAGGTTGTCCTGCTCAATCAAACCCTTGGAGGTAGTTCCCCGGTCCCCTGGCTGGGTTGAGCTTTGGGAGGGGGAACCCCTGCAGAGGAAGAAATCTTCAGGCAGCAATCCCCCTCTGCCCCATGCCTCCCTTCATCTCTGCTTGTGGTGTAACATTGCATAACGTTTATTTGAAAAAAGGAGGAATCAAGGCTCCTCCACAAGGCAGCAGAGCCCCTTGTAGCAGACTCTAGGAAGGGGTAAATGACAAGGGGATAATGCTTGGGGAGAGGGACCTTTCCCACTCACTGGGGCCGATTTTTGGTTTTTTTCTGCGACCCTCAGGTCTCTTTATTTTTCTTGCCAGAATGAACCATAGTTGCAGGTGTGCAGCCCACAGGAAATGGCACATCTCCAGCATTGCGGATTATTTTTGTCTCATGTGTGACCAGGATGAAGGGCCTTCTGTTTGAGCCTTGGATTTGCCCACTGGGGGCCTCTGTCCCTCCTGAGCCTCTAGACGTGTGGGCTCAGATGGAAAGGCAGGCACAGAGGGCAGGGGCAGCAAAAGACCATCCTGCAGCATCTGGGGGTGCTGCCAGCACACAGTCCCGTCTCCAGACCTCTGCTTCATGAGAGATGGAGTTTCCAGCTCTCTCTCTCCCCTCAGGAATGCAGCTTGCAATAGCCCCCTTAGGAACTGGTAGCTACTCCCCTGGGCATGTTTCTACCTGATGTTGTACTAGTAGTGCACCAGGCCTTCTGCACCATGGAAGCGTCCCTTCACCAGGCCAGGCAGCTTATTTGACTGCCAGGCCTTGGGTCCAAGAGAGGCCTCAGAGGTAGCAAGCTTTCCGGTCACTTCCACCTCCCTAGAGTCTCCCAGGGCATGAGGGCTAAGATGGCAACTCAGATTCTCCCATTTCATTGGACTATCTGGAAGAAGTCCAGCAGCAAGAGGGGGGCTTTCCAGTCTTTCACATCAAGTGTCACATGGATGATTTTTTACCTGCCAGTGAGAGGATATATTTGTGCAGCCAGTGCAACTAGCTCCTGGCTCTCAGAGAACAAGTCCAATCTCTGGAGGCTAGAATGACAGATCTGGAGGAGCAGAGGCAGACAGAAAGGTACATTGATGAGACCTTCAGGGCATAGTAGCCAAGTCCCAAATTCAGTTTGGCAGGCCCGGTGCTGCCTTGGATCAGAAAGGTCTCCCAGTTGGAGAGCATCAGTCTGGTGTAGCAGGAAGTGATCCTGTAGCAAGGACCTGCTCTCCCATTGATGGCTTGTCCTCTCACATCAAGTACGGGTTTCCCAGTGCTACTGCCCAGGAGGGAAAGATTAGGTTGCCTGTCATAGTTGGTAATTCTATTAATAGAAATGTAGGTAGCTGGATGGCTGCAGGACGTGAGGACTGCCTGGTGCGAAAATGGACCTCACAGTCACCTAGATAGGATTTTCAATAGTGCTGGGGAGGAGCCAGATGTCGTGGTTCACGTGGGTACCAATGACATAGGAAAATGTGGGAGTGAGGTTCTGGAAGCCAAATTTAGGATTTTAGTTAGAAAGCTGAAATCCAGAACCTCCAGTGTGGCATTCTCTGAAATGCTTCCTGTTCGACACGCAGGTCCCCAGAGGCAGCAGAGCTCCAGAGTTTCAATGCATGGAAGAGACGATGGTGCAGGGAAGAGGGATTCAGTTTCATAAGGAACTAGACAGCCTTTTGGGGAAGGGGGAGACTTTTCTGAAAGCATGGGGCTCCACCTTAACCAAAGTGGAACTAGGCTGCTGGTGCTAACTTTTAATAAGGAGATAGAGCAGCTTTTAAACTAGAACAAGGGGGAAAGCCACCAGTCACTCAGCAGTGCATGGTTCAGAGGAATGTATCTTCAAAGGATACTAATGAAACCTGAGAGTTAGGGCATCCCAACAGAGAGGTTCCAATAAAATCAAAAGTAGTCCATGTGCCTATAAGTAAAGAATCACCTGAGCTAAAGGATTCCAAATTATCACTATCAACTGAAAAGCAGGTTGTTAATACAAACAAAAAGCACACTTTGAGGTGTCTGTATGCCAATGCCAGAAGTCTAACAAGTAAGATGGGAGAGTTAGAGTGTATAGTAGTGAATAATGAGATATAATTGGCATCTCAAAAAACCTGGTGGAAGGAGGATAACCAATGGGACAGTGATATATCAGGGTACAAGTTATATCACAATGATAGGGAGGATCAACTTGAGGAGTGGTGCTTCATGTTTGGGAGGGCATAAAATCCAACAGGATAAAGATCATACAAGAGACTAAATGCACAGTAGAATCTATATGGGTAGAAATCCCATGTGTGTTGGGTAGAGTATAGTGATAGGAGTATACTACCATCCACCTGGCCAAAATGATGAGACTGACAATTAAATGCTAAGAGAAATCAGGAAAGCTAACAAATTTGGCAGTGCAGTAAAATGGGAGACTTCAATTACCAAGAAACCACGGATGGGCGAGATCTGCACTTCAGGCAATATCGCAAAGTACAAATAATGCAGATGAATATTCGATCCTAACAAAATACTCCAAACAGCGTATTATGGTTAAGAAGTTTTTATATTTCAATAGGCAACTCCACAGTTTTAAACGAACACCAGCTTAATGGCGTCCCCCGACACGGTCCCGTGTTTCGCCGCGGGCTGCATCGGGGGGGATCGCCATACAGGAATTCACACAAAAACTGGCAACAGCATTCAAATAGTGACACTCCCTGTCACTATTTGAATGCTGTTGCCAGTTTTTGTGTGAATTCCTGTATGGCGATCCCCCCCGATGCAGCCCGCGGCGAAACACGGGACCGTGTCGGGGGACGCCATTAAGCTGGTGTTCGTTTAAAACTGTGGAGTTGCCTATTGAAATATAAAAACTTCTTAACCATAATACGCTGTTTGGAGTATTTTGTTAGGATCGAATATTCATCTGCATTATTTGTACTTTGAGACTTCAATTACCCCAATATTGACTGGGTAAATGTAACATCAGGACATGTTAGAGATGTAATCTTCCTGGATGGAATAAACAACTGCTTCATGGAACAATTAGTTCAGGAACTGATGAGAGAGGGAGCTATTTTAGATCTAATTCTTAGTGGAACACAGGATTTGGTGAGAGTATTAACTGTGGTGGGGCCACTTGGCAATAATAATCATAACTTGATTAAATTTGATCTAATGACTGGAAGGGGGACAATATGTAAATCTACAGCCCTAACACAATTTGCAAAAGGGAAAACTTTGATAAAATGAAGAAAATAGTTAAAAAAATACAAACTGAAAGGTGCAGCTGCAAAGATTAAAAGTATACAACAGGCATGGATATTGCTTAAAAATACCATCTTAGAAGCGCAGTCCAGATGTATTTCACGTATTAAGAAAGGTGGAAGGAAGGCAAAACCATTACCGGCATGGATAAAAGGTGAAGTGAAAGTCTATTTTGGCCAAAAAAAATCCTTCAAACAAATTGGAAGAAGAATCTATCTGAAGAAAATCGGAAAAAGAATACACATTGTCAAGTGTAAAACATTGATAAGACAGGCTAAGGGAGAATTTTGAAATTAAGCTGGCTGTAGAGGCAAAACTTCATAATAAAAACTTTAAAATATATCCGAAGCAGGAAACCTGCGAGGGAGTCAGTTGGACCATTAGATGACCGAGGGATTAAAGGGGCTCTTGGGGAAGATATTTCCATTGCAGAAATACTAAATGAATTATTTGCTTCTGTGTTTATTAATGAGGATTTTGGGGAGATACAGGTTCCAGAGATGGTTTTCAAGGGTGATGAGTCAGATGAACTGAACCAAATCACTGTGAACCTGGAAGAGTAGCAAATCACCTGGACCAGATGGTATGCACCCCAGGGTTCTGAAGTAACTCAAAAATGAAATTTCAGATTTATTAATTAAAATTTGTGACCTATCGTTGAAGTCATCCATTTTGCATGAAGACTGGAGGGTGGCCTCTGAAATCCCAATATTTAAAAAGGGCTGGGAGGCAAGATGGCGGCATAGACGGTCGCAGACCACTGAGCTCCCGATTTTCTACAAAAAACTTTGAATTTCCACTGCATAATGCCATCAAAAAGGAAAGGAAAAGTAAGGATTTTTCCACCCGAATCCTTACCTCCTCCGGGGCAACTTGACATCGCGCGGTTTATGCGCCAACTGGACTTGGTTGAGGGAGCCGGGGATTTCGGTGTGAGCCCTTGCGGGAGAGAGCGAGGAGCCCCTGCGGATGAGGCGTCCCTCAGCCCCGACACCAGGCCGCCCCCGGCGCAGCGTGACCCCGATCGAGTTTCTCCCCAGTCGCTGGCTGATGACGCGGCAGGAGCGACGGGGGGGGGGGGGGGGGGTGGAGAGCGACTCGTTTCAGACGCTGAGAGCAAAGGAAGCCATTCGCGAGGGCATTGTCCCGGTCGGAGAGGCGCCGTGGAGGATCCCAGAGAGGGTGACTGGCCCCGGAGGAGGAGCAGCAGAGGGGCTGTTACCGACTGGGTCCCCGATTGACAACTTGCCCGACGCTGAGGGTGAGTTCATTCAGCTAACACCTAGACCGGAGGCAGTGACGCTAGAGTCACTGTGGGACTTGATGGCGGGCCAGGGCCATGCAATAAAGAGGCTGGAAAATAAAATGGACTCCTTAAATTACAATTTCCAACAGAGAATATCAGATGTGCAGACGCAAGCTGGAGAATTTAGGAACAAAGTTAAAGAAGCTGAAAAGAAAATCCAAACTCTTCAGACTGTAAATGCAGCTGTGATCAGAGAACAAATTGCCTGTTCCAGGCATTTGGAAGCCTTGGAAAATAATATGAGACATCTTAATTTACGGGTACTAAATTTTCCAAAGATAGCCGGGGAAATCCCGTTTACTACTCTGAAGAGACTGTTTAGAGAGGGCCTAGGGTATACAGATGAAAATATGCCTTCAATTAATTTTTGTAAATTTATGAGTAATAGACCCTCGAATTTAACCTCTACTCCAGCTCCAGCAGTACCATTAAACCTTACAAGTTTTCTTGAAAACTCCGATACTGATGTTATAGATAGAAGTCCATTGCTAGTAGCTTTTATAACTGTCCAAGATTTAAACGGAGTTATGAAAAATTACTTCAGAAAATTTCCTTTATTATTTCACGGTCAGGCTGTTCGTATTTATCCTGATTTAGCTCAAGTTACCCAAATTAGGAGGAGAGAATTCCTTACTTTAAGGCAAGAGGTGGTTTCGTTAGGCTTTTCATTTAAGCTTCGTTATCCCTGTAGATGCACTCTGAATAAAGGAGATGAATGCTTTATTTTCCTCCAAGTTGATCAACTTCGCCAGTTTGTAGAAGCCCGTAGGCCCAATACATCTTCCCCGGCCGATACGGGGTTAGGTTAAAGTTATAAGTCCAGTTAGTTCTATGCTAGTGCTATTATTTTGTAAGGTTACAGGTTCGTAACATTTCTAAAAGATCTCTTCTAAAATTTTCCCTGCCTCCAAAATTAGTTAGGGATTACTTTTATAGAATTAAGATAAAAGTTTAAAAGAAGGATATGGTAATAAATATTGTGGAATTGTTTAATCTCTTTTGTTTAGGATAACTGGCCTATTGGCATATTTGGTATATTGGAATAGAATACCTATTCCCTGTTTCTTCATTTGAATTGTTTATTGCACCAGCTAACGAACCACACCTGAAATAACTCTTTTTGTGATTGTAATAATATTAAAAATGTATAAATAAAGAATTAAAAAAAAAAATAAATAAAAAGGGCTTCAGGAGTGATCTGGGAAACTATAGACTGGTGAGCCTGACTTCTGTGCCGGAAAAAATAGTGGAAACTATTCTAAAGATCAAAATCACAGAACATATAGAAAGACATGGTTTAATGGAACACAGCCAGCTTGGATTTACCCAAGGAAAGTCTTGCTTTGTAAATCTGCTTCATTTTTTTGAAGGTGTTAATAAACATGTGGATAAAGCTGAACTGGTAGATGTAGTGTACTTGGATTTTCAGAAAGTATTCGACAAAGTTCCTCATGAGAAGCTTCTAAGAAAACTTAAAAATCATGGAATTGGAGGTAACGTCCTTTCATGGATTATAAACTGGTTAAAAGACAGGAAACAAAATAGCAATAAAAGGTCAATTTTCTCAGTGGAAAAAGGTAAACAGTAAAGTGCCTCAGGGATCTATCTGTACTTGGACTGATATTTTTCAATATATGTATAAATGATCTGGAAAGAGATACGTGAGTGAGGTAATCAAATTTGCTGATGATACAAAATTATTCAGAGTAGTTAAATCACAAGAGGATTGTGATAAATTGCAGGAGGACTTTGCAAGACTGGAAGATTGGGCATCCAAATGGCAGATGAAATTTAATGTGGACAAATGCAAGGTGATGCATATAGGGAAAAATAACCCTTGCTGTAGTTACACGATGTTAGGGTTCCATATTAGGAGCTACTACCCAGGAAAAAGATCTAGATGTTATAGTGCATAATACTTTAAAATTGTCGGCTCAGTGTGCTGCGGCAGTCAAAAAATCAAACTGGGAGTGCAGTTAGCTGCTCCTATTTCCTTGACTGAAATACAGAGGGCAATTAAAGCACTGCCGGGGGAAGTGTCCAGGCCTAGATAAAATGAGGAAAATAGTTAAAAAAAAAAACTGAAAGGTGCAGCTGCAAAGATTAAAAGTATACAACAGGCATGGATATTGCTTAAAAATACCGTGGCTACCAAAATGATAAGGGGAATGGAACAGCTCCCCTATGAGGAAAGACTAAAGAGGCTAGGACTTTTCAGCTTGGAGAAGAGACGACTGAGGGAGGGATATGATAGAGATGTTTAAAATCATGAGAGGTCTAGAACGGGTAGATGTGAATCGGTTATTTACTCTTTCGGATAGTAGAAAGATAGGGGGCACTCCATTAAGTTAGCATGTGGCACATTTAAAACTAATCGGAGAAAGTTCTTTTTTACTCAACGCACAATTAAACTCTGGAATTTGTTGCCAGAGGATGTGGTTAGTGCAGTTAGTATAGCTGTGTTTAAAAAAGGATTGGATAAGTTCTTGGAGGAGAAGTCCATTACCTGATATTAAATTCACTTAGAGAATAGCCACTGCCATTAGCATTGGTAACATGGAATAGACTTAGTGTTTGGGTACTTGCCAGGTTCTTATGGCCTGGATTGGCCACTGTTGGAAACAGGATGCTGGGCTTGATGGACCCTTGGTCTGACCCAGTATGGCATTTTCTTATGTTCTTATGTTCTAGATAGATAGATAGATACTCAATAAATTTTTACAATAGGTTTTTGCCAATGTTGCTTTTTTTTTTTTGGTACGGTTATACAATGTGACTGGAGAACAAGGAGCGTGTCTGGGTGATCTGGCAAATGCCACCATCTCTTATCTATAAAGAGGGTAGGGATCGGGAAGAATTGGGTCATACAGGCCTATCTCACTTCTTCTTAGATTTAAAAATCTTAGCTTAGGTCTTGCAACTAAGACTGGAGAAAATTCTCCCTTCCTTGGTTCACAGAGAGCAAACAGGGTTTGTGAAGGGCTGGGTATCCATGTTTAATACCAGAAGGTTATTTAATATTTTGCATATGGCCCAAAGACGGGGTATTACAGGCCTGTTGGTATCATTGGACGCAGAAAAGCCTTTGATAGGCTATCATGGCCTTTCTTATTTACAGTTTTACAGCATGCTGGTTTGCTGGCCCGATTTGTGGTAGGGATTCAAGCCATGTATGCGAGGCCAAGTGCCT
Organism: Rhinatrema bivittatum; assembly: GCF_901001135.1. Classification (NCBI taxonomy): domain Eukaryota; kingdom Metazoa; phylum Chordata; class Amphibia; order Gymnophiona; family Rhinatrematidae; genus Rhinatrema; species Rhinatrema bivittatum. The sequence continues at coordinate 410,105,218 of NC_042617.1, forward strand.
ACATATTAATGGCTCACTTTCTCCTTTATTAATTTTGCACATGGTACCAGAAAGGGCTGTCCACGGTCCCCGCTTCTATTTGATTTGGCCATAGAACCGTTAGCTGTGACTGTCAGGTTAAATCTGGGGATTATGGGAATAAAAATAGGAAAATCAGAACATAAAATCTCACTTTACGCAGATGATGTGCTTATATATTTACCCTCTCTGAACTTCTCTGACCCATCCCTAATAGAGCTTTTGCAGAAGTACGGTGTTTTAGTGGGATACAAAGTTAACTGGGACAAGTCAGAGATATTTCCCTTAGGGCTTAAAGTCACAATTCCTAATTGTATGAGTAGGTTTAGGTTAGCATTATCGTGTTTCAAATATGTGGGGATATATATTGTTAGGGACCTTAAGAATCTGTATGGTAAGAATTATAAAGGACTTATTAGTACTATTAAGCAAAACTTGCAGGATTGGGCAGATTTTCCTTTTTCTCGGGCTGGCCGGATAAGTTTGCTAAAAATGAATGTGCTTCCCAAACTATTGAATCTGTTTCACCATATACCATTTCCATTACTGTTAAAGATGTTTGATGAGGTACCTAGTCATTTGGCTAAATTTATTTGGAGAAACAAGAAAGCACGAATCAGTCTTCAGCAGTTAAGGATGCCCAAAAAGCAAGGGGGAATGGCGTTACCCAACTTAAAATATATTATTGGGCAGCAAGATTGGTGTGCTTGAAGTTGTGGGCTGGTCCCACAACTTCAAGGTGATATCCACCTTGGATATCCTTGGAGCAATTACAGACAGAGGTGGCCATGTTAGATATGTTGCCATTTCTCTCAGCTGACTCTTTGATAAGATGCAGTGTTTGTAGGGGAAGCCATATCTTAGCACATACCCTTAAGGTGTGGATTCGGGTGCAAATATATCTGGGTATACAGGAAGAGGTTCCAGCACCTATTTCCCCAAATTAACCCCAATATTTAAAAAGGCTCCAGGGGTGATCCGGGTAACTACAGACCAGTGAGCCTGACTTGAGTGCCGGGAAAATTAGTGGAAACTATTCTAAAGATCAAAATCGTAGAGCATATAGAAAGACATGGTTTAATGGAACATAGTCAGCATGGATTTACCCAAGGGAAGTCTTGCCAAACAAATCTGCTTCATTTTTTTGAAGGGGTTAATAAACATGTGGATAAAGGTGAACCGGTAGGTGTAGTATTTGGATTTTCAGAAGGCAATTGACAAAGTCTCTCATGAGAGGCTTCTCAGAAAACTAAAAAGTCATGGGATAGGAGGTGTTGTCCTTTCGTGGATTACAAACTGGTTAAAAGACAGGAAACAGAGAGTAGGATTAAATGGTCAATGTTCTCAGTGGAAAAGGGGTAAACAGTGGAGTGACTCAGGGATCTGTACTTGGACCGGTTCTTTTCAATATATATATATAAATGATCTGGAAAGGAATACGACGAGTGAGGTTATCAAATTTGCGGACGATGCAAAATTATTCAGAGTAGTTGAATCACAAGCGGATTGTTATACATTACAGGAGGACCTTGCGAGATTGGAAGATTGGGCATCCAAATGGCAGATGAAATTTAATGTGGACAAGTGCAAGGTGTTGCATATAGGGAAAAATAACCCTTGCTGTAGTTACACGATGTTAGTTCCTAATATGGAACCTACCACCCAGGAAAAACAAATCTAGGCATCACAGTGGACAATAGTTTAAAATAGTTGGCTCAGTGTGCTGCAGCAGTCAAAAAAGCAAACACAAAGTTGGTGACGTGGACCCTTGGGCCGGCTAAGGTCTGTGGAGAATCCGCTGAAGGAAGGCCTGCAGCGAAACCCGTAGCCGGAAGGCGGAACTGAACCAGGAGACCTGACAGGACCTTCACCTATACCATCCCCGTTCCCCGCAGGTTGAGCCCTTGGGTTCCAGGGGCCGGCAGGACTTAGGTGGGGTCACCTGGAGATGAGGAATCCGGAGAGAGGTCCGAGTCGAGGCAGGCAGCGAAGAAGCGGGAACGAAGACTGTCCAGAAGTCGTGGCAGGCAGCAGAGAAGCAAAATGCGGAGTCAGACCGAAGTCGGGGCAGGCAGCAGGCTGGCGGAGACCAGAGACAGGCCAAGGATCAGGATGGGCAGCAGACCAGGAGTACCAGGAGACAAGCCGAAGTCAAGAACCAGAGAGTCAAGCTGAGATGGGAACTGGAAGACAGGAGCGGAGCAGGAGCTGGAACACAGAAACGCTGGAAGAACGAAGCTGCAACTATTCAAGTGAGTAAGACCCATTGCAAAGGCAAAGCAGGAAGGACAGCAGTGACCTATTTATAGGCCTGTGGAAATGACGTCCTGTTGGGGGCTGGGTCGAAGTTTCACGCCATGGCCCCTTAAAATTTGGTGGTGCTGCGCGCGCACGTGCCTAGGGGCGGAGTCCCCCACTCTGCTCGGTGGCATCTCCCTCATGGCGAGAGAACGCCATTTAAGACTAATCGGAGAAAATTCTTTTTCCCTCAACGCACAATAAAGCTCTGGAATTTGTTGCCAGAGGGTGTGGTTAGTGCAGTTAGTGTAGCTGGGTTCAAAAAAGGTTTGGATAAGTTCTTGGAGGAGAAGTCCATTAACTGCTCTTAATCAAGTTTACTTAGGGGTAGATTTTAAAAGAAGCGCGATCAGCCTACTTTTGCTTGCGCATCAGACTCAAGCAAAAGTACGCTGGATTTTAGTAGATACGCGCGGAGCCGCGCGTATCCACTAAAATCCTGGATCGGCGCGCGCAAGGCTATCGATTTTGTATAGCCTGCGCGCGCCGAGCCGCGCTGCCCCCCCCCCGTTCCCTCCAAGGCCGCTCCGAAATCGGAGCGGCCTCGGAGGGAACTTTCCTTTGCCCTCCCCTCACCTTACCCTCCCTTCCCCTACCTAACCCACCCACCCGGCCCTGTCTACACCCCCCCCTTACCTTTGTCGGGGGATTTACGCCTCCCGGAGGGAGACGTAAATCCCCGTGCGCCAGCGGGCCTGCTGCGCGCCGGGCCGCAACCTGGGGGCGGGTACGGAGGGCGCGACCACGCCCCCGGGCCGTAGCCACGCCCCCGTACCCGCCCCCAAAACGCTGCCGACACGCCCCCGGAACGCCGCGACGACCGGGCCCGCCCCCGACACGCCCCCCTCCGAAAACCCCGGGACGTACGCGAGTCCCGGGGTCTGCGCGCGCCGGTAGGCCTATGTAAAATAGGCTTACCGGCGCGCAGGGCCCTGCTCGCCTAAATCCGCCCGGTTTTGGGCGGATTTAGGCGAGCAGGGCGCTGAAAATCCGCCCCAAAGGGAATAGCCACTGCTATTATTTGCATCAGTAGCATGGGATCTTCTTGGTGTTTGGATAATTGCCAGGTTCTTGTGGCCTGGTTTGGCCTCTGTTGGAAACAGAATGCTGGGCTTGATGGACCCTTGGTCTGACCCAGCATAGCAACTTCTTATGTTCTGAAGTGGTGTGTTCTTCCAAGGATGAATGCTCCTTGGTCATTACCCTCTTTGGAAAGGAGGAGCTTTCTGTCCTCATTACTCGAGTGGTCTCCTTACTCAGGATGTCCAACTTCAAAGTAGAGGAATCTATGGAGGAAGACTCCATTCTGGGGGTGATTTGAAAGCCTTCAAAGGCTTTCCCCCTTCCATACTGCTCCAAAGCACATTATATTTTGTCAGATTGGGAATCTTTTCAGGGAGCCCTTCAGGGCAGTAGAGTCATGCATAGACTGTAACCCTTCCTGCAGAGGACAAAGAAAATCACTTCTAGATTCACTATGTAGATGTCCTGTTGTCAGCCCATGGTAATGCATGTTGGGTGTTAGCTAAGCCATAAGTAAACTGAATTTCAATTATAATATCGTAAACTACCATACCATAACAGTTGTAACTGCCAGCACTCAAAACAATAGCAAGCCTACCTATAAAAAGGTAATGCTGCAAAAATTACACCAGGTCCTAAAATACCAATACATCTCCTATTAGGAAAGCAAAACAAGCCAAACTGCTCTAGAGCTATAGTCAGAAGCTACACACTAGCAGAATTTTTGGCTCCATAAGACGCACCTGACCATAAGACGCACCTAGGATTCAGGGGGGAGAAATTTTAAAGAATAGTGTGCTAAACCGGCTCTGTTCCCGGGTGTCTGTGCATCTTATGGAGCAAATTAGGGGAGCGTATAATTTATTTTTTTTTCGAGCACTTGTGCCTTAATGCAGATCGTCAGAGCAAGATAGTATAAAAAATGTATGGGCTTGTCAATAATTATGGGGAGCACACTCCAGTCCATATCACTAAATGGTAGGCTGATTTGGGCCACCACCTCATGACGCAAAAATGGGACGGTATATTCAAGAGGGTCGGTAAAGGTTCCATCTCTGCTAACTTGCAGGAAAATGGTTATAAAATGTTATACAGATGGCACCTTACGCCAGACAAATTAAATAGACTCTACCCTAACACCTCCTCCAGGAGCTGGAGGGAATGTGGTGCAATCGGCTCTTATTGGCACATTTGGTGGGGCTGTCCTAAGATTAATCTCTTCCGGAGGCTTAATCTTATGACAAAATCCGTCCTAGCCCTTCTGGCTAGGACGGATTTTGAAAACAAAGGTTCCTTTAGATCCTCTAGCTGTTCTATTATCTGCTCCCATGGCGAAGCTAGACGACAATCAGCAGAAATTCTTTGCCCACTTAATGACTGCTGCACGCCAAGAGATTGCCCTTCACTGGAAGTCTGCGATACGACCTACTTTACTAGTCGTGCTGGTTAGGCTGGGCAAGCACCGCCGGTTAGCAAACTTGACGGCAGCCAAACACAACCAGTTGGCGTCCTTTTATAAAATATGAAAGGAGTTCCCGGAGGGAGGTATTAGATTAAAATATAAAGTTATAATCATAAAGCCTCTTCATTACACATGCCTGCTCCACTGCCATTTGAGGTGTTGATGATGACTATTATTTCGGTGTCCTTCTGTTCTAGATGGAAGTACCATGTGAGACGAAAATCTGTACTTTTTGTTTAGGGTGGGTGGGTGGGGTTTAAATGAAAAGACAATGTATGTTTATGGTTGTTTCCACCAGTTTTGCATCTTAATATGTATGCATTGTATGTCTTTCAAAATTCAATAAAAGTTAAATTAAAAAAAAAATTTTTGTCCCTATTTCATTTTCGGGTCTGGGGAGGGCCATTTCAGCCCACTCCCCGGATCCGAAAATGTTTGCGTGCTCTCTCTGTGGGAAAACAAAAAACCATCCCAACCCTTTAAATGTAATTACCTACACCACCCCCCCGACGTGCCAAAAGTCCCTGGTGGTCCAGCGGGGGTCCGTGAGCGATCTCCTGCGTTTGGGCCGTCGGCTGCCAGTAATCAAAATGGCGCCGACAGCCCTGTGCCCTTACTATGTCACAGGGGTAACCAGTGCCATTGGTCGGTCCCTGTCACATGGTAGGGGCAGTGGACGGCCCACTAAGATGGCGTGGGCCGTCCATTGCTCCTACCATGTGACAGGGACCGACCAATGGCACCGCTAACCCCTGACACGTAGTAAGGGCAAAGGGCCATCGGCGCCATTTTGATTACTGGCAGCCGACGGCCCAAGCGCAGGAGATCGCTCCCGGACCCCCGCTGGACCACCAGGGAGTTTTGGCAAGTCTTGGGGGGGGGTCAGGAGGGTGGGGGGTTGTAGTTAGGTTTTTTTTTGTTTTTTATATTCACTCCATAAGACGCACAGACATTCCTCCCCCCACACTTTTGGGGGGAAAAAGTGCGTCTTATGGACTGAAAAATACGGGTAAATACAGAGCACAGATAGAACTCCTATCAAATAGAGGATAAAGAGAATAATGATATAGAAAGAGGTTCAGTAAGTGAGGTGATCACATTTGTGGCTGACACAATTATGCAGAGTAATTATATCTCAAGCGGATTGTGATAAATTGCAGGAAGACGATTAGGCTTCCAAATGGCAGATGAAATTTAATGTTGTCAAGTGCAAGGTGATACATATAGGGAAAATAACCCTTGCTATAGCTACACAATTTTAGGTTCTGTCTTAAGAATTACCACCCAGGAAAGAGATCTAGTCGTCATAGTGCATAATACATTGAAATTGTCGGCTCTGTGTGCTGTGGTGGTCAAAAAAAGCAAACAGAATGCTAGGAATTATTAGGGAGGGAATGGTTAATAAAACGGTGGATGTCATAATGCTTATGTATTGCACCATGGTGAGACTGTACCTTGAATACTGTGTGCAGTTCTGGTCACCACATCTCAAAAAAGATATAGTAGTTGTACTGGAGAAAGTGCAGAGAAGGGAAAATAAAATTATAAGGGGCATAGAATGGCTCCCCTATGAGGAAAGTCTAAAGAAGTTAGGGTTGTTCAGTTTAGAGAAGAGATGACTGAGGGGGGATATGATAGAGGTCTACAAAATCATGAAGGGACTTGAACAGGTTAATGCAAATCAATTTATTTATTCTCTCAGATAATAGAATGACCAGGGGGCACTCCATGAAGTTAGTAAGTAGCTCATTTAAATCAAATCGAGAGTCACGTGATGCAGTGAAGGGGAGCAGACTTTTCTCTTCCTTTTCGGAGGCCTCCGCCCTGCATCTGACCCCATCCGCTCTGTTTTAAATCGCTGAAAACAAGAGCCTAACCTCTGCTACACTCGGTGGACGACTGCTGTCCATCCTGAAACGATCCGATGGCGTCCCATCTGCAGAAAAGCAAAGATAAAGGGAAGGATGGAGAGAAGACACCACGCTGCAGCCAGAAACTGTGAGCCCGAGCCCCTACCCGTGGCGATCTATGCCGCGATTAAGGCAGCGATGCAAGAATCCATCCAGCCTGAACTTTTAATAATTTCGGCAAAGTTAACTGAACTTACTGCCACTCTCTTCTCCTACGATATGCGCTTTGCTGACACTGAGCAGCACATTTTGGACCTGCAAGATGGCCATCAGACCATGCTGCTCGATATTGCAGCATTAAAAACCTCAGAAGCACATTAGTCAGAGCGGCTTGAAGACCTTGAGAACAGGTCTTGCCGCCCTAATTTGCGGTTCGTGAGGCTCCCAGAGTCTTTTGGGGACAGAGTCCTGACCACGTGGCTGGCCAAATCACTGAGCTTAGCTGCCACCCTGGGGCCACTACGAATCGAGCGAGCACATTGTTTGGGGCAGAAAAAGGCCATGGATGTTAGACCTCGGGTTGTAATTGCCAAAGTGCTCAATTATGCACATAAAGAAGGAATTCTGCCAGCCATACATTCAGGAACCCCCCTGACATATGATAACCAGAGGATCCTGGTATTTCAGGATTTTTCAGCCAGTGCTGTGCAGCAGCGTAAAATTATGGCTCCGCTGTGTGCTAAATTATATGCCCTGGGTGAAAAGGTGTATTGGTATACCCAGTGCGACTCAGGGTAACTACTTCCATGGGCCCCAAATGGTTTACATACCCTGCAGCAGTTCAAACTTATATTGCAGAGAGAGAAGCTCAGCGTGGGTCCACCACGGAGATTCCTTGAGCCTCGCAGGCTGCTTCAGGCTCTAAGCATTCTTTATCTGGCAGTCTTCCAGTTTGTTTTACGAGCACCGTCACTCTGATGACCGGGTTTCTATGGGAATTCAGTTCCAGCGTGCAACCTGGTGCTCATTATGTACAGGGTTGCTGTTTCTTTTTGTTCTGGTTGGAATTGTTATCTGAAGGAGCAATATTTGGGAAGCACTGTATCTGCAATCCAGTTTTTTTTTTTCCTTTTGAGTACCGTTTACAAGCAGTGCGATAGTCCGAATTTGCTTTGTGTGGTTGGACCTGCTGGCTAGATTTCTGGGTCTGGACAGTGGTACAGCAATTCACTAGCTAACTAAGAGACAATCTGCATGTACTGTTGAAGAAGGTTTACCCTGCTTCCAAGGGGGACTGTTATGGAGTTCCTGTTTTTCTTTTTGAAATACATATGCAGGCTGGTTTGACCAGCATCAGGCATACTATATGTTGATGGAGGATGGGTTTGGGTGGGTGCCCGATATGCACTATTGTGACCTCCACGAGTCCCATAGAGTGGTGTTGGGACTTGGTTATTGTAAGGGTACGGGGGGGCAGATTGGGTGGGGGGGAGGGTTGGGGACTGGTTGATGTATATCTCCTGTGGCCTGATATTAGTCTTCTTACTTACGTATTTCTTTATTAGGTATGTGGTCCTAATGCAGGTTGCGACTTCTCTGGAGTGGGCGCCTTGGCTGGGAGGGTCCCCACCCATTGATTATCCATTGAATTTAATTAACTTTCGCGACTTTCCACCATAGCCAGGGATGACTTCATGGGAGTTGCGAATTATCTCCTGGAACGTGTGTGGTATTCGCCCATTAAGTGGACTAAGATCCTATTGGTCCTTACTGTTGTGGTTACAATGTTTTGGTGGATCCTTGGGTGCTGTGGAGATGACCACGCCTACGGGCTAGACTCGTACTACACAAAACCCAAGTTAGTTCTTTATTAGCTTGAAGAGAACCACCAGAGGTGGCAGTAGTGTGAGGCAGTCTGTAGTTGCAGTCTCAGGGACCTCGGCAGAGGGAGCCCTTCTCTCCTTGATGACTTTAGGAGGTTCCGCAGCAGGTCTCCCAGCGAGGAGATACTGTGGATGAGATAGACTGAGAGAGTACTCACTAGGTGTTTGCTGTTGGTATGCGATTCCACCAGGTATGTTGTAGAAGGTACAGGCACCGAGGCAGGGAGAGCAGGCCCTCGAGGTGCAAGTACCTGTTCCCTGTAAGGTACCTGAAATAAAGCAGAGGGCCCCCGAGGAGCGGCTACCCAGGTTAGCAGTTACCCCGAAGGGCAGAAAGAGAGCTTCCTGCAGCAGCACGGAAGCGGCAGAGTAGCATAGACAGGAACGGATTCGAGTCCTTGCTAACTCAACGAGCTAGCAAATTAGTGAAGATAATATACCCGGATGGCGTGATGTCAGCGTGAGGGAACACCCTCGAGGTTCGCGCCAAGGGTGGTACAAAGACATGGGTTGCATGCGCGCACACCCTAGTAGTTACCTGGGAGGAGCAATGGCGTGAGGCTGCACCATAGCCGTTCCAGGGACGCCAGAGAGGTCGGCTTGTAGACGCGGCGGTAGCCATCTTTCCCAGGTAAGCGGGAGGAGCCGTGAATAAGGTGAGGCAAACGGGGCGAAGCCGTCTAGGACTGACAGATGCAACACTTAAGCATTCTACTGATATTGCCTTCCTGCAAGAAACACACCTCACTGACTTAGAACATCAGAAATTAGTGAAATCTTGGGTGGGTGAGGTTCATTATGCCTCCCCGTCCACGTGATCGGCTGGGGCAGCTATCTTAATACACAAGCAGCTTCCACTCCAGATAAAAGCAGAAATAAAGCACCCGCTTGGGAGATATCTCATCCTGCTAGTGGTAATTAAGCAGATCCCGATTGTTCACTGTAATGTATATGCTCCTATTAATCCACACTTAGAATTTTTTCAGAATTTGTATGGTCAGCTTGCACAGTATCTGGAGTACGATATCATCCTGGGGGGAGATTTCAATTGTGTTCGGGATCCTCATCTAGATAGGACAAGCGCCCAAAACAGAGACGGCACAAAGGGGCCTCATTAAACTTGGTAGACGTCTGGCGAATCCTGCATCCTATGGCCAAAGATTTTACACACATTTCGAGGGCGCATGACTCTCAGGCTCGGTTGGACTATATTTTGGTCAGTGCATGCCTTTTTTTCCCAAATTAGTGCAGCTGCTATAGAGGAGGTGATTACCGTTCTTTGAGTTGTCCACACAATATAACCTTGCACGGTCCCATATTTTTTCGTATCTGCAAATATGCCATTATATTGCCTCGCTGCCAGCATCCTCTAAGCAACCTCAAAATTTTTTAGCCTTGGAGGAATTCCTTGACTTAGGGAAGGACCGTAGCCCCGCCCTGGCGAACTATTATAAAAAAATTAACTAGTCGCGGTAAGGATGGAGTGCTTTCCCTGTTGGCGATGCGCTGGAATGCCGAGGGTAACTTGAAGATCTCAGAGGATCTGCTTAAAAGGAGTTTTCATTCTATTTCACAGATATCCCCTAATGTCTGTTTCCGGGAATTACAGTTGAAATTCTTGTGGTGTGCATATATTCCTCCTAGTGTAGCTGTGCATTTTAACATTGCTGCTTCTGATATCTGTGGGCGATGTAAGACAAAAGTCGGCACATTCATCCACATGTTCTGGGATTGTTCTTTGGTAGTAAACTTTTGGGTGCGCATTCTTCAATTTGTTTCTCATATACTGGAGGTTTCTTTGATTCCGACGCCACAATTGATGCTTTTTGGACAATCACCGCCTAGCGTGACCAAATGGCCGGGGCAACGGATCCTGTTGCAGAAAGCTCTGAGTGTGGGGAAGAAGGTCATTTTGATTCGATGGCAGTCATACGATCCCCCTTCATACTGGACGTGGCGGAATCACTTCCATGGCATGTTGCTGATGGACAAGGAGATGGAAAAACTCTCTGGTCAACATAGACGTCGTTTCCTGCAAGTCTGGGAGCCCTATATCCTAATTTTGCCTCTCCATCCCCGGAGCTTGTTGCTTAATGACTAGTACTTTGTAAAAACGTGGCCATTACCTCAACAGCACAGTTATATCTTACATAATTTGGTATGTTGCTAGATGGTTATATAGGTCACAGGAGACTGGGGCGGAATAGGTGGGGGAGGAGGAGGGTGGAGGGGAGGTGATTGGGGGGCTTCAATTGATGGGAGAAAATGCTATGAGTATCTTATTATTTGTTTGTTGGCACGATTTTTTGTGCTTGATAGACGTGTTATTTGATTGCTGCTAGGCCAATAATCTTGTCTTTTTGGCTCTATGATGCTCAATAAAAACCGTTTCAACTAAAACAAATTGAAGAAATTATTTTTCACTCAGCGCATAGTTAAGCTCTGAAATTCATTGCTAGAGGATGTGGTTATGGCAGTTAGTGTAACTGGATTTAGAAAGGTTTGGATAAGTTCCTAGAGGAAAATACATGAATGCTATTTACTAATAAGCAATAGTAGCTTGAGATCTATTTAATGTATGGGTACATGCCAGGTACTTGTGACTTGGATTGGCCACTGTTGGAAACAGGATGCTGGGCTTGATGAACCCTTGGTCTGACTCAGTATGGCACATCTTATGTTCATGCATCCACTGCTATTGTCATTGTTGACTCAATGGTCTCCTATAGCCCAGAATTGCCTCTTCAAGTAAAGAACAGTCTGTACTGGTGGAATTTCCCAGTTGGATTACTGTAGTTGCAGACACGAGTGTGATGTGCTGGGGAGTCCATTGCTGCAGTAAGGTGGCCCAAGGCCTCTGGACCAAGAAAATGTATCATGTCCTATAAACAGATTGGAGGCTATTAAATTAATCCTAATACAGATCCTCCCACTAGTAAAAGGAATGTCAGTTTGAGGTCTATTAGACAATGCCACAGCATTGTATGTGAACAAGCAAAAGGACACTCTGAGCTCCATGGTATCACAGGAGGCAAGTCTACTGTTCCAGTGGGTAGAGCAGAGCTTACTTCATCTCTCTGCGACCCATATTGCAGAAACCAAGAATGTTTAGGTCAGCTTTTTCAGCAGAAACAGGTTAGATCCCGTGGAGTGGGAACTCAGCCGGGAAGCTTACCAAGTAATAGTAAATCAATGGGGTCCTCCATGGACTTGATGGTAACCCACAGAAATGCCAAGGCTGCCATGTCTTTCAGAAGGAGGTATGCTCCAGATAGATGCCTTGATTCTGCCTTGGCCAAAAAACATTCCTGTGTGTATTCCTGCCCTGGCCTTTGGTAGGTGCTGATGTGGGCCATGGAAACAAACTCTTAATACCAGACATCTAGAAGAAAAAATTCTTTTTATTCAGAAAAGCAATTAAGATCTTATGGCGAGTTGCTACACGTTTACCATGCAAGATGAACAGGAGCAGGTCCCTCAGAGATCATATATTGATACAAAGGATTAAATAGGTCAATGACTAGACTACTTAATAAGCAAAACATTTCTTTAAGTGGTTGATAACATTTCTACAAGTGGCTAATGCAAATTATCTTATCTTTGATATGTAAATATATAAGAGGAACCTAGAACAGAGCTGGACCGCAGGCATCCCTGAAGTTTGTTACACTTTTTCCATTCTTTTCAGTAATTTTTCACAGTGAGTACTGGCAAGCTGCTAGCACTAGTTGTTTCTAGAAGTTTCTTGTTCATACTGTCTTTGTCTAGCTCTAGCAAATATTGCATTCAGTATTAAACAAAAATAATAAAATAATAAAAAATAATAAAAATAATAAAATACTTAAGAATAATGACTTATACTGTGGCTTGCCATTTATATTGCTTCTCTGCCACCTCACTGCTCAGAGATGTACCTTTTTATAGGTATATTCATCATAAAATCTTTGGAGAGCAACTCTACAGTGGTGATTAAAAAGGAGAGGAGACTACCCCTTCATGGTGATCCTGGTTGCTCCAGATTGGCCAAGAAGGCCTTTGTATGCAGATCTGATAAGATTGCTGAAGGGAAGCTCCAGTTAGTAATCAGACAGCCATGCACTGCTGATGCTAGGCCCAATGCCAATGAAAGATCCAACTCTAATCTGTTGTATGGCTTGGCTCATGAGAGGCCTGACCTCTCTTCTCCCACCCAGGTAATTCAACCATGCTAAAGGCTCACAAGAATTCCACCTCCCTGGCATATGTTCTGGTATGGCACCTCCCTTGAAAACTTTTCTGAGGAGCTGACAGTTCCCCCTAGAGAGACATTGTCTGTTTTGGCCTTCCTTCAGAGAAGCCTAGAGAAAGGGTTAGCATTTAATTCTCTGAAGGTTCAGGACACAGCTATCATTTACTACAGAAGCCAGGTCAAAGGTATCTCGGTAGCCGTGCTTCTGGATTTAGTCACTTCCTACAAGTCATTAAGCTTATTTGATCCCCTTTTAGGTCCCTCAGTCTAGTCCTCAATGTGCTGGTGAATCCATCCTTTGAAACACTAAAACAAGCCTCTGTAAAGCAATTTTGCTTAAAAAACTGTTTTTCTGGTGGACCTCTGTTCTGCTAGAGGTATTTTGGAACTGCAGGCTTTATCTTGCAGAGACTCTTATCTAGATTTTGCCACTGAATTTGTTAACTTTCAACCAGTCTCATCCTTTTTACCAAAAGTGATGTCTCAAGTTGTCTAGAGTCTTCTCAAACTTGTCGGACACCTCAAGATGGAAGCACAAAGGATCTCACCTACAGGAGCCCCTAGAGAAAAGGAATAAATGGGGGCCACCTGTATATCGTGAGATAGTATGTCCAAGAGGGCCAGATTCAGAGATACTGTTGGTGGCAGTACCTCCCAGAGGGGTCTCAAGGGAACCCGCCCTCGGGGAACAGGGATCTCCGGCTGTTCAGGCAGTGACACAGATATATTGCAAGTGCTGATGCAGTTCTTATCCTCGCTTGAAGAAAGCCACGGTCAGCGGGTGCAAACTCCCTGGATAACACTACCTCCAAACAGGGAAGAAGTCGATCAGCTGGCCATGATTCCCTCGTTGGACCAACCACGGGAAGTATCCCCATATGACTCGTTCGCCTCATCCTCGTATTCCTCAACGGGGTATCCGTCAGACCCCCCGGAAAAACAGCTTCGACCCATTTCCCTACCAGAGGATCTCTCCTACTCTAAATTCGTGGAGAAGGTGGGAAGTACTCTTAATGTGGAAACCAAGAAGGTGCTGGGAATCCTTAAGATCTCTGAGTCACCGGCGGAGCCGACCGAGTTTACCGTTGCACGCGGTTTTAGACGAATTGATGACCAGGGCATGGCAACTTCCCTTCTCAGAAGCGTCAACCTCGTGCAAGACAGACCTCAAGTTTAGGATGTGTGAGTCGTCATTTTACATCATGATGCAGCTGCCTCAAGCCTCTGTCGTGGTAGAGTCGGCCATGAAAAGAGCGAAGAAGCCACGACTGCACACAAATGCTGACCCTCCTATTTTGCTGCATTACGTATTTGAATCTATTTTTCATACTTTTCTGCTGTTGGCTTTTTTTTGGGGGAGGGGCGGTTCACTATTTCCACCTCATCGACAAGGAAGAAGGAGGACAGGACCAAGGTCGCCGATGGCAAGATGACCAATGGTGCCAAGGCAGGCCCCACTTCAGTGGAGAGTGCACACAGGGTAGAGACGTCATGGCGATGATAGCCGTTCTCAGAGAGAAGTTTGATATGATATACCAAAAACTTAACACACTTACTGTACAATTTAGAGATGTAACCAAGCAGCTTAATGACATAGAAAATAAGTCTTTGACATGAAAGACCATGTCCGGAGCTTGGAGTCAAATCAAACTGAATGGCTAAAATATAAAGTTATTTTAGTTAAACTTAGATGATTTGTAGAACCGATCGTGTTGCAATAACCTTCATTTTCTGGGGTTTCCCGAGTCCCTTTCAAATGCCTTTCTTCGTGAAACTCTGGAACAATGGCTGAAATCATTGCTTGCTACTACTGGTTAGTCTGGGCTCTTGAAAGTGTTCACAGACTTGACTCATGTTCTACTAATTCAAACAGACCCTGTGTGGTTATTGCAAAGTTGTTAATTTTGCTCATAAAATGGAGGTCCTTTGTGCATACAGAAAATCCTCCGATCGATATATGTAAAAATAAAATCTTAATATTTCAAGATTTCTCTGTAAAGGTCTCAGCTAAAAGGAGAGCCTTTGCACCTGTTTGTACACAGCTAATAAAAAAAAAAAAAAAGCTGTCCATCACTCCGCAGCATCCGGCCAAACTTAATGTTATTCACCGGGTAAGCCACTTGTTTTGGACACCTGAGTTTTTGAAGTTGCATCCATTGTTGCACTATGGAATTTTACTACATCTTAGCTGTATTCTATCATTTTGCAGCTAGCTCTTATCCAGTGTGGAGAAAGGCTCTGTTTGTTGCGAGCAAGTGGAGTCCTGCCTGAAGCAGCAGTTGGTTGCGAGCAGAGTCTGTCCTGCTTGTGGCAAATATCAGGCCTGGGGCAGCAGCTGGCCGGAAGCGGAGTGGCAAAGATCATCAGGCCCAGCAGCAGAGAGCGCCTAGCATAAGAGGCAAGAAAACTCGTGAGCCTGTGTGAGAGAGGCAGGGTGCTTGTGAGGGTGCTTGTGTGCATATGTGAACATGAGTGAGAAATTGGGATCCTGTATGTGTGAGTCGGGGTCTGTGTATGTATTGGGGGGGGAGTCTCTGTGAGGGTGTGTGTGTGCGCATGCGACAGAGAGAGAGGGAGCCTATGAATGTGTGTGAGAGAGGGATAGAGGAAGCCTGTGTGAGGGCCTGAATGAGCAAGGGGTCAAGCTGTGAGAGTGGAGGGCTGGGGGGTGGAAATAGAATGGAAGGCCTTGAGCATGGAGGGGAGAGATAGTGGAGGGCAGAGTGAAAGAGGTCTGTCCAAGGGAGTAGAGAGAGAGGTGGTAGGGCTGCTCTTCTAGGGGAATTCTGTTCAAAATATTTAAAACTCTGCATCTTTGAGTAATACATTTTCTGTATTGCATTTTAAAATTAATTACTTAAAATAACACAATACACATCACAGTCTTTAATATAAAATATGCAGAATTTTGCAGAATTTTTTAATTTTTTGCGCAGAATGCCCCCAGGAGTATTATAACTTTTGTGTTCTGTAATTTATATGCACCATTTTTCTTTCAAAAATCTCAATTATTAGTTCCACATGTACATTCTTTGTTACTTGTGATGCCTCACAGAGAGGGAGGCTTAAAGGTGTTTCTTATTTATGTATGTCTTTATATTTGATTGACTCTTGCGTCCCCTGCAGCCACTAGAGCAGTGTTTTCCAATTAGTATGCATTCAGACCTGATCAGGTCTGCCACGGAAAAGTTACCACTACCTGATACTCCGATCTCAGCCTGCACCTGGGTTTGTTCTTAGCACCTTATAGCAACAAGATACACCAGCGTGTCTCTTAAATGTGTTGGAACTCCTTTTTGAGAGTATATGTAATCACGCATGCCTCTTCTGAGCTACAGTATGAGTCCTGGAGTTTGATCATTACTAGGCAACATCAGGTCATAGATGGCTTGGCTTGGCCCTGCTTTATGCAGCACCTCTTCTTCTTTCTCCTCCCTGAGCCTCCTCCTTTGAGTCATTGAAGCCTCGGTCTTATCTGCAGGCTATGTAAGACGGAGAGAATGTGCACAAAACACTTGATGTAACTTAGTGTTAGGAGTAGCAGCAATAAAGAAGCTTTTTCAGCTCCATGATAACTACTGATCTGGCCACACTACATGGTCCTCGCACATGGGTGACATCATCCAATGGAGCCCAGCATGGAAAACATACGTCAAAGTTTGTAGACTGAGCCTCTTTGAGCATGCTCCAGCAGGCAATATATCTCTCTTTCAGCTTCTACAAGAAGTTTTGGGCATGTTTTTGCTGTGTTTTGATTGTATAGAATTGCATTCAACGCAAGGTTCCTGCAATTCTCCTCTTATTGCCTTAGCCAGGGTTTTCGATGGTTTTGGTAAGTTTCATTTCAAAGTCAGTACCCCAGAACGGCGGTTAGCTTGGTGCCCACAGGCCATCGAAAGCCACCACCATCAATTTTGACATTGCATTCCTTTTCTTTCATGACGACATAATCCTTGTCCAGTTTTTTTTTTTTGTTTTTTTTTTCAAAATAGTTTTTATTGTCAGCAAGAATAATGCATTCATGCGCCAGACATAACTGTGTAGTACAATCAGTTCAGCAAGGGCATGTCACAACAAATATTTAGTATGTCAAACAGTAACAAGAGCGCAAACCAATCAGCTGAAACGCAAGTGCAAGGTGTTGCATATAGGGAAAAATAACCCTTGCTGCAGTTACACGATGTTGGGTTCCGTATTAGGAGCTACCACCCAGGAAAAAGATCTAGGCATCATAGTGGATAATACTTTAAAATCATCGGCTCAGTGTGCTGCAGCAGTCAAAAAAGCAAACAGAATGTTGGGAATTATTAGGAAGGGAATGGTTAATAAAACGGAAAATGTCGTAATGCCTCTATATCGCTCCATGGTGAGACCGCACCTTGAATACTGTGTACAATTCTGGTCGCCGCATCTCAAAAAAGATATAGATGTGATGGAGAAGGTACAGAGAAGGGTAACCAAAATGATAAAGGGGATGGAATAGCTCCCGTATGAGGAAAGGCTGAAGAGGGTTAGGGCTGTTCAGCTTGGAGAAGAGACGGCTGAGGAGGGATATGATAGAGGTCTTTAAGATCATGAGAGGTCTTGAACGAGTAGATGTGACTCAGTTATTTACACTTTAGAATAATAGAAGGACTAGGGGGGCATTCCATAAAGTTAGCAAGTAGCACATTTAAGACTAATCGGAGAAAATTCTTTTTCACTCAACGCACAATAAAGCTCTGGAATTTGTTGCCAGAGGATGTGGTTAGTGCAGCGAGTGTAGTTGGGTTCAAAAAAGGTTTGGATAAGTTCTTGGAGGAGAAGTCCATTAATGGCTATTAATCAAGTTTACTGCTATTGCATCAGTAGCATGGGATCTTCTTAGTGTTTTGGTAATTGCCAGGTTCTTGTGGCCTGGTTTGGCCTCTGTTGGAAACAGGATGCTGGGCTTGATGGACACTTGGTCTGACCCAGCATGGCAATTTCTTATGTTCTTATAATGCAATCCCTGCTCTTCCTCTTTTTTTAGTAACCCCCCACTCTCCCAACCTACCATCCCAAGTATTAGACACATCCCCCTACTATCATCCCAAACATACACACCACATCATCCACATTCAGACCAGTTGTCCTCCCCTGCGGTCAGACATACGGCCCCAAACAGACAGTAGCAGCCCCCCTCCCTCCCATCCCCCCGAGACCAGGGAATTCATTCCCATAGTATGGTATAACCAACTTCCAACAGTCCAGTTTGTAGATCCTTGGGTAGCAAAGCAAAACACGCCTGCCAGCACTCCTTGTACCTCTTATCCCGTTTGTGGCTTCCGGAAATGCAGTCCATGCGCTCCAATTGCAGAAACACTGCAATCCTATGATGCCAGGCCACTACGGAGGGCGATGTTGCCGGTTCCACCCACACAGACAAGACAGTGTGTCATGCCAATAGGGCGGCCATACGCCCAAACTTTGCCTTGGAAAGATTACCTGGGGGCAGCATACGAAAAGGATGGTTTATCAGAATACTGCCTGAGATGTGTGGCAATACTGGTACATCGGGTGATGGTGTCCAGCACAGTTTCCCAAAACCGTGTAAGCGTCCGGCATTGCAGGAGACAGTGTAGCAAAGATCCCTCCTCCAGGCCACATTTGATGCAGAGCGGAGAGTCGGTGAGGCCCATCCTGAAATGGCGGTCGTCATAATAGGTCAGATGGAGAATCCGGAGCTGCAGCTCACGAAGCCCTACATCCGGGTTATTGACATGCATAATTTTAAAGCAGTTCAACATATCCACCGTCATATCCCAGGTCAGGATGGATGACCACCGGCGCACCAGTGGTTGCAGGAAGTCGCGTGCCTTGCAAGCCTGACCTAGGATTTTCCATCCTGAAATAGTGTTAGTAAGACAAACTGCATCAAACTTTTGTTGCATAGTCTGTTTCCGCAGCTACCACCTCCGCTGTCCACGAGAGAAACTGCAGATAGTGGCGAGCTTGTAGGTATGCAAAGAATTGACGGATTGTCAGGTAATAATCCTTAGACAGAATCCTTGAAAGTCCAGAATGTTATGGGACTCAGAGTCATATAAGTGAAAGGTGAACACGACCCCATGACTGGCCCAATGCTGAAAGATGCCGCTGCAGTCCTGGCCAGGCAAAAATTCCAAGTTACCCAATAACAGCATCAGTAATGAGGTGGTGCCCGCCAGACCCTGGAGCTTCCTCAGTCACCTCCAAGCACGAATACATGGATTCATCAGCCGTCTGGGGAAGTCCAAGGTGCGCGGTTGTGAGGGCTGTAGATGTAACAAACAAAGCGGCAACCAAGGTGCCGTCATTCTGCTCAATAGCCCCTTCTCACAATAGCAGTAAGTATCTGTCAGCCACTGTCTCACAAATCTCAGTTGACAGACGACATTGAAGAGCCGAAAATCTGGCATCCCACAGCCCCCTGCCTGTCGTGGACGTTCAAGAGTGGTGTATTTAATACGGTCAGCCTTGCCCCGCCACAGAAATTTGGAGATGCAGGATCATAGGCGCTTTAAATCGCTAACAGCCAACATGGGAGCATATGCAACACACAAAGAATTTTGGGGAGAAGTACCATTTTTACTAATGCGCATCTGCCAAACAGAGAGAGTGGGAGAGGTCGCCATGTTAATAATTGCGTCTGTACTTTGCCAATGACAGCAGATAGGTTTAATTCATACATTAGGCCCAAATCTCTGGGGATCCAGACCCCCAAATACTGAAGCTTGCCAGGGACCCATGCAAATGGAAAGGTCCCCCCCATGACTGTGGTAGCGCTGGGTCCAATGCTAGGGCCTCAGATTTCGAAAAATTAATCTTCAGCCCTGCAATACTCCAGAATTGTTCAAAAATATGGATAATCACCGGAATACTGTGGCGCGGGCGTCCCACAAACAACGAAATATCGGCGAAAAGTGCTATTTTTAAGGGGTGGTTGCTAATGCTGAGTCCCCAGAACTCCTTCTCCCCCTGCAAACGGAGAGCTAGGGGTTCTACCACCAGTACAAATAATAGTGGCGATAGCGGCCCTGCCATACGCTACACTGTAAGTCAAAGGGGTCCGTAAGGGCGCCATGCAGCAAAATATGAGCGCTAGGATTATGATATAGCGTTTCAAGCCATGTCACAAACGGTCCTGAGAAGCCATATTGACGCATGGCACAGAACAAATATTCCCACGATATGGAATCAAAGGCTTTCTCGGCATCTAAACTCAATATCATGACGTCTGTCGTGGGGAGGTAGCTAAGGGCCGCAATAAGGCACCTCACGTTCCAGACTCCCTGTTGCCCTTTAATAAAGTCTGTCTGATCGGGGTCAATTAAGGCAGGTAAAATCCCGTTTAAGTGCGCGGCAAATATGGCCGCTAAGATCTTAACATCAACATTAATCAGAGATATAGGTCGGTACGAGCTAACCTTTAGAGGATCCTTGTCCTTTTTTGGCAGGACCACAATGACCGAGCGATTAGCCTCGGCAGGGAGCTCTTTAGTAACAAGCAGCTCATTATAATACTTGGACAACAGGGACAGAAGTTGGAATTTCAAAATTTTGTAAGATTCGGACCCTAGCCCATCTTGGCTCGCCGCCTTCCCCACCTTCAATCCCTGTATCACAGCATATACATCTGTGTCACTAATATGTTTACTACAACCAACCCTTCTATAACCTTCATCAGACGACACCATTACCACAGACAACTGCTAAGTTAGACTCCTTTGAAACCACCTCCTCTCTTGAAGTGGAAAATATTTTGAAAAAACTTAAACCCTCATCTCATCCTCTAGATTCCATCCCATCAAACCTCCTCATTTCAATTCCAAATACCATTGCCAAGCCCATTGCAAAAATCATCAACTGTTCGTTAACCCAAGGACTAGTTTCTGATTCTCTGAAACAAGCCATTTTGAAACCTCTCCTAAAAAAACCCAACCTCTCAAATTCTGACCCAGTAAATTTCCGCCCCATAGCCAACCTGCTTTTCATCACCAAGATCATGGAGAAAATAGTTAATAAACAACTCACAGAATTCCTGGAGGACCACAAGATTCTATCACCATCACAATATGGCTTTCGTAAATCTCTAAACACGGAATCACTTTTGATCTCGCTCACAGACTCCATCATTGTGAACATGGAGAAAAAACAATCGCACCTCCTGATTCTACTTGATCTTTCGGCTGCCTTTGATACGGTCAACCATTCAATTCTACTAGACAGACTCAAGGATATTGGCATATCGGGCTCTGCCTTAGATTGGTTCCGTTCCTTCCTTCATAATAGATCTTTCAAGGTGAAAATCAATAATAATCAATCACATTCAATCAGTTCCAAATTGGGTGTTCCACAAGGCTCTGCCCTTTCACCAACCCTCTTTAACATTTATCTACTTCCTCTCTGCCTCCTCCTCACTAAGATGAAAATCAAGCATTACATATACGCGGATGATATCCAAATTATCATCCCCATCAAGGAGTCTTTACAAAAAACCATCACCTTTTGGGACAGTTGCTTTCAGGAAATCAGCTCTCTCCTATTCAAGATTAACCTAGTCATCAACAAAGACAAGACGGAATTCCTAATCATCTCTCATGATGCAAATCTCTTTATTAGTGAAACAACCTCTCTCCCAAATGCTCAACCTCAGATTGATAACCACTCTCTTCCTACCTTCCCTTCAACAATACCTGATTATTTCAAAAATTCTTCGTACGTAAGAGATTTAGGCACCCTCTTAGACAACCAGTTCAACTTTAAAAGATTTGTTAACAATACAACTAAAGAATGCTTTTTCAAATTACAAGTCCTTAAAAAACTTAAACCCCTTCTACACTTTTATGATTTCCGTTTGGTTCTTCAATCAATCTTACTCACTAAAATCGATTACTGTAACTCTTTGTTGCTCGGACTCCCTGCTGTTACTATAAAGCCACTACAGATGTTACAGAACTCAGCTGCCAGGATTTTGACAAATACAAAAAAGAGGGATCACATCACTCCAATCCTGTACCACCTCCACTGGCTCCCCATTAAATATAGAATTATATACAAAGTACTAACCATCATACACAAAAACTTACATAATCTTGCCCCACTCGATCTCACTTTCCAGATTCGCCCTAAATACTCCACCAGACCTTTGAGAAGAGCTTACCTTAATACCCTCTTCGTCCCTCAAGCTAAAACATCTCTAAGAAAAAGGGCCTTTTCTACCGCTGGTCCCTCTAACTGGAACACTCTCCCTCCTGACCTCCGACAGGAGATTTGCCCTATCTCCTTTAAGAAAAAACTTAAAACTTGGTTATTCAAGCTTGCCTTTCCAGAACCATCTTGTTAGCTTAAAGCCTTCTCTACATATCTTACTACACTTCTCTGTTTATTTCTCTCCCTTATATGTTTTGATCTGTTATTAATCTTAGTCTTTTTCATTTATTCTGGTTCCCTCTGAAGAGACCCTTTAGTCACTCTTTCGACTTTCCCTTTTATTTTATTTTTTGATTTATTTTTATTTTATTTATTTTATGTTATTATTATTTCATTATATCTCATTCCATTTATGTCTTCTGCTTTTCCCCACTCCTTTTTTATACTTACCTGCTCCCTAACTAAGCCTAGTACAAGAACAACAAATTTTGTATTATACATTTACTGGACTTTTATCACTTATGACCTTCATTACTATGTAATCCAATCCAATTCTTATTTACCTTGATTACTATGTAATTTAAATTGTATATTTAGTTTTTCTTCTCATTGACTATTACTTAAAGTTGCTTAAATGTTCATTGTTCCATGTAAGGCCGTCTGGCAAGTTTTTGTTATTTGTAAACCGGTTTGATTTGCATCTAATGTAGGAAGATCGGTATAAAAAAACAAAAAATAAATAAATAAATAAATAATAGGCTTATTCAGCGCTACTAGCTGCTCCGCAGACAGGCGCAGCCAAGTCAGCCCCTGCAAGAAACGCTCTGTGGCGGCAGGATCAGGAAGCTGTTTAGCTTATAGCGTTTTATAATAGTCCAGAAACCGTGCTGAAATATCCGCTGCTGTATTCTTATGCGTTCTGTCCTGCCCCCGGATGCCAGTGATAGCTGATCTTTGATTTCGAGGCCGCACTAAATTTGCTAACATTCTGCTCGCTCTATTACCGTACTTATATAGTTGATATTGGTAATACTTTAATGATTTAGAAGCTCTTTGGTGTATTAAAGAGTTAAGTGTTTCTCGTGCTTTGTCCTCCAGGATTTTA
This sequence comes from Rhinatrema bivittatum, assembly GCF_901001135.1. Lineage (NCBI taxonomy): Eukaryota > Metazoa > Chordata > Amphibia > Gymnophiona > Rhinatrematidae > Rhinatrema > Rhinatrema bivittatum. The sequence continues at coordinate 410,128,238 of NC_042617.1, forward strand.
GCAGCCAGTGTAATGGTGGCCATGTGTTGATGCTGTGCCTTTTTAAGCACTCCAGTAAGACGTAGAATTTCTGCATTGCGCTGCCGATTCACCTTAGCAACATAGGCTATAATATGGCCATGCATCACTGCCTTTCCGGCTTCCCACAGCAGTCCTGGAGAAATCTCAGGGGAGGCGTTTAACTCTAGATATTCCTTCCTCTGAGTCTGTAAGTAAGAATGGAACTGTTTATCAAGAAGTAGCTCAGGTCGCATGCACCATGAAAAAGGGCCCTGAGGTCCCTGCTCGCCCTTCAAAGTGAGGGTCACCAGAGCATGGTCTGAGAATGAAATGACTCCAATAGTGGCGTCTACTACCCCGGCAAACGTGGCACTAGAGACTAGCAAGTAGTCCAAGCGGGAATACGACTGGTGCGGATAACTCATTGGGATGTAAAACCCACCACAGATCAAGCAGTTGGAGTTCTTAGCATAGGAAATTTTATGCCTGAGTAGGGGTCATTGGCAGCGACAGGCTTGGATGGTTTGCAATCAAGCTGTTTGCTGACAACCGTATTAAAATCTCCCCCTACCACCAAGGTATGGCCAGGAAAGCTTGTCAATACGCCCACCAACCCAGTAAAAAACTTGTGGGAATATAAATTAGGGGCATATATATTGCAAAACGCTACCCGCTGTTGGTAGAGGACCCCAGCAGCTACCACATATCTTCCCTCTCAGTCATGGCATACCCGCGCAAGCTGAAAGGGCAGTTTTTTGTATATGAGAATGGCATCGCCCCGCTTTCGAGCGGAAAAAGAGGAATATATACACTGCCCCACCCAATCCCGTTTTAGTTTCCTATGATCTACATCTGTAAGGTGCGTCTCTTGGAGAAACCCTACCTGTGAGTGCTGGCGTCGCAGCATAAGCAATTTGGTCCTCTTTATTGGGGAGTGGAAACCATCCACATTAAGAGACGTGATTTTAACTGTTGCCATGATCACTACACATGCATTGCCAAAACAAAGGGGCCTCTGCCCCAGGCTTTAAACATAATACAGAGTGGTCCTGGGGCTCCCCAGCCTGAGTCCCCAGATCCGGCAAAGCCAAAACCCATGTGCTTATTCCCTTGTCTCCATCCCTTCCCCCCCCCCCCCCCCCCCCCCCACACACACCTTGTGTTCCACAACCATACCCCCATGCATACTACACACATGCCCCAAGAGGCCCGGGGACCTTCCCGATCTGGAGCCATACCTTCCAACCGTAGATAGGTACCCCCCTCCTGGTTCACTCAGCTTAAGACTACCGTATAACCTGTATAGCAACCATAGTGTTCAGTCCCGCCAGGCCAAGTCCATGAGCTCTGCTGTGCCATAAGGTTCATCTGACCTGGCACTGTGAAATTCAAAAACAGGAAACTGTAATAACCAACGCCAACAACTCAGCACGTGCAGTAACCAGGGATGAATTAAACTGTGGACCCCATCCCCTTGTGGTGGCGGACCACCTGTCCCTGTCCACACGCAATATAAATTGCACGTGCTGTGGCCTTTCACCGAGTTCTCAGATGAGATTAAACCGCTCCAGGATTATATTGCTTTGCCAGAAAGGTTGAAGCTTCCTCCTTTGACATAAGGTAGAGCACACGATTGTCATGGTGCACCCTCAGCTTCGCCAGGTATAAGAAGGCAAAATGTATTCCCCGTTTATGAAGCTCTGAACAGGCCAGTGACATTTGCTTCCTCTGTGCTGCCATGGCTGCAGAGAAGTCATTGAAGAGCAGTATTTTGTGACCTTGATATTCCACCGAGGGTTGCTGGCGGAAGGCACGGAGCAGCTGAATTTTGTGTGCCCAATTGAAGATGCGTGCCATAATCGGTCTAGGTCTGGCCGGTGCCTCATGTGGTGGACCCACCCGATGAGCCCGTTCACAATGCAGTTTATTGTCTTGAAGCACCAGGCCCAGTTTAAAAGGGAGCCACGTCTCCACGAAATTTATCAGCTCACCCTCCTGCAGCCCAATTATTTTAAGGTTGTTGCACCTGCCTCTGTTCTCTTGGTCTTCCAACTTATACAGGAGTTCTTTTTGCTGGGCCTGGAGATCTGCCAGCTGGCGCTCTGAGTCCACCAGCTGGTCCCCATAATCAGAAAGTACATGTTCTGCCTGGTCCAGCCACTTCGCTTGCCCCTCCAGAGTGCCCTTTAAGTCATCCATCGAAGCTTGAATTTTAATTAGACACGCATCCAGCGCTGTAGAGACACTCTGGGAGATCTGCTGTAGTACCTCTTCAGAGATTGCTGCCAGCAGTTTAAGGGCCTCCGTTGCGGCCACCATTTTGACCGTGCTTTGCCGCCACTCCACGCCACTCCTTGTGGGCCGCTGCCGCATGCCACCTGTGGCACTCAAAAAAAATCTCCAGTGTGGGCACAGACCTATGAGAAGCCCTTCGGAGCAAAAGCGCATTGAAATTGCCGGTTTTTGTGGGGTTTTTTTGCTGGGGAATTTCTGAGGGGAGCCGCGGAGCTCGAACACCGAACTTCCGTCCCGCTTACATTATTGCCGGCAGTCATCCTTGTCCAGTTTTAAGCAATGCCATCAGTATACAAGGACCATGTCTATCACGGATCCCCATGATAGATGTGTCTTCTGCCTGGGAGCATCACTTGACATCTGGGGTTGCAGTAAATGTGCCCAGCTGACCCCAGTAGGGCGTAAGGACTGGCTCGACAAGATAGATCAATTCTTTGAGCTGGCCATGACCAATTCATCAGTTTTGGAGACATCAACATTAAGGAACCTCGGAGCCATACCACTGACCATCGAGCCATCGACATCAGTGAAGCCTTTGGTTCCATCATCGTCAACATCTTCCACCATGGAAGGACTGATCCAAGCATCAAGGGAAACTGAAGAAGCATCTGCATTGGTCCCCATCAATGCATGGTGCTGGGTGTGGAGATGGCCCAGCTTTAGCTGTGATGCCCCTGAAGCAACTCCGTGCTGAGGAGAGCCAGTCCTCCATTGATTCCAGGGGTTCACCACCACCTCTACCAGTCCCAGTGCCCACTACCGATCCTTCTCTCTGTTCCAAAGAGGATGTGGTGTCACCTCCTTGATCCCAGTCAGTCTTGGCATTTGTGACTTTGAGGAGGAGTTGGAGAGGTGCATGCAGCTGGCCATATAGAACGCCATGCGAGGCCTTGGCGTTGGAGCACCGGGACTGGCACCATCCCGCCTCACGGTGTTGTTGCTTGGGACGGCATCAACAGCTGGCAGGGCATTAGGGCAGCCACCGGCCAATCTGGTGGTCACCCTCGGGGGAGGAAGCTTTCCTGGCGATGAGGGCGGCCTCGGAATCTGGGCCATCACAGCCAGTCAAGTTGGTTCACATACTACTGACTGGGGACTGAATGCCTCGGGTCCCTTCCACTGTATATGACAGTGAGGATGAGGACCCTTACAACCCTTGGGGGATGACTCTTCCAAAGTGTCAGATACTGACGCATCAGATGGCCTCACCTCAGAACCGTCTCCTCCTAACAATAGAAGGAAGTCTACTTCAGAAGACCTTCCCTTTGCAGGCTTCGTTAGGTTGATGGCGGAAGCCATCTCAATTCAGTTACAGATGGAGGAGGATACCCAGCACAAGATGCTGGATGTTCTCCAGTATATGGAACTTCCTAAGGAGATCATGGCAGTCCCCGTGCATGAAATCCTTTTGGAGTTACTGATGAGGATGTGGAAAAATCTCCTCTCAATGCCTTCCATTAATAGGAAGGTAGATGCGATCTATCTCATCCAGAAGGCTTTCGGATTCAACAAGCGTCGGCTACCACGCTACTCAGGTGTGGTTGAATCCACATTAAAGAAGTCTGCATGCACTCGAACCTATTCCTTGGTGCCCCCAGGAAGGATCTGAGGGCCATGGATGCTCTTCAGAAAAAGGTGTTTCAGGGTGCTATGCTTATCACCCACATAGTGGCCTACCCAGTTCTGCATGGGCCAGTATATGTGAAACATTCTGAAGCAGGTGCAGGAAATGGCCAAGCCAGGTGCTTTAATAGCAACAGGACACTCTCCAGTCCCTAGTTCATAAGAGTCTGGAGTAAGGAAAACATGGGGTTAGGTCGACATACAATGGTTTCAAGACGGCATAGAGAGTCTGCAGCAGAGATCGGCATCCGTAGACTCACCTGGCTGCAGGCATCAGATCTCAGTCAGGAGGTGCAGGAGTGACTCGCTGACATACCATGCATAGGAAATAATCTCTTCAAAGATAAGGTGGCCCAAATTCAAGACCACAATGTGACATTCTAGTAGTCCTCCGCTGGCACTCAGGATCTGTCCTCGTCATCCAGGAGGTCTTCGAGGACTGTCCACAGGAAGTCTTATTTCCACCCGAGGAGATACTATCCTCCGCCTCGTCAGTCCCATCAGTAACAACAGGCCCCCTCGTAGCTGTCTGAGGCAACAGAGGGCCCCAAAACCCCAGCCAGTGCCTCAGTCAACTCCTGGGATGGGGTTTGACTGGATAGCAGGGAGCATAGCCAAGTAGCCTTACTTGTGATGATGGACCTACTGGTCAGGGGCAGGCTTTGGTTCTACGCAAAGCGGTAGCCCAGAGTAACCTTGGACCAGTGGGACCTCGCCATCATCTGTAGAGGATACAAATTGAATCTATTGAGTACCCCGCCAAATTGCCCCCGAGTCCTTTTTGGGGACGGGAGTACATTAGGAAGTGCTTTTAGTGGAGTGCTCCTCCCACTGAACAGCCAGGGTAGTCTGTTGCATTCCACCAGGGCAAAGAGGGTAGGGATTTTACTTCTGGTACTGCCTGATTCCAAAGAAAACAGGAGGACTCCATCCCATCCTAGACCTAAGGGCCTTGAACGAGTTTCTCAAGAGAGAAAAGTTCAGGATGGTTTCCCTGGGCACCTTAATCCCCTTCCTGCAAAAAGGGTACTGGCCATGCTCCCTCAGTCTGAAGGATGCATACACTCACATTGAGATCTTCCCCAGCCACCGGAAGTATCAGATTCGTAGTGGGATAACAGTACTTCCAGTACTGCATTCTGCCATTTGGGTTAGCGCCAGCTCCACATGCCTTCACAAAATGCCTAGCGGTGGTGCACCTTCACAGACTGGGAGTCCACATTTTACCCTGTCTGGACAATTGGCTGGTCAAGAGCAACTTGCAAGCAGGGGCCAAAGAGTCCATGCACTCGACCATGTGGGTGCTGGAGTCACTAGGGACTGAGGACAGCGGGATGTCCGCCCTCATGATACCCGCCCACCTTCCCTCGGAGTTGGGTTTCTATTTCATAGGTTTTATTCTTATTTTATTATGAATTCTATGTTATAAGACTGAGGGGACCCCATGTGGACACAATATATTGCATACTGGAGCATGCTCAGAGAGAGACTCTGTCAAAGTTCTAGAAACTTGGATGTAAATTTTTTTTTGTGCTGGTCTCTATTAGATGATGTCACCCATGTATGAGGACGGACATCCTGCTGACCTCTGAGAACACCTGTTACAGGTAAGCAGCTCTACTTTCTCCTTTCTCCTTTCTCCTGCACTTGTATATAGAGAGAGCTGCTCTATCGTCATAGGTTCATGTGTGTCTGGTCCCCTCTCTCTCTTTATTTTAAAATTTGGAAGCAAGACTGATGAGGCTTTCAGCGCTTCCCTAGCTCTTCTTTTAACCATATGAGCCCTCTCTGTGTCTGCACTGCCTGCACCATGACAGTTGGTGCGCTACGCAACAAATTTTTGTTAAAGCGGGTGCGCCTTAGGCTTGAATAGGTTGGGAAACACTGCACTAGAGAGACTATATTCATGTCTTGAGGGCACAAAGTAGCCAATCCAGATTAGATTACTTGTAACTTTATCAGACTCTTTTTGCTAAAGTAACAGAAGTTCAGGTTGAACCTTTGGCAGTCTCAGTCCATTCTTTCATGTGGTAGAGCTTGGAAGGCTTCTGTCTTCCTTCAACAGAGGTTGTTAGCCTTTTCTTTCTTTTCATGACCAGGCTTTCAAAACTTTGAAAAGTAGAAGGATTTTTTTTTCAGAACAATCAGTGACATCAATAAAAATCCTTCTTTACTTTGAGAAAATTCCAAAGTGGTTCTCTGCGACAAAGTTATAGCTTACATCACACAAATTAAAGAAATCAATAAGGCTACTTTAAGATTAGAGAAGTAATTGCACCTTAATAAACTCATGTATGCTTCTTGTCCTTCCCGCTAACAAAGCTCAATTCCTTGCAATGCAAGAGTCTTTTAGTATATTAATACAGCAGTGTACTAAGAAGAGCTTGTATTATATGTTTCAGTTTTTTTCAGTTTGGTAATAAGGCTGACTGTATGTTAGCTAGCTTAACAAAATCTTGGGTTTGGTTCTAAATTTATCTCTGCTATGATGGATAACTGGACAACTTGTTAACTCTAATAAGATATTGCTGCTGTCTTTTCTCAATTTTATAAATACCTGTGCTCTAAAGACTCCTTTAATGTTGAGGAGACGAGAGCCTACCTCTCTTCTACTGGTTTGCATCGGTTTTCCGAGCAGCAGCTTCAATTTCGAAATGAATCTGTTATGTTGGAGGAGGTTCATAGAGTTATTTCTCACTCTAAAATATACAAGGCCCCTGATCCTGATGATTTTACTGGTGAATTTTAGAAACTTTTTTTTTGGATCAAATTGCTACTCCTTTGCTATTTTTTCTTTGAAGATTTAATTGATAAAGGAAATTTGGTGTATGGCTCCAGTAAAGTCAGTATAACTGTTATTCCTAAACCTGGGAAGGACTCTTTGCAACCTTAGGCCTGGATTCACTAAAGCTGGGACATTTTATCACAGATGGGGCCAAATACCATGGTGAGGGAGGAGCATTCACGTACTGTTTTGCCCCACCCCTACAAAATATTGCAGCAGTATCACTGCGTTGTTTGTCTTGTGGTATAAGCCTGAGAGAGAGAAAACAGCAGGGGCCATGGCCAAGTGCAGTGGTGGCCCCAAACACCCATGGCTGCCATCGCCTTAAGAGAGACATGTGGCCCAACACGGCAGCTCCCTAAATGAAATAACACAGTCACCCAGGGGTCTTATTAGACCGCCCTTCCTGGAGCCGCCAATTGGTTAAGGAAAATGTTTTCACCTGGTAAGAAAACTGTTCGTCATTTCTAGAGAACTTCACATTCCTTTAGTTTTACTCACTGGAGAAATGCGCTTTATACTCTCACTGCAATGGAGAAGTTGGAAGTGAAGTGGACCTTGCTTAGGAAATCTGAATTTTTACGTATTTGGACGCCCTACTTGAATTCTCTTCCATACAGAGTGCGAAGCTTGATTTTGAATGATCTTGATTTGATTTGGTTTTTTTTGTGCTTGTCTTCCTTTTTTCCTTTATTTGTCTGTTCTGTTTATGTAATTGGCCATGCTGGTAGTGGAAGGAGGTGTGGAAGGTATTTTCTGTTTATACTAGTATTGTTGAACTATTGTTTACGGCTTGTTATTGACATGGTGTGTTCAGAACCAAGCATTTCTATGTCAAATTGTCTTTGTAAATTTTCAGTACAAATATTTAACATTATAAGTGATTTGTGCTACAAGATGGGGGCTCTTCCTGACAGAGAAAAGGAGAACCCCATTAAGTGGTTTATCAGCTCTCATTTTTATGTTTAAAAAAATAAAATCCCTTTCACACATCCCTGCCAAAAAACACATGGCAAAGAAATTGCAAACCCTTTGACTTGCCAAGGCAGTTATCCCATTTTATAGGATGAGAAAGCAGGAGACCATTTTTATTGTAAGAGTCATACATTTGAGACCAAGCACACCAACTGCTGTGCAGGCTGTGATTTTAAGGGACCATTTTCAGGTGTACCAATTGGATTTCCAGACCTCATTTTCCCTTGCAGTACTACTGACAGTACAGATTTATTAAGTTGCAGGCATGATGTGACATTTGCGAGCTAGAGCCCTATTCTTGCCGCCGCTGGGTCTCCCAGAGAGAATAACTCAATTATTTATGAAGCAAGTGTAGTCACCAGTGAATTCTATATGTCATCGCTGACTCGCAAGCAACTAGTGGATGAAAATAGCTCTCATTGGTCCACGTGATATTTTTCTTTATGCAGCAGTGGTTTCTTAATGTGCATCATTAGCTTTTCTGCTGTTACCTACCTTTTCCAGCATTACATTGGTAACTTAGAAACATGTATAAAAATGTGCCATGAGGCTGTAAATACCGATCAGCCAAATATGTGTCTCTGTTTTTCACTGTGCTTTCAGATTGCGGTAAATCCCTAGGTCCAGCAAGCGATACGGACTCTGAAGTTATCTCGTTTGATAGTAATCGACTGCAAGGATGTTGGAGGAGGATATGGAAGTAGCAATCAAGGTGGTGGTGGTGGGCAATGGGGCTGTGGGAAAGTCCAGTATGATTCAGCGGTACTGCAAAGGGGTTTTCACCAAGGACTATAAGAAAACAATTGGAGTTGATTTCCTAGAAAGGCAGATTCAGTAAGTCCTATTCATTCCTTTATTCTGTTTCAATATGTTATTGTTTTGTACTGTTGGAAAGATATAGCAGCTTTTTTTTTTTTAGTTTTTGTGGAGGGGGAAGAGGCTTAAATCAACCTCCTTTTTAATATTTTTTTAGATGGTACCTTTTGATTGTAACAGTACTGAGAGAATGGGAATTTAGCTGGTGTCCGTGCAGGAATTGCATGCATGTCTAACATTAAAAGCGATGTTTCCATTTTCTCTGTTTTTCCAAAATCGGCTTCCTGTGGTTGGTTGGTTAGTTCATTTCAGTAGTTTTCTTTAAAAAAAAGAAAAGAACCTTCCCTCCCCCGACCTTCCCTAAATCTTCCAGTCATCCTTTAAAATATCTTCTTGGGATATCCATGTGAACTGGAAGTCCTTAGCGTGAGGAACTTTGACATTTTCATTCTTTCCAAGTAAATTAAAAAAAAAAGAATTATAATAGGTTACACATTTTATTATTCTATTATTTGTAAAGAAACTAGTTTCAGTAGCTATCTAAGTAAATCATTATATTGCTAGAGATAAAAATGGAAGTGCATTTATCTGTAATAAACAGTGGCTTGCAAAAGTATTTGACCACCTTAAAAAGTCAGCAAATTTGTGTGGATTACAAATGACACACAGATTGCTCCAGACATGTTTATTGTAAACCAGTATGCTCTTAAAGTAAATATTCAAAGTCACAATTCATTATTTCTCTGCATTTTTGTAAAATACAATAAAAAACTGAAAAATGCTGCTAACATAAGTATTCAAGCCCTTCAGACTACTACTTGGTAGAACCACCTTTTGCTGTAATAACAGCTTTAAGTCTGTTGTGGTAAGTTTCTACCAGCTTTGCACACTGTTCAGGAGTGATTTTTGCCCATTCTTCCTGGCAGATTTGATCAAGGTTGTTCAGCTTGGTTGGATGACGTTTATGGACTGCAGTTTTCAAAGAGTGCTACAGATTCTCGATTGGATTGAGATCTGGACTTTGACTTGGCCATTGTAGAACATTTCACCTCTTTGTTAAACCAGTCCTGTGTTGCTTTGTTTTGTGCTTGGGATCATTGTCTTGCTAAAAAAATGAACTTTCTCCCAAGGTTTAGTTTTCTTAGCAGACTGAAGCAGGTTATCTTACAGTATCTCCCTGTATGTTGCACCATCCATCCTTCCTTCATTTTTAACAAGATGCTCAGTCCCTGCTGAGGAAAAGCATCCCCACAATATGATGTTGCCACCCTTATAATTACTGTAGGGATGGTGTTTGCTGAGGAATGGGCAATGTTAGGTTGGCGCCTCCACATAACATTTTGATTTTTGGCCAAAAATTTCAATTTTTGTCTCATCTGACCAAAAAAATGGTCAGATGAGACATTTTAGATCCCACATTTTAGCTGGGTTACTCTGATGCTTTCCAGCAAACTCCATACATGTTTTGACGTGGTTTTTCTTCAGTAATGGCTTCTTTCTAACCTCCCTCCTATGCAGGCCAGTTGCATGCAGAACTCTTGATATGGTTGACTGGTGCACTCCATTCTAGTCTCAGCCTCTGAGCACTGAAGCTCCTTCAAAGTGATGGTTGGCCTCTCTGGCTTCCCTCACAAGCCTCCTTGCTTTGATGCTGAGTTTTGAGAGGTGGCCTTGTCTAGGCAGTGTCTGGGGGTATGATGTGATTTCTATTTCCTCACAATTGATCCAACAGTGCTCACTGAGATAAACAAGCTCTTGGATATTATTTTGTAGCCTTTTCCTGTCTTCTGCATGTCTATAACTTTATTTTTAGTTTCTTTAGAATGCTCTTTGCTCTTCATTTTTACAGCTTTCCTTCAGATTCAAGGAAACCTAAAACATAGAAATGACGGCAGAAAAGGATCAAATGATCCACCCAGTCTGCCCAGCAAGCTTATGCCAGTATCTGCTACACTGTGCAGGTTACCCTCCTGCTTATCAATTTCCTAGACCATAAATGTCAGGATGCTGTCCAAATCCAGTTTTCCCTAATCCCTGCCGTGGGAGCAGAGAGCAATGATGGAGCCACATCAAAAGTATGAGGCTTAAAGATTAAGGATAGTAAAAGCCGTATCAGCAAGTTACCCCCATGTTTATTTGTTCCACAAACCGTAAAAGTCGGGGGCCCTCATTGGTTACTGTCTGAATCCAATTCCCCTTTTCCCACTGCTGTTGAAGCAGTGAGCAATGATGGAGTTGCATTAAAATGCAGACATGTGGGGCGCCGATTTTGTAACGTGCGCGTGGCACCGTGCACATATTATAAAATACAATACCCGCGCGCACATGCGCCCCCGATTTTATATCTGCGCACGCATGTGCGGGTGGGTTGCAACTCGCGAGCGAAAGGGGAGGAGATATCAAAAAAATATGCGCAGCTACGCAATCGGACCATTCCCAGTTCCCTATCCCTCTACCTACTCTGCCTCCCTTTTCCCCTCTCCTCCCTGACCCCTAAAATCCCTTCTTCTTACTTTTTTTTTGTTTTCAAACTTCATCTGAAGAGATGAAGTAAGTTCCGTGCGCCGGCTGGCTGCCGGCACGCGCTTCCCCCGGGGACAGCGCAAAATGGTGCTGTCCCTGGCCTCCCCAGACCCCGGCCTGTTTCTAAACGCTGGCTCTTCCACGCGTACCGGCAGATACATGCTGCAGCCACGCACGTAGCTGTCCGGATTTGCCTGCATGGGCATTTGAACATTCAGCCGTAAGCCTTGATACTGTTATTTGTTAAGGGTAGCAACTGCCACACCAGCAAGTTACCCCCAGTTATCCCCATGCTCTCTTTTCTTTATTTCCATCTTCTAGCCTTTAGGGATCCACCCTGTTTATCCCAAGCCCCTTTGAATTCCTTCACTGTTTTCGTCTTCACCACCTCCCCCAGAAGGGCATTCCAGGCATCCACCACCCTCTCCGTGCAGAAATATTTCCTGACATTGTTTCTGAGTCGTCCTCCCTGGAGTTTCGTTTCATGACCTCTAATTCTATTGATTTCTTTCCAATGGAAAAGGTTTGACAATTCACAGTCTGACCAATGGTACTGAAATTAGGGGGTCTTTTATCCAAAAAAGCTGATCTTTTTTAAAGATTCACAGGTAGAGGCCAGTTGCTAGGGCAATATCTTTCATCAGTGTAAACTTGGAGTTTCCACAGCACAGGGGTTGAATACTTATGCAACAGCATTTTTCAGTTTTTTATTTTATTTTACAAAAATTACAGAGAAATATTGAATTATGACATTGAGCGTTTACTTTAAGAGTTTACTGATTTGCAATAAACATATTGTCTGGAACAAACGGTGTAAGTGTCATTTTTAATCCACACAAATCTGTTGATTTTTTTTTTTTTTTAGAGGGTCAAATACTTTTGCAAGCCTCTGTATATTAAGTTTGCAGTAGCTTTGATTCAAAGTAAAATTGTTGCTTGAGTTAAGTACTCATACAGCTGGAATTTTTCTGCCTAGGTTTTTATGTTTGCATATGAATAGTTAAATAGCTCTGAGTAAACTCTTGGTAAACAATTTGGACCTAAATCTTAAAGCTTGCAGTTGTCACAGGACAGCCAAAAAGCAGCAGTACTTAAACTTTAAATTTGTTGTAAGTTCTATCTCGAGCAGGCAGACAAACCATTGAGAAGAGAAGTGGTTAGGATTTTATTTACTTTTAAGCAGTTGCATCCAGGGCTGGATTTACATCTTAGGTACCTCACAGGAGCGGGTATTTTTGAAGCTCATAGTTCCTACTGTGGCTTTATTTATTTTCTTTTGTGCTGCATAATAAAGAGGAGCTGATTTTAGGATGTTCATCAACAAACAGAACTAAATTAGCCATGACGCTTGGGGTGCTTCAACCAACAGTGCCAAATGGACCATTCTCTTTTAGCTCATACAGCTTTTGCTCTACTCTTTTGCCTTGTGAGCCTCTCTGTCTTTTTTTTTTTTTCTTTTCAGCCAAGCTACTGCATGGCATTTATAACCTTTCTCTCTTATGTAAGTTTTTGGTATTTCTTTTTAATTCTCATACTCGCTTTGAGTTGCCTCACTGTCTCGGCTGCCCCTCAGCAGCACTTTTCAGTGCCCCCGGGAAAAAAAAGTTAGATCTTATCATGTCCAACTCAAAGAATATCTCACCCAGAAGCTACAAAGACTGACATCTTTTATCAGTGTCTGGGGCTGGACCACGACGCAGCTAATTGCTTTGATTATGGCTGGATATCTCAGAGGTCCAGGGCCTGGAAGATGGAGGAAATCCACAGGTCCGTGAAAAGCTAGAGTAGTTACTTGTCTCAGAACAGGGCATCCATGAGCTCCCTCTAAGCCAAGTTAAGCAGGAGTTCCTCGAGCAAAGCTCCTCCTTCTGTAGCACAAATCCCAGGGTCTGCCACTTCACCAGTGTCGAGCAACGTGCGAAAGCACCATGCACAGGGTCCGTAAGCCCTTTGCAGGCCACATGAAACTCATTGGTGCCTAAGAAGAAGAAGCGCCTTGCGTCTGAGTCAGTGGTGCCGTTGACACAGTCAAAGCAGTAATCGGGCTCAGTCCCACCAATGTATCTGATGTCATTGAGGCATCAAGGCTTGGCGCCATCGACACATTTGGTGGCATAGACTGTGTCTGTGCATCAGGCCTTGATTCAGCTGATGCAGACGTTTACCTTGGCACATTCAATATCAAATCCTTCCAGACTCTGTGCCCTGGTACAATTGGAGCATCGACCCCTGGCTTCATTAATGCATTGGATGCATTCGCGATGGGATGGGGTAACAAAAGGCCTCGAAGGCGATTCACTTCACTTACATTGTTTGACATGGCAGGAGGTATCTCATTCTAGGCTCCATGAGCAAGGAATTCAACTGGAGGCCCAGATTCAATATGTTCTTTAGTGCCTTTTGTTTCCATGCATCCACCAAATCATTTGGTATAGGAGGGCGTTCCACCTCTGGAGTCCAGTGAGAGCTGCTCAAGAAGATGAACCTATATATTTATTTTGGAACTCCTGGACAAAGGATACAGCAGCCCATAGCCTAGGTAGTGGAATTGGTAAAGACTCTTTGCTTTGCTGGCAGCTAGGGACAAGGACTGAACTCTTTGTCCTGTGCAGTGTGTCGAATTTGTTTCTTTAACAGCGAGTCCCTCTTGCCTCCATGCCGTGGTAGCTCCCATCAGATGTCCAGGGGGCAGAATGTTGTACCCCACTGTCTCTCACTGTGGAGTCCAACTAGTCTGAGGAGGGAGCTCAAGAGCACTGTTTGGCGTATGCCCAAGGAATATTCTGATGTGACTCTGGCCCTAAGAGTAAAGAGATGAGTGATGATGTTTAAGATGAGAAATCTTCAGGAAGGGACAAATAATGATGGCTGTACTGTATAAGTTGTATAATGTTCTATATGTTGTTTTTATATTTATTTGATTTTATTGTTTTTAGTTGATAATGCATACATAGCTTTGAAAGAAGAGATAGCTGAAGAGAGATATGATAGATGGCTATAAAACGAGAGGAATGGAATGGATAAATGCACATCTATTTACTCTTTCAAAAAGTACAAAGATTAGGGGACATTCAATGTATTTACTAGATCAGTGGATCTCAACCTTTTTTCAACCGCCCCCCCTCCCCAATTAAACCCTACGACCAGTCTCACATACAGACACCAGTCACCTCCCTGCCCAGTCTCTGTCTCTCACACACAACCCAGTCGCCTCCCTGCTCAGTCTCTGTCTTTCACACAGACACCAGTCGCCTCCCTGCCCAGTCTCTCTCTCTCACACACAACCCAGTCACCTCCCTGCCCAGTCTCTGTCTCTCACACACACAACCCAGTCACCTCCCTGCCCAGTCTCTGTCTCTCACACACACAACCCAGTCACCTCCCTGCCCAGTCTCTGTCTCTCACACACACAACCCAGTCTCACACCCTGCCCAGTCTCTGTCTCTCACACAATTAGCAAGTAGCACATTTAAAACAAATTGGAGAAATTTTTTTTTCGCTCAGTGCACAATTAAGCTCTGGAATTCATTGCCAGAGGATGTGTAGCTGGGTTTTAAAAAGGTTTGGATAAATTCCTGGAGGAAAAGTCCATAAACTGCTATTAATCAATATGGAATACCCACTGCTTGTTATCGGCATCAGTAGCATGAGATCTATTTAATGGTTGGGTACTTGCCAGGTACTTGTGACTTGGATTGGCCACTGTTGGAAACAGGGTACTGAGCTTGATGGTCCCCTGGTCTGATCCAGTATGGCATATTTTATGTTGTTATGTTTTGGAAATGAGCCTTTACCACCACCGCCATGGCACTGTAAACCACCATTTGTGGGGGCTATGTGGCACAGCAGTAGTAGATTGGATCCAGCAACTCCTGGAATTCAAAGAAACAGCATGAATAGAGTCTTGCGTGGTGATTCTAGCAGATAGTTTTTTTTAACATTAGAATGGCCTCCAGAGTGTAAGCCTTGGAAGTGGCAGCAAGGAGATTGCTGTGGCTCTATAGCTGGGCAGTATATGTGGTATCCAAGGCCTGCCTTTGTAAACTGCGGTTCAGAGAGGACTTTCTTGTCCGGTGAAAAAGCTGGGGAAACAAGTGAAGGAAGTAGGTGAGTCCAAACCCCAGAGGCTTCCAGAAGATAGACCATGCACAGGTGCACAAGGCGTGAGATGCTGGCACTTTAATGAGGATTGAAGGTTTCGGCATCAGGAAGACTAATACCCATTCATTTTGTGGGGCAAGAAAGTCTAGGTGTGACTCCGTCATAGCCTTAGGCTTGGCTTGCCACAGATAAAGGGGAGGTGATAAAAGCTATGCTAAGAAGGCTACAGGTTTGCAAGCCATTGTCCTTGTCCCCTCAGGGGGAGAGAGGAAGGGGGCTCACTCTTTCTCCCTCATAGTCCAAAAAAAGGATGGTGTGTTCTGCCCAATTTTGTGCCTCAAAGTGATCAACAGATCCCTGAGAGTCCTACACATTCAGATGGGGCTCTTAGGGATCTGTTGCTACTCTCTTTAACAGAAGGGTTGGGGGTAGCCTGCACAGAGTGACAGTTGCTACTACCCTTAAAAAGAAAACAAAATACAGATTTAAAAAGGAAATCTTGCTTGGCAGATTGGATGGATCATTTTGATCTTTATCTACTGTCATTCCATATGTAACTATGGAAACCCTCTGTTATGTCATCATGTCAGGAAGAAAAAGGGGGAGTTTCGGACATCTCCTGACCTGGCAGAACTCTATGTTCATATCCCAATATGGGACTCCTGTCAGAATCTGCTTTACTTCTACATTGTGGGCAAACACTTCCAATTTCAGGCCCCACTCTTCGGCCTCACAACCACCTCACCAAGATGATGATGATATGGGCTGTGGCACTGCGTAAACGGAGCATTTTGGTTTACCCTTACTCCCACAACTGGTTGATAAGAGCCAAGTCTGTCCAGAAGTGTCATTAGGTCTCCAGGCAGTTCACGGAGTAGCCGGGTTTGGGTATCAAACTAAGCAAAGCGGTTAGTGCCAACCCAATCTGTAGAATTTGTGGAAATACTCTTCAATACAGGAGAATGGCAAGTTGCTCTTACTCCAAAGAGAGTGGTTAAATTGGTAACACAAATGCAGAGATTTTTCAAGTTGACTTGGCGCCCAAAGTTTAGGACTTTCTGTACCTCCTGGATCTTTGTTAGCAGCACTAGATCTGGTGCCATAGGCTAGAGCCCATATTCACCCTGCTACAGTGAACCCTCCTTTCTCGGAAGTACTCAGAACCAAATGGTTACGACTCTAGTCTCCCTCTATTCAGAACAGTAAGTAAAAGCACGTGATGTGCAAATCCTCACCATTGGTTAAGAGGAGTAGACCTAGATCCTCCTTTATGGGCCACCATAATGACAGTCACCAGCAAGAGAAGCAATGTGGTCAACAAACAAATTGAAAATAAGAACCCACCAAGCAAGCGCCACTCTCCTCCTTGCCCTGGGGAAGAAGGGAAATCAATCAATCCTGTCGTACAATGTGACAGCAGTAGCATATGTGAACAAGCAAAAAGACATTCAGCTGGGCACTGGCAGCCGACGCTTTTATTTATTTATTTGATTTGTATTTTGCTTTTACAGTCACTTCAAAGCAGATGACATTCAGGTACTGTACATATCTCTGTGCCCAGAGGGCTCACAATCAAAGTTTGTATCTGAAGCCATGGAGGGTGAAGTGACTTGCCCAGTCACAAGGAGTAGCAGCAGGATTTGAACCCGGACTTACCAGGTTCACAGCCCACTTCCCTAAACACTAAGCTGCTCCTCCACTCTGATCTAGATGTGATTCTCCCATAGCCTCAGACTTGGCTCACTCACTTCAGTGATATGCAGAAGGTCCCTTCCATGGTACTTCTTGGGGGCAGTCAATTGTAGCAATTTTTCACAGAATTGATCCACATTACATTGGACAAATGGGCGTTGAACAGTACTCAAAGAGGGTTTTGATGCAGATTTCATGTTCCCAGTCCCCCAGAACTTTCCAGATTATGTGAATGGTCCAAGCAGAATCTGCAACTGCTGTCTGTGGCGCATGCTGTGGGAGTCGAGAATGTGTAGGCCTACTTACTCAGCAGGAATAGCTGTACCCCAGGAAGTGGAAGTTCGGTTATGTAAACCGACATGATGTGTACTTTAATGTCAGTATAGAAAAGCTGTTAAATAAATAAATGAAGCATTTCAGATAATAGCCCAGTGAAGGTGCTCAGAATTGGACTTTATAGCAGCACACCAAATGCCAAGGCAGGTAGGCTGTTCAGCCAACGGAAAAGCCATATTCCAGTGAAATAGATGCCTGGATTAAGACCCTGGCCTGATAATCAGAATGGAATTGAAGCAAAGGGTGCATGGGGGTAACTTACTGGTATGGCAGTTACTACCCTTAACAGAAGGCATGGAGATTACTATCCATAACAATAAGCCTTGATGCTTTTAATTCAACTGCAATATTGCTCTCCGTTTTGACAGCAGAGGAAAAGGGGAATTGGATTCAACAGCAACCAATGAGAGCCCAACATGTACAGTCTGGAGTACCTATAAGCATGGGGGTAACATGCATGGAGCGGCAGTTATCACCCTTAATCAATAAGCTTTGATGCTTTTGACACAACTGCAACATTGCTTCAACGGTGGGTGTAAGATGAATTGGATTAAGATGACTATGAACATGGGCCCTGACTTTTACAGTTTGGGGTACTGAGTTGCAGTCACTAGGGAAAAAAGCACAGGACTGTTTCTACGGGCAGATATTACTATCATAAGTTTGCTGGACAGACTGGATGGACCATTTGGTAGTTTTTTCTGCATCATTAAATCTGTTACTATGTATATTGAAGATAGAACACCACCTATCCATTATGATCCTGGTAGCTCTAGATCGGCCAAGAAGACCGTGGTATGCAGACTGATAAGACCACTAGCAAAAACCCTAATACATCTCCAGGGAGAGCATGGTCTGCAAAGGCAGGACCCAATCCTGGTGGAGTACCTGCCTCCATTCTGTTTTACGGCCTGGCCCCTGAAAAGGCACATCTGTGTAGGAAAAGGGTACTCCCTTGAGGCAATCTATATAGGATTAAAGGTGTGAAAGTAATCGACTTCCTTAGCCTGTATCCACATTTGGCTTTTATTTGAAATCTTTGGCCACACTCTCATGGTGTATAGGTATAGGTGACAAGTTATTTCCTGCTTCAAAAGACCGATCAAAGGCCTGCAAGTTGCAGCATATCTAGATGATGTTCATATTCTTGGAGGAACAAAGTCTATTAGGCCCTCTTTATGCCAATGGTCTCTTAATAGGACCTCAATCTGGTACTCAGGTCCTCTTTAAGGAGATACTAGGCCCTGCTATGCAGAGCCTTCACTACGGATTCAGTTACATTCCATCTGGTCCCTTCTTCTTATCCAGAGTAATGTCCCAGCTCTTCCTGTATCAGGTAGTGTCACACTTGGCCTTTTAGAAGCAACAAAAACAAAGAAGATGAACCTGAACCTGCAACTATTAGATGTGCGGCGCATATTGAGAATTAGAAACTACTTCTGGAAGATAGGTTGTTTGGGTCATATGGAGGTCAGCAAAAGGGGGAGATGGCATCCAAACCCATGGTAGCCTGGTGGGTTATTTATTTTTATTTATTTATTTATTTATTTGTTTGTTTGTTTGTTTTAAACATTTATATCCTGCAAAGTCCTAAGCAGCTTACAATAAAAACATTCATAATATAAAGTTAAAATGGGACATAAAACAGTACATAAAAAATATTAAAAATAAGGATAAGAATATAGTAAAAACAGTAAAATCAAATAGAATAAAATAAATACATGAATAAAATAAAACTGAGTTGCATTGAATAAAAATAAGTTACATCAGAATCTTGAAGGCCTCTGCAAAAAGAAAAGCTTTGAGCTGTTTCCTGAAATATTTTATGAATGTCTATCTTAAAGTCTCTAGCAGCCTATTCCATAGTGGTGGGCCAAGGAAGCAATCGCTATGGCGTATATTCTGAAGAGAAAACTAGCACCAGCTGACCTTCGGGTGCACTCCAGTAGGATGCAAGCAACCTCATGGGCACCTGGTCTTCCCTGCATGCTTTTATCAAACAATGCAGACATTCAGGCCAAGGTGGACGCAGTCGTGGGACATGTGTCCTTAAGGCAGCAGTCTGTTCTTCCTACCCAGGGAGTAGTGGCTTTGATACTTCTCATAAGTAATGACTGGTCTAACAGGAAGATAAGGAAGATTAAATTATCTGATAATTTTTTTCCCTAGACTACTGCTAGACCAGTCCACAACCCATCTGGGAACTTAACTCAGTGGGGCCAAGAGATACAGTATTCCTCTCTCCCTTCCTTTCCAAGTCCTATCCCCTCGGTACAGAATTCCAGACTCCATTGCTTCTTCTGCGAAGAAGGAGCAGAGAAAAGGGTAACAAGACAAAAAATTTGATGAATCATTGTTTAACACACCTGGAGAAAGAGTCGGGGGACTTGCCTCTCTGGGACATCCATGGGGGTCATTTGTGTTTTCTGCTTCATTTTGACCCCAAAAATTTGGGATAGAGTAGTTGTCCCTTTCTTGCTTTGACATCACAGTGGGGATAAGAAGAAGGTGTGTCCACTGTCTCAGTCAGCTGTGGAAGAGGGAATTTCCCATAAGTAATGATTGGTCTAGCAGGACTAAAGGAAAAAAAAATTATCAGGTAAGATAACTGTTGATCAGTCTCTCACATCATCCTTAAGGAGTTTTGGCCCATTCTTCCATACAGAACTGTTTCAACTCTGACATTTGAGGGCTTCCTTACGTGACAGCCAACTTTCAGGTCTTGTCACAATATTTTATTTTAATAGGATTTAAGTCAGTATTTTGAATTGGTCAGTCCAAAATAAGAAATCGGACTGCTCCTGCGTAGTCACTGTAGACTTCTGCTTTTTCCATTTGAAGACTATCTGCCTGACAATAGATGGATGATACTCCAGATGTTTAGAAATGGTATTGTAACCCTGTCCAGAGACAAGTATCTACCCTTTCTTTTCATTGTGATATGAGGCCAAACTCAAAACCTTTTGGACCTTTATATAGGATAGGATATCCAAAATCAGTCTTGCAGATTTAGACTGCAGGGTGATTTGCTTGTTACCCAATTGACGGGCTGATACAGTAAGGGGGCGTAAGAAACAGTGCGGCAGTGCCGGGCGCCCACTCGTTTGCCACACGCATATTTTGGTTCACATACCGCTCGATTCAGTATTCAAATTAGACGCAAATCCAAGCGGCATCCAAAGCACGTCCATGAAGCGGTAGGCGTTCGCAATCCATTTTACTGTATAGAGCGGTATGCAGCGCCTATACAGTATCCAAGGTGCGCTGGTACCTGTCATTTGAAATGTCATTACAAATGTCAATCCACCAGGTAAGTGGATGGTTCTTTTCTACAGACCCCGCTGCCTTGAGCGCCCGGCCGGATGTCCAAGCCGCGACCTTGGACGTCCGGCCGGGCACTCAAAGCAGCGATGCCCGGATATAGGCGGGAAGGTCCATGAACGGACGCTGCGACCTTGGACGTTCGAGTTCACGGCTTCCATTCATGGACCTTCCCGCCTGTAGGCCCCGTTGCCTTGAGCGCCCGGCCGGACGTCCAAGCCGCGACCTTGGACATCCGGCTGGGCGCTCAAGGCAACGGAGTCTCTGATCATGTCCTTTAGGATCTTTAATCTTAGCTATCATGTTCTGAGAGGTTATATCCTCATATAGGTGCTAAAAACAGACTAGCTTTATTGTTCCCCTTGAAAAACTGTTGCTTAGTAAG
This sequence comes from Rhinatrema bivittatum, assembly GCF_901001135.1. Taxonomy (NCBI): domain Eukaryota; kingdom Metazoa; phylum Chordata; class Amphibia; order Gymnophiona; family Rhinatrematidae; genus Rhinatrema; species Rhinatrema bivittatum. Next base: position 410,149,090 of record NC_042617.1, read on the forward strand.
TTCTAACTTTTGCGCTATATATGCTGAATCAAGAACATCTAATTCTTGATGGGCTGCTTGTAGCTGTTTAAATACGAAGCTAGATAGAGAGTGTGAATGAAGCTGTGTTAATGCTGAAATTTTATCAATTAGCAAGAGCCTACGTTTCTCCTGTTCCCTCTTGTGGAAAGAGGCTTGAGTTGTTATGATACCCCTCATAACTATTTTAGAGCATTCCCAAAGGGTTCCCGGGGAAATAGATGGGGAGGCGTTGATTAAAAAATATTCTTTTAGTCTGGACTCAGTAAGTTGGCTGAATGCTTCATCTTGTAATAAATTATCATTTAAGCGCCAATTACTCCTCCCCAAGTCAGCTTCTTTAAGAAAGAGCGTAATCCACACTGGGGCGAGGTCAGACCAAGTGATATAGTCCACACCCAGGTCTTGTATTCTATTCTGCAATAACCTATCAACTAGGAAGTAGTCTATATGAGAATATGAGCTATGAGGTATGGAGAAGAAGGTATAAGATCCGGACATGGGACAATGCTGTCTCCATATATCGACAACGCTCCAGGTTTTCATCAGTGAATCTAGTTCCTTGTAGGCAATGGGACAAGTAATTCTGGCTGAACCAGAAGTATCCAGCTTTGGGATTCCATACAAGATTAAAATCCCCTCCCCAGAAGAGTGACCCCTCAGCATTATGATGAAGTAATTCTTTCAACTTCTGTAAAAAACAAAACAAAACAAAAAAAAAATGCTGATTTGAATTGGGAGCGTATATTTTAAAATTTTGAAGATTTCACCTGCTGCTCTTATCTTCAATAGCACATAATGGACAAATGAGTCAGCTATGTGTGATATGTAATCAAATAAAAAATCTCGAGATATAAAAATCACCACTCCTGTGTATTTGGCACCCTGGGTGTTTGCAGAACGAAATTTGTGTGGATAAGCCACTGAGTCTAATTGCAGTTTATACCTCCACTTAATATGCGTCTCTTGTATAAGGGCCATAGTGATTTTAGACCCTTACAAATCTCTAAAAAGAAGATTTATTTTCCTATATGTATTCAAACCCTTCACATTAAAGGAAATACAATGCACATTCATCCTAGCCATTGCAATTTGCACCAAAAAAGGAAAAAGAACCTCCTAGGATGCTCAAGACAGAAAGTTGTGTAGAGACACTTAATTATATTAAACAATATAAACAATAGGGGTACAGATATAAAGCCCAACCCCAATCCCCCCCCCTAGACCCATCCACTCCTCCCCTATAGTGATCATATTATCTTAATGTCGCCCGATTCCATCTCACCACATCTTAATCAAATACATAAACAAGTGAATCACTGCCGAAAAAGTATATAAAACAGTTTCAACCCTGTGCTTGCCCGAATTTTTCCTCTTAGCAAGGATTGTGGATAAACCACAAATAACATACAGTGATAAATCGTGGCAATACTAGGGCGAGCTTCTCAGAAATCCATCAGTGATAAAATTAACTGCACAGATCAAGTAGCCAGCTTTGTTTAGGTGGCTTAATGTTCTAGACGATGGTGATTCCCGACTCTCTGCCACCATGGTGTACTGGGCACTTGAAACCGCTCAGTTCCCGGCTTATTCGCAGAAAAATTAACCGGTAAATTCACTTGCCGAAAAGCCTGTTCAGCCTCCTTCAAGGACTTCACCCGATACGTTGCGCCTTGAGCTGTGAAGGAGATACCGAATGGAAAAGTCCATTTGTAGCGTATGTTTTCTCGTTCCAACGCTTCAGTGACTGGGCATAGCTCAAACTGCTTTTTCAATGTGGTGGGAGCTAAGTCCAGGAAGATGGCCAGATTATGGCCTTCTCATGTCCAATCCCCGCGTAGCCTAGCCGCTGACACTATTTGCTCTTTGATGATGAAATCATGTAGGCATACAACTATATCGTGAGGACGATTGCCAACTTTAGGGCCTAGCGACCTGTGAGCACGATCAATTGTGATTGCGCACTCAAGACTCATGTCTTTTTCCGAAGCTGTGAAAAATTTTTTGGTCACAGACTTAATATACTCTGGCATCTCCGGTACGCCTCTTATCCACAGGTTGTGCCGGCATGACCTATTTTCTAGGTCTTCTAGCTTTTCTGCAAGCTGGTCCTGCTCTGCTTGCATAGAATACTGCTGGTCCGCCATCTTCCGAAGCGTGCCTGTCCTTCAAGCCTGATGTCCAGACCATCAACGCGGGAACAGATAGCCGCCACGTCCTCTTTATACTCTGTTATAGATGCCAGTAAGTCCAGTTTAAGCTGTTTCATGTCAGCTCTCATGTCCATAAACCATGTTCTTAACTCTTCTCGCATCGGGATGTCTGAAAAACCTATCACCGGTTCAACTTCGGCCTCGTGATCATCCGCCGCCATCTTCAGTCAAATCCATGGTTAATTTGGAGTACGAAAACTGCTTAAGATCAGCAGTTTTATGCTTAGTGGCCATCAGCAGGGATCCGTGCAGCGTTCTATAGCTTAATAGGTTGATTTAGAGTGCGGATGCAAGAGATTCACTTTGGATAAAAGTGGGAACGGACGGAAGCTCACAGTTCAGTCTTCAATTCAGCGCAGTGACGACACATGCCCCCCTCCAAACTTTTTCTTAGAGCTGTACAAACAGACTTTATTGCTATGCAGTTATATTACCCTGTAATGTCCTCTTTGTGATATACTGCTTGTTGATTTGTAGGATAAAGCAGATTTGTTTGCTCATGAAATGGCCTAAGATCTGTTAATTTCAATAGTTTTATCAAATAGCAAATTAACAGGGTCATTAGTCAAAATGCGTCATGGCGTTAACGCGTGCGATAAATGTTACCGTACAGCGCAAATGCAAATTTTTTAAAGAGGTGGGATTGAGGAGGGGTTTGGGCAGGAGCTCACAGTTCAGGCTTCCATTCAGCTTGGTGATGACACCCCCCCCCCCTCCAAATGTTTTCTTAGAGCTTTACATGCAGACTTTACTGCTATGCATAATGCATGCTATCACACGGTTTTAAGCCAGAAATAACTGCACCTTTTTTTCCTGACATTGAGCTGTGTGATATGCCTGAATCGGCTGTAATGCAATTTGCAAAATTTATTTTGGCCATTTCTGGGCTTGGGGAAGGGAGTGGAGTGGAGTAGAGAGAGCGAGCCTCTGGGGAGGTCTTCAGAGTATTTGACTATTTATATCACTATAGGAAGGCCAGCTAATAGCTCAAGGTGAGGTGTTGGTGGTAGTTAGGTACCATCAAGCTAGGGCAAGAGAACATAGAAGAAATCTCAACTTTGTGAGACTTTCCTCACTCCAAATGACGTCAAATCTTCACTGAGGTGTACTGTGCTGTTTGTACGTCTCACTCTGCATGTAAAACTGGTCCCTAAACCACCATCAACACCTCACCTCGAGCTATTAGCTGGCCCTCCTATAGTGATATAAATAGTTGAGTACTGTGATGGCCTTATAAATAGTTACTCTCGTTCTCACTCACTCTCTCCCTCCTACCTGTCTAGGCACTTCGCAAGCTGCAAAATAGAAGTATCGCAGGGCACAAAAACGTTACTGCACCCTGCGATACACTACCTATGCGAAGTGCTACGTTAGTGCGTAGTGCAGTAATTGTAAAATTACCATAAACATGCCCCTTTTTCTTACCTTGGGCGTTATCCATGTGTTATAGCATTTTGATGAATCTAGGGATAAATTTCTAATACCAAGTACTTTGTTAAATGTGTCATTGTTTAGATACTGTTTTACTTTTGGTGGTATATGCAAGGAAGAATCAAGGTTATGATATATAAGGTTGTTCTAAGTTTACCTAAAGAGGTAAACCTGGTTTCTACAACAGCAGCATAATGATCTTCAACAAATTATTTAATATGTTTGCCATTCATTTCAGACTTAATGATGAGGATGTCCGGCTGATGCTGTGGGACACAGCAGGTCAGGAGGAGTTTGATGCAATAACCAAGGCCTATTACAGAGGTAACTAGAACTGTGATTCAGCAGTGATTTGATTGCTTTATCATGGGCGATTAGAAAGCAAATAGTTCCAGTGTGTCATGTTTCTGACACTAGGGCTTGGATGAAACAATTAGGTAAATACTGAACTAACATGTACCTCATACCCCACTATCCACTTGCTTCACATACATAGAAACATAGAAATGACGGCAGAAGAAGACCAAACGGCCCATCTAGTCTGCCCAGCAAGCTACGCACTTTATCCATTTTTATTTCCCTTTTTCTCTCTCCCACCTGTTACTATTGGCTTCCAGTACCCTCCAGCCCTAATTCCCTTCCACCCCACCACCAATTTAGAGAGCAGCGCCATATCTGCATCCGAGTGACATCCAGCTCAATTAGGGGTAGCAACTGCTGTAACAAGCAGGCCACACCCTTGCCCCATACTCTTACCCACCCCTGTTATTATTTTTTGTTTGTTTTTTATTTTTTTTTTGGAGATAGCAGCCCTCCATCCTTCCGCTCCGTGAAGGTGGAACAATAACTACTGGCCACTAGCATCCCGCTCCGTGAATGCCTCTGTGGCTACTGCCGCTCCGTGCAGTGTTTTGCTGCCTCCACTTTATTCACGCCCTCTAGACTTGATGGATCCACAGTGTTTATCCCACGCCCCTTTGAAGTCCTTCACATTTTTGGACTTCACCACTTCCTCCGGAAGGGCGTTCCAAGCATCCACCACCCTTTCCGTGAAGAAATACTTCCTGACATTGGTTCTTAGTCTTCCTCCCTGGAGCCTCAGCTCTTGACCCCTGGTTCTGCTGATTTTTTTCTGGCGGAAAAGGTTTGTCGTTGTCTTTGGATCGTTAAAGTTTTTCAAGTATCTGAAGGTCTGAATCATATCACCCCTGCTCCTCCTTTCCTCCAGGGTGTACATATTCAGATTCTTCAATCTCTCCTCGTATGACATCCGATGAAGACCCTCCACCTTTCTGGTCGCCCTTCTCTGTACCGCTTCCATCTTGTCTCTGTCTCTTTGTAGATACAGTCTCCAGAACTGAACACAGTACTCCAGGTGTGGCCTCACCAAGGACCTGTACAAGGGGATAATCACTTCCCTTTTCTTACTCGATATTCCTCTCTCTATGCAGCCCAGCATTCTTCTGGCTTTTGCTATCGCCTTGTCGCATTGTTTCACAGACTTCATATCATTAGACACTATAACCCCTAGGTCTCTCTCCTGCTCCGTGCACATCAGCCTTTCCCCCCCATCGAATACAGTTCATTCGGATTTCCATTCCCCATATGCATTACTTTGCACTTCTTGGCATTGAATCTCAGCTGCCATATCTTCGACCACTCTTCCAGTTTCCTTAAATCCCGTCTCATTCTCTCCACTCCTTCCGGCGTGTCCACTCTGTTGCAGATCTTAGTGTCATCCGCAAAAAGACAAATCTTACCTTCTATCCCTTCCGCAATGTCGCTCACAAAGATATTGAACAGGACCGGTCCCAACATCTGATTAGCTGCAATAAGCTGAATTGTATAATATCCCTGATGAGTTAAGATTGATAATCTAGGAGCTCATGTGTAACAGAGGAAAGTAAAGCCAAAGCTCATTCTGCAAGCTGATTAACAATGATCTCTCATACTTGAACCGTAATACTTTAGTTCACACCTTCATATTATACATTTGCCCTATGTAGAAGAGATTGGAGAATGCAGCACCTGACAAACTGCTTGAATGAACTAGAGTACATAGTGCCTGTATCTGTTCTGAAATTTTGTTAAATATTGTATTTTGTTAAATTTCTTTCACCTAATCAGTCATGCACTCAGGTGAATTGCAGGAACATAAACCACATAGTTATTACCAATACTGGGTGACTTGAATCCAGAAACAATTGTTATTAGGAAAAGGTCAAATAATAAATTAGGGGAAGTTTCTCTTGTCAGTTCATGTTCCCTACTCAGCCTCCTGGTCTTGCTGTTAACATAAGCAGAGATTGGAAAGATGTCCATCAACTCCAAACCAACACCAAAAGAACCACCTCATAGCAGTACAGCATTCCCCACTGTGTTCCTCTCCAGCTCATTCCCCAAAAATGCCTCAGGGGAACTTCAACCAGCATGACATGCATTAAAGTACAGATTTGTTAATAAGCATGTGGGTGGAAGAGGGGGCAGCAACAGATCCTGAGAAAGGGAGAGCAACAGACAATCAATGAGTAGAGTAGGGGGAGAGACATAAATGGCAGAAGACTCAACAGCGAAAAAAAATATGGTAGGCAAAATCCAGCAAATCTGAGAGGAGAAAAAAATGAGAGCAAAGGAGAAAAGTATCAGAAGAAAATGGTGAGTCATGCATACTGTATTGTATAAATTAACAAAACCTAACTATTGTTGGGGATAGGATTTCTGGGGTATAATTTTAAGTTTGGTTTAGATCTACCTGGCCTTTAGAAATTGTAACATTGTATATGGGAAGTTTTCATTTTGCTTTATGATGTATCATTTATGATATTTCATTTTTAATTTAATAATTTCTTTATGTATTTTTAATACTGCTGTTCTTTGCTTACGTTGCTAAGCAGTTAAATATGTTATATATTTAATTAATAAGTAAACAGTGTACAGGATACTTCCAGGATCACAGAGATGACTCTTCTATGGTAAGACTCAAGGGCAGAGTCCGAGTTAGAGTTGGGATTCTATTTATTTGCCTTTCTGTTTGCTAATGTTTTGAGCTGTTATTGAACCATAACAAAAATACATTTGCTTGTGAATAATTTACAACAGAAATGATCATATTGAGTGAAAAATGGCTATAGCTCTGCATGCCATCACTAAGAAGAAGCAAGTTCAAATTTCAGGCCCAGTGGCTGATTCCTACACCAGCTGGGGCTGTGGGCATCGGGCCCAAGACAAAGATGCATTTGAACTGGGATCTAGACAGAGTGGCAATCCATGCTCCTCTGACGGCATATATTTCCTCCAGCACCTAACTGCGAGAACCAGCGTTATGTGATGGAGACTGAAGAAGTTTAATTCTTGACAATCATCAGTGAAAACCATAGCACCACAGCTTGGGACAATCTTAAATTGGTGCTTTTAATATTCTTCTTCTTTTTATCTTAGCAAACTTGCCTGAGCTTGTTTGGTGCCAACTTTCTAGTTTCCTCAGAATGAGTTCTACTTGATTTATTGTCCCTGTTTTATTAAAATAGCAATGTTGTGCTCTAATTGCCTAAATGGGAAGGTTAATATCATCTCTGTATGAATGTTTTTCAGCTTCAGTCTAGATAAATGGTGTGTGTAGTCATTTTCATGCAGTGTGTTTTCAGGAGAATGTATTTCTCCTTTCTACAACTTGTTTTTTTTCTGTTCAAGAATCTGCAGATTAATTTGTATGCTTAAACAGAATTGCTCACTAGTTTGTGTGCTGGTTCTTCTCTTTTTTGGTAATGTACAGTAAGAAAACACATTGCTTAGAAAAAGACTGCTGCCTCTGCAGCATTATTCATAGCCCCTAGGGTGGGAAAAGGAGGTCCAGTCGTGCCCGGGATTGCAGGGTTCAAGAAGGTGCCCTGGTGTGCGGTCCCCAGATAAGGATTATCACTGAAACGGCTAGGTTAATACAGTAAATGATGGCAGATAAAAGATCCATCTATTCTGCCCAGCATATGTTTAGAGTTGTAACTGCTTTTCTGTGCAGAAATGTTACACCAAATGTTACCACATGTTATCTTGTTTCTTCATTTCCATCTTCTAGCCAGGAGGGCTCCTCTGTGTTTATCCCACCCCCTTTTGAATTTGGTTAGTGTTATTCTCTTCAGCCCTTCTTTCAGGAGGGCATTCCAGGCTTCCACTACCCTTTCTGTGAAAAATATTTCCTAACATTGTTCCTCAGTCTAACCCTTTGGAGCTTCATATCGTGGTCCCTAATTCTACAGCTTCTTTTCCATGGAAAAATGTTTGATTCCTGTGTTTTTCTAATACCTTTCAGATATCCCCTCGTCTCTTCTGTCCTCTAGGCTATGTATATTTAGGTCCTAAGATCTCAAGTGAGTTGGGAGGGGGATATAAATAGGGGATAGTTGTGAATGAAAGCTCATGGTTACATAGCCGATGGAGGCCAGTTCTGACCGAAGAGGAAACCTTAAAGGAGAAGGAGAAAATTATTAAGCCAAAAAAATCAAAGCTAATGCACAAATATTTTGTATCTCCATTTTGGTGATATTTTTAAATTTGTCTACATTGTGCATATTCAGGGCCTGTGCAAGAATATTAGGCACCATAGGAGAATCTTCGATCTTGCATCCTCCCCCTTACACGCTTGCCTATCAGTGGCAGCTCTGGCACAGTATCCTTCTATCTCACCCTGGCAGAATCCACCCTGACTCTCCTCTCACACTCTGCCAAGTCCTGCATCCTCTTCCCTTTGCTCCCTCTCCACAGTGCCCAACATCCATTTTCTCTATCCTCCTGTTCAGCATCTCTCCTCTTCCCCCTCCCCCCCCCCCCCCCCCCAGCATCCTCCTGTAGGAATATTGGTGTGGATAACGGTTACAGTAGATTACTAGATTTAACCAATAGTTTTATGATTCAAATTTATTAGTTTTAAGGGAGCAGCTGCTTGCACTTTTCGTGAGGTAATCAGTTTTATTGTAGCAGCATAAGTATACAAGCTTTAATACGGTACAGATTTATCTTTTCTTTGTTTTGCTTTTAGTTTGTTACAATTTCACAACACAAATCAATGTAATGAAAGAGAAACTGAATGTATGTGTTACCTCTAAGCCAACTTTGCATTTAGTAATTACGCAGTGCCAAACTAATTAACCTAGCTGAAAGGTAATTAAACCAATGGAGGTTTTCAGGGTTTTTGCTGCACTCCAAAATGTGGCACCCTAGGTGAGTGCCTAATTCACTTAATAGAAAAATCAGCCCTGTGCATGTTGATTAACCTTGCTTTTGAGATGGTTTACCCATAGGCAGATGATTAGAGCCTGGCCTCCTATTTTCCCTTTGCTTTAACATTTTTGCACCCCTCACTTTACTATAGGCCTCTCAGAATAAGACTGAGTGCTGGTTTGTATTTTTGTGACAGCCCTGGAGATCAGCGCACAGATAGCATGATAAGCTTTATGGGTTATGGTTATTTGTCAGGAATGAAGTCCAATCCCACTGGGGAGTTCCTTCCCCCTACCCCTATCCAGGGAGTCAGTGCCTCTCCAATCCAGGGAATTCTCTGTCCTCATGGGACCTGCCCAACCTCCCCCCACCCCAAAGTATCTTCATTATTTTCCTGCTGTGAGGCACTTCCCTGTTCCCCCCCCCCCTTATTAACCCCAAAGGCTTGTACACCTGCAGGTATTGGCAGTTTGTATTAGTGTACTATTTACGAGGTACTTCCTGACTGGCTTTACTGATTTCAGGTTGGTCTGCTTATTTATTTCAAAATGACAAGGGCAGGATTGCTGAATCACAGTCTGTATTGTGGTTCACCAGTTGCATAATATGCAGTGTTATCTGACTGGCAGTACTTGATGGCTGAGATTATAAATTGTATTGCACAGTTTTGATATTAGTATTTGCAGTTTTATCTTCTCCATGATGTTGCTGATGAAGTTGTCATTTCTGACATGGGATTTATATGAGAATTAACTATGGTGTATCCAACTTAAACCAGAGCCTGTAGGAGAGACCAAACCATTTTGCTATGCAGTGGAGTAGAAATGTTTTTTTTTGTAGGAAATTTCATTTCATGCAGAGATTTAATTTCCAATGCCTGTATGCCCAAAGGAACTTTAAGAAAGAGGAGTTACAGAAGCTTCAGAAAGTAGCACTTTGAGGATACATGGGACAGAATTGATCTGCTCTAAGACAGTTACACACCACCTTCCTCATTCATTATTTGAAGTTATTTGTTCCACTGCTTTCTTATTCACTCCTTCAGTTTAGTCTCTACTATGTGTTGGACCTTATATGTCTTTGAATAAAATAGAAAGGCTTTAATCTGTCCTATCTGTATTGATATGTAGGTAATGTTTGTGACTTTCTGCATTGAAGAAGTAATTCTGTGTCTTGGTTGTAGGAGCGCAGGCTTGTGTACTTGTATTTTCCACAACTGACAGAGAGTCTTTTGATGCAATCCCCAGCTGGAAAGAGAAAGTGGTGGCTGAAGTTGGAGACATTCCCACAGTGCTTGTACAGAATAAAATTGACCTCCTGGATGAATCTGTTCTTAAGAAGTAAGAACTTAAGTTATCAGTTTGCATATAGACACTGCTGTAGTTTTGCCTGGTTTATATAAATAAGTACAGTTTTTAAAACAAACCACTTAAGAAATGCACACATTTTTATGAAAAAGCTTTATTCCCCATATTCATAATTACTTTTCAGTAGTCCCACTCCACCGATGCTCTTCATCTGTTTCTTCCAGTGATACATTTCTTCTACACTCCCTTTTCTGCCACACCCCCCGCCCCCCAAACACACCTCTGATGATGCTCCCTTCTCACCCTCCCCTGCTGCCAGTGCTGCTGCTCAAATTTTAGGGTCATGAAGCTGGGCCATGTGGAAGAGCATCACTAGTGTTGATGGGGATAACTGGTGAGGAACAATGTTACACTGGGTGGAAAGGGGAGAGTTGGGGAGCACAAGGATTGTCTGTAGCTTGGTGGGGGAAGAAAGAAATAGAAGAGCAGCCAGTGCCATGCTGCACTTATATAATCCCTCTCCAGCTTTGTGCTCCTGTTAAAGAGGTCTTCCAGACACTCCCTCCTTCAGTGTTGCATGCTAGATTGAAAAAGAGCATTTTCAGTTGCACCAGTCTTTTGGAACACTTTGCCTACCGATTTTCATCTTGCAGTGTGTGCTAAAACCTTTAAAACCATGTTAAGGACTTTCTTATTCTGTCAGAGAATGTTTTACATTTTTGTTTGCAGATTATTTTTCTGCTGTGTCTGACCTGTGTTTTATTTGATTTTATTATTTTAATCTTTCTTATCTCATTACTTATTTATATTATTGCTTTTATATATGTGTTATGAATGTTTGTATTGTAAGTCGCCTAGAGTTCAAATAAATACATAAATCCACTGGCCAGGGTGGAGGGACAGAGAAAGGAGTACAAGCACCGGGATAAGAGGGTTGGAGAGAGGAGGAGCACAGTCACCCTCAGAACCCTGAAATGTGCAGCACATTTTGTTTCCTTACTTGGTGCATTTTTCTTTAGTGTCTCTTCTTTCTTTTTTTCTCTTTCCTTGTATCACATTGTCACAGTTCCTTACCCCTTACTTTCTCTTCTTTTCCCCTGGTTTAACCTCTTTGCTTTTGTAGGCAAAAGAGGGGATGTTCAAGCTTGAAGACTCTAGACAGGGCATTGGAAGACAATATTTAAATTAAAATTATTTTTTTTTAATTAAACTCTAATGCTAGATAGTACAGTATGCATGCTTCATACATATTTGTGATCTGAGTATGTGACATGGCCCCTCATAATAAGACTGCAGAGAGACCTTAGCCTAAGAAGATAAGAACATGCCAAACTGGGTCAGACCAAGGGTCCATCAAGCCCAGCATCCTGTTTCCAACAGTGGCCAATCCAGGCCATAAGAACCTGGCAAGTTCCCAAAAACTAAGTCTATCCCACGTTACTGTTGCTAGTAATAACAGTGGCTATTTTCTAAGTCATCTTAATTAATAGCAGGTAATGGACTTCTCCAAGAACTTATCCAAAACTTTTTTAAACCTAGCTACACTAACTGCACTAACCACATCCCCTGGCAACAAATTACAGAGTTTAATTGTGCGTTGAGTGAAAAGAACTTTCTCCGATTAGTTTTAAATGTGCCACATGCTAACTTCATGGAATGCCCCCTAGTCCTTCTATTATCCAAAAGAGTAAATAACCGATTCACATTTGCCCGTTCTAGACCTCTCATGATTTTAAACACCTCTATCATATCCCCCTTTAGCTGTCTCTTCTCCAAGCTGAACAGTCCTAACCTCTGTAGCCTTTCCTCATAGGGGAGCTGTTCCATTCCCTTTATCATTTTGGTCGCCCTTCTCTGTACCTTCTCCATCACAACTATATCTTTTTTGAGATGTGGCAACAGAATTGTACGAAGTATTCAAGGTGCTGTCTCACCATGGAACAATACAGAGGCATCATGATATTTTCCGTTTTATTCACCATTCCCTTTCTAATAATTCCCAACATTCTGTTTGCTTTTTTGACTGCCGCAGCAAACTGAACCGATGATTTCAATGTATTATCCACTATGACGCCTAGATCTCTTTCTTGGGTGGTAGCTCCTAATATGGAACCTAACATTGTGTAACCTATAGTACAGGTTATTTTTCCCTGTATGCATCACCTTGCACTTATCGACATTAAATTTCATCTGCCATTTGGATGCCCAATTTTCCAGTCTCATAAGGTCTTCCTGCAATTTATCACAATCTGCTTGTGATTTAACTACGCTGAATAATTTTGTATCATCTGCAAATTTGATTACCTCACTCATCGTATTCCTTTCCAGATCATTTATAAATATATTGAAAAGCACCCAATACAGATCCCTGAGGCACTCCACTGCCCCGTCGACTGAGAAAATTGTCCATTTAATCCTACTCTCTGTTTCCTGTCTTTTAGCTGGTTTGTAATCCATGAAAGGACATCACCACCTATCCCATGACTTTTTACTTTGTCATGATGAACTTTGTCAAATATCTTCTGAAAATCCAAATACACTACATCTACCGGTTTACCTTTATCTACATCTTTATTAACTCCTTCAAAAAAGTGAAGCAGATTTATTTATTTATTTAGGTTTTTTATATACCGGCATTCAAGACAGCAGTCACATCATGCTGGTTCACATAAAACGGAAGTGCATAATAAACTTTAAACTAGAACTATGGTGTGGAAAAAAGTAGTTACATGTAACAAGGGTGGATAGAACTGGGCAAAGAGGGAAAAGAAAGGACAGGTTAATAATGGCTAACGATAGTTACAGATAGTTAACATTGAACTAGCTGATGTTTATGTATTGATGTTGAGATGTTAAATTAATTGGAGTCCGGAAATGCTTGTTTGAACAGCCAAGTCTTGAGTCTTTTCTTGAAAATTGAGAGGCAGGGTTCCAGTCTAAGGTCGGGGGGGGGATGGAGTTCCAAAGAGGCTGTAGAGAAGGCTCGATCTCTTAACGTGATGTGTCTGGTGGTTTTGGAAGGAGGTACCTGTAATGATCCTTTGTATGCATCTCTTGTCGGTCTTGAAGAATTATGTAATTGGAGGAGGGATATGTAGGTCAATTGGAGCCAGTTGATGGATGATTTTGTATATGGTGAAAATGGACTTGTAGATTATTCTGAAGTGGATTGGCAACCAATGGAGGCTTTTTAGGATTGGAGTGATGTGGTCTCTTCTCCTGGTGTTTGTCAGTATTCGAGCAGCCACATTTTGTACCATCTGAAGTGGTTTGGTGTAGGAGGAGGGGAGACCTAGTAAGATGGAGTTACAATAATCCAGCTTTGAGAAAATGATTGCTTGTAGAATCGTTCTGAAGTCTTGAGCGTGGAAAAGAGGTCTTATTCTTTTCAGCACTTGGAGTTTGTAAAAGCAGTCTTTGGTGGTTTTGTTGATTTGTGAGGCAAGACTTGCCTTGGGGAAAGCCATACTGACTTTGTTCCATTAAACCTTGTCTTTCTATATGTTCTGTGATTTTCATACTTAGAACACTTTCCACTATTTTTCCTGGCACTGCAGTCAGGCTCACTGGTCTGTAGTTTCCAAAATCACCACTGGAGCCCTTTTTAAATATTGGGATTACATTAGCTACCCTCCAGTCTTCAGGTACAATGGATGATTTTAATGATAGCGTACAAATTTTAACTAATAGATCTGTAATTTCATTTTTTGGTTCCTTAGGAACCCTGGGGTGTATACCATCCGGTCCAAGTGATTTACTACTCTTCAGTTTGTCAGTCAGGCCTACCAGATCATCTAGGTTCACCGTGATTTGGTTCAGTCCATCTGAATCATTACCTATGAAAACCTTCTACGGAACGGGTATCTCCCCAACATCCTCTTCGGTAAACATCGAAGCAAAGAAATTGTTTAATCTTTCCACGATGACCTTATCTTCTCTAAGTGCCCCTTTAATCCTTTGATCATCTAACAGTCCAACTGACTCCCTCAGAGGCTTTCTGCTTCGGATATATTTTTTAAAGTTTTTACTGTGAGTTTTTGCATCTACGACCAAATTCTTTTCAAATTCTCTCTTAGCCTGTCTTATCAATGTCTTACATTTAACTTGCCAGCGCTTATGCTTTATCCTATTTTTTTCTGTTGGATCCTTTTTCCAATTTTTGAATGAAGATCTTTTGGCTAAAATAGCCTCGTTCACCTCACCTTTTAACCATGCCGGTAATCGATTTGTCTTCCTTCCACCTTTTTAATGTGAGGAATACATCTGGACTCTGCTTTTAGGATGGTATTTTTTTTAACAATGTCCACGCCTCTTGCACCCTTTTTACCTCTGTAGCTGCTCCTTTCAGTTTTTTTTCTAACTATTTTTCTCATTTTATCAGTTTCCCTTTTGAAAGTCTTAACACCTGATCCGTGGATTTTCTTACTTGGAGAACTGAATTAGCTCAGTATCAGATGCCTTTATATGTTGACCCAGATTTCCACAAGAGGGATAGTCAAAAAAAATCCCTCATAGTCTTTAAAACATTTTACATCCAGAACTCCAGAGAGAGTGCTGACATTGATTCTTTATTTGTTGTTGGTAATTTTGGACTTGCTAGAAAGAAGTGCTTAAATATTAACATAAAATAAAAAATAATTCTCACAGGACAAGCAGGATGGTAGTCCTCACATATGGGTGACATTACAGGATGGAGCCCAATCACGGAAAACTTTGACTGGCCCCGACTGGGCATGCCCAGCATGGCACTAACCCTGCAGCCAGCAGGGATCCCCCTTCAGTCTTCTTTTTTCCGCACAGCAGTAGCCTCGCGGTAAAGGAGCTCTGCAGACATTCCTGACAGGAATTTTCCTCACAGAATTAGTAAAAGTTAATTTGCCCCACAGGGGTCCCTCCTTTAACTTTTTTCAAGCCACTGTACTCCGGTAAGTTTTTACCCGTTTTCCATCGATTGCCGTCGAGTTTGGCCCTCGCGGCTGCGGCTCAATTTTTTTCTATGGCCATGGCATCGGGGTTCCGTCGGTGCCCGGACTGTACTCGCACCATGTCTATTACAGACCCTCATAAAGTCTGTGTAATGTGTCTTGGACAAGAGCACGATTTCCTAACCTGCCCCAAATGTGCCTTAATGACACCAAAAGGTCGCAAGGCCAGAATGGAGAAGACGGAACTTCTCATCCATGCTCAAAACCTGACTCTGTCCATTGCATCGACGTCGTCTGATCCGGCACCGTCAACTTCGCGCCAGTATTGACCACCGGCCGGTGACGTCCGGCATCGACGACATCTTGGCCTTTGACACCTTCTACTCCCCCTCAGGACCGAGGGGATCGCAGAGAGAAACATCACCATCGACATCATAAGCCTCGGACCATCGAGGGAGCAAAGTCATCGACCTTGCCATCGTCCGAGCCGCCATCAAAAAAACCCCGTCCAGAAAAGGCACAGTCCTTTTTGGCGACCGGGTCACTGAGGCAACCCTCACCCAACAGGGGATCAGGAGCCACGACTCCGCCTTTAACGGTGGCCCCTCCAGCTATGCCTCTGCCTCCTTCTTCTGTTCCGGAGCCGGGGCTGCTTGCTCCAGGTCTCCGAGAAGAACTGGACCGGATGGTTCAGGAGGCCATCGACAAGGTGATGCAACGACTCCAGGTTCCTCTGGCACAGACACCGGTACCGATTGTGGAATAGAGCACCGACCCGATTCCAGCAGCATTGGCACCGCTGCTATCCAGGATGGAAGCGCTCATTGCTGTTTTCCTCCGATGGACTCCGGGTCACCGATGGCTCTGGTGCCCTCTCCAATTACTCTGTCATCGGGAGGAGAAACACCGTTCCGCATCCCTCCATCCGGAGTCCTGCCTCAGCCATCGATGCCGATACGTCCCTCGCCACCGATCCAACCGTCGGTGCCACCGAGCCATCCATCGATGCCTTCATCAGTGCCTCCGATAATTCCTCCGATCCTTTGGAGCCTAGACCAGGACCTTCAGGTATCCCACCACCCCATCCCCCTCTAGTTCCTAGAGGGACAGGTGCTGATCCTTATGATACCTGGACTGATGATTCCTCGCCAGACACCGATGATTTACCTTCACCATCTTCACCCACTGAAAGAAGGAAGCGTTCTCCTCCAGAGGACCTCTCCTTTATAAATTTTGTGAAGGAAATGTCTGAATTGGTTCCCTTCCAGTTGCAGACTGAACAGGATGACAGACATCAAATGATGGAGTTGCTCCAATTCCTGGATGCTCCCAAGGAAATAACCTCCATCCTTATCCACCAGGTTCTTCTGGATCTCCTTAAGAAGAACTTGGAACATCCTGGCTCCATTGCTCCAGTGCACAGAAAGGCTGACACTACCTATTTGGTGCAGTCAGCTCCAGGCTTTCAAAAAACTCAATTGGATCACCAATCTGTAGTTGTTGAATCTGCACAAAAAAGAGCAAAGAGATCAAAGCCTCATACCTCTTTTCCCCCGGGCAAAGAATAGAAGTTTTTAGATGCCATTGGCCGCTGGGTATTCCAAGGCTCAATGCTCATCTCCCGGATTGCCGCCTATCAGCTCTATAGGACCCAATATAATAGGGTCATTTTTAAGCAGATACAAGATTTCTCAGATATCCTGCCTCAACAATTCCAAGATCAGCTTCAAACCCTAGTAAACAAGGATTTTGAGGTAGGCAAGCATGAGATCAGATCATCCTATGATATCTTTGAGACTGCCACTACAGTATCTGCAGCCGCTGTTTCGGCAAGAAGATGGACCTGGCTCAAGTCTTCCGACCTTCGCCCTGAAGTACAAGATAGGCTATCCGACCTGCCCTGTGGAGGGGACAACCTGTTTGGCGAACAGATTCAGCGAACGGTGGCAGAACTTAAGGACCATCATGAGACCCTAAGACAGCTCTCTGATGCCTTCTGACTATTCTTCTAAACAGCCCTTCAGAAGGAACTCTAAAAAGTCATTCTTCCGCCCAAAGAAGTCCTACCCGCCACCAACCAGATTCTGTGCCACGAGACCTTTTCAAAAAGCACAGCCTCGTCAAACACGTAAACAAAAGCCACAAGCAACTCCTCAACCAGGGCCTGCTTCAGGTTTTTGACTTCCACCTAGAGAGCAGCAGCCAGATTCCACTGCCTCACATACCAGTGGGAGGTCAATTGTGCCACTTCCACAACATATGACACTCAGTCACCTCAGACCAATGGGTATTGGCAATAATTGCTCAGGGTTACCATCTGAACTTTCTCTCCGTGCCACCGGACTCCCACCTCTACCGGTGGAGAACATCCAGTCACTCAATCCTTCTGGATCAAGAGGTCTCCCTCCTCCAGTCCAAGGCAATAGAACCTGTATCCTACTCTCAGCACGGCCTAGGGTTCTAGTCCCGGTACTTCCTAATCCCCAAAAAATCGGGAGGCGTTCATCCTATCCTGGACCTATGGGCCTTCAACAAGTACCTCCAGCGAGAGAAGTTCAAGATGGTAACTTTAAGCTCGCTTCTTCCTCTCTCTTACAAAGAGGAGACTGGCTCTGCTGTCTGGACCTCCAGGACGCATACACTCATATTGCGATAACTCCATCTCATCGCAAATACCTGAGGTTTCTAGTAGGCCCCAAGCACTATCAATACAGAATGCTTCCATTCGGCCTAGCATCTGCGCCATGAGTCTTCACAAAATGCCTCATAGTAGTTGCAGCTTTCCTCAGGACCCAAGGTGTTCACATCTAACCCTATCTAGACAACTGGTTAATCAGGGCTCCCACTCAGCAAGCTGCTCTGTCGTCCCTCAATCTAACCTTACACACTCTAATTTCATTAGGATTTCTCGTCAACTACGACAAATCCTACTTAGTCCCATCTCAAACCTTGTCGTTCATTGGGGCAGACTTGGACACCTTGCAGACAAAGGCTTTTCTGCCTCGCAGCGAGCGCTCACTCTCATGTCTTTTGCACACCATCTGCAGTCTCAGTAATCTGTGACTGCTCGTCACTTTCTCATCCTTCTGGGACACATGGCGTCCTCAGTGCAGGTCACACCAATGGCACGATTGGCCATGAGAGTCATGCAGTAGACTCTACTGTCGCAATGGACTCGAAGCGTTCAGCCCCTGTCTACCATGGTCCATGTAACCATCTCACTCCGTCAGTCTCTTGTCTGGTGGAGGCATCACATCAATCTCCTCCAAGGCTTGCCCTTTCAGGCTCCAGACCCTCAAATAACTCTCACCACCGATGCTTCCAACCTCGGCTGGGGAGCCCATGTGGCCAATCTGCAGACTCATGGCTCTTGGTCTCTAGAAGAAGCCAAACACCAAATACATTTCCTGGAGCTTCGAGCAATAAGATATGCTCTCAGGGCTTTTCAGGATCGCCTCTCAAATCAAATTATCCTGATTTAGGTGGACAACCAAGTGGCCATATGGTACATCAACAAACAGGGAGGCACGGGCTCCTTCCTTCTGTGTCAGGAAGCTGCACAGATATGGGTGGACGCTCGCTCCCATTCGATTTTCCTCAGGGCCACCTGGTTGCCGGGAGTGGACAATGTGTTGGCAGACAAGCTGAGTCGCATCTTTCAGCCGCACGAGTGGTCTCTCAACCCCTCAGTGGCAAACTCCATCTTCCAAAAATGGGGATATCCTCAGATAGACCTCTTTGTGTCTCCTCAAAACCGCAAAGTAGAGAACTTCTGCTCCCTCATTCGCAGCAAACACTCTCAGCCCAGAGACGCATTCTCCCTCTCATGGGCAACTGGTCTGCTCTATGCATTCCCTCCACTTCCTCTTCTCTCAAAGACTCTCATGAAGTTGCGTCAGGACAAGGGAACCATGATCCTCATAGCACCTCACTGGCCATGCCAAGCGTGGTTTCCAATACTGCAGGATCTCTCCATTCGCAGGCGCATTCCCTTAGGGACGGACCCGCTTCTGATCACTCAAAACGACGGGTGCCTCCGCCATCCCGATCTTCACGCCTTGTCCCTGATGGCATGGATGTTGAAAGGTTAATCCTTCAGCCACTTAACCTTTCTGAACCAGTTTCCCGTGTCTTGATTGCTTCACGGAAGCCTTCCATGAGAAAAGCTTACTCTTACAAATGGAAAAGGTTCACGTCATGGTGCTCTTCTTTTCCTTTTGGCAATCACTTCAGCTCGCAGAGTTAGTGAATTACAGGCCCTAGTTACCTATCCGCCTTACACTAAACTTCTGCAGGACTGGGCAGTACTCCGCATTCACCCTAAATTCTTACCTAAGGTAGTTTCGGATTTTCACCTCAATCAATCCATCATACTACCTACCTTTTTTCCCAGGCCCCATTCCAATCCAGGAGAGCAGGCTCTGCATACCCTTGACTGTAAATGGGCTCTAGCATTTTATCTAGACTGTACAGTTGCCCATAGGAAGAGCACTCAATTGTTCGTCTCTTTCCACCCTAACAAATTAGGGCAACCTGTGGGTAAGCAGACTCTCTCCTCCTGGTTGGCGGACTGCATATCCTTTTGCTATCAGCAAGCGGGCATTCCATTTCAAGACCGTGTTAAAGCACATTCTGTGAGGGCCATGGCGACTTCAGTAGCACACCTGTGATCGGTGCCGCTTCCTGACATTTGCAGGGCTGCCACCTGGAGTTCTCTCCATACCTTTGCAGCCCTCTATTGCTTGGACAAAGCCGGAAGACAAGATTCCATCTTCGGCCAGTCTGTCCTTCATAACCTGTTTACAACGTGACGTACTAACACCCTTCCACCTGCCCGGTGGGGTTCAGGATGCCCTCTACCAAATTCCACCCCAGTTGTTGTGCCTGTTGCATGCATTTGGGTACATTTGGTGCATGTTCGGACATCCTCAGCTCGGTACTCACCCATATGTGAGGACTACCATCCTGCTTGTCCTGTGAGAAAGCAAATGTTGCTTACCTGTAACAGGTGTTCTCACAGGACAGCAGGATGTTAGTGCTCACGAAACCCGCCCGCCGCCCCGTGGTGTTGGGTTCGTAACGTTTTATTATTTTATTTTTCGGCACTGCTTCTAGCTTTTAAATAAGACTGACGGGGGATCCCTGCTGGCTGCAGGGTTAGTACCATGCTGGGCATGCCCAGTAGGGGCCATTCAAAGTTCTGGAAACTTTGACAGAAGTTTTCCATGATTGGGCTCCATCCTGTGATGTCACCCATATGTGAGGGCTAACATCCTGCTGTCCTGTGAGAACACCTGTTACAGGTAAGTAACATTTGCTTTCTTGAAGGATTAAACTATTACTGGCTGTTTATGTAAGACAGTAATATAGTAATGACAGCAGAAAAGGATCAAATGGTCTATCCAGTCTGCCCAGCAAGCTTCTTATGGTAGTATTTGCCGCACCGTGCAGGTTTACCCCCTTGTTTTTCTTAAGGGTAGCAACTACCGCTTCGTGCCGTTATCCCCAAGCCTTATGATAACCCATAAAAAATGTAATGCTAGCAACATTTTACTGGGTGATGAGTCTTCTTGAAAATTCAGACAGTGCTGCTTAACATGCTTTAGTTATGGACTTGGCCGTAGAAGCAGTCCTGTGCTTTTTCCCTTTTGTCTGCATATTAGTACCCCAGACCGTAAAAGTCAGGGCCCATGTTGTCTGTCTGTCTGAATCCAATTCCTCTCCCCCTCCACCTCCTGCCATTAAAGTAGAGAATGATGTTACAGTTGCATCAAAAGCATCAAGACTTATTGGTTAAAGGTAGTAATTCCATGCCTTCTGTTAAGGGTAGTAACTGCTTCTCTATGCAGGTTACCCTCATGCTTATGAGTTCCCCAGACCATAAAATTTGGGGCCCTCCTTTGTTGTTGCCCGTTTCTCCTTTTCCCCCTGCCATTGAAGCACAGAGCAATGTTGTAGTTGTATCAAAAGCATTAAAGCTTCCTGAACATACCCAGATCAGTCCAGAAAAGTGGGTTGTGTATCCCTACCAGCAGGTAGTCAGAGAGCAATTAGAACTCTAGGCACTGCTACATAACGAAAGTGCCACCTGCAGTCACTCAGTATTTCTCTGACTCCAGCGGGTGGTACAGATGCACATCTGCAGTCTTTAGTTATATTTTTTATTTAGTTAGAATTTAATTTTTTGGTTTACGGTCACTTCCTGAGGTGTTAGGTTCCTTCGTGGGCCATCCCTCAGTAGAAGCGGGTGTCCGAGGAATTGGATATTCCTGTCAGGGTTTTGCCCGCCACAGTTCGGTGTCTGACGACCAGGGGCTCCTGGCTCCTCACCACCATCTCTGCTACAGCTCCTCCCTTGTCTCCTGCAACAGCTTTTCTCTGTGTCTTGGTAAAGTTTATTTAAAAAAAAAAAAAAAAAGAGCTGTTTTTCACTGCGGCTGACTGACAGTCTTCAGTGCTGAGGTAAGGAGAGATGCAGGAGAGACCGGGTCTTTTAAGGCCAGCCGAGGAAGCTGTCAGCAGTGTTCCCCTCAGCTCCCGGGGCTCCAGGTTGTTTTCTGAGGGCAAGGGTGAGTTTTTTCTCCGTTTGCCTCGTTTACTCGCCGCTTCCCTGGGGGCTTTGCAATTTCACTATAGACAGGCTCCTTTCCTGCGGCATGGCTGCGCACAGTTTTTTCTCCTCAGTCGGTAGTCTCTTAGCCCGCTTGTTTGTTTTTCTGGTCCTGCCTGACTGAAATTTTTTTTCCGCGTCGTGGCTCTGAGCGTTTCTGTTTTTATTCGCACCCTTTTCTATTTCACTTCAGACTATCGCCGCGCTGCTGCGGATGGCACTGAAAACAGAATTGCAGGCCTCACGTGTGGGTCATGCGGCCAGGTGTTAGATGCGGCGTCCTTATGCGCAGCATGTTCCCTGGGGTTAGAGGGCTCTTCAGGGCTTCTTGCCTCCTCCCTTGGGGAGGGAATGTATGTCTCCCCTTCGGCTTCACGGGAAGAGGATTCTCCGCCTGTTCTAGCTCCGGTGAGGGAAAACCTCACTGGAGGAACTGATATCATCACCCCAGCCGATTCTCCAGTGGGGGAGGGGGACCAGGAGGGGTTTTCTCCAGAATTTGTTCTCCTTATGCACCAGGCTTTCCTGGGAAGGAAACGTTCGGTGGTAAAGCGGCCCGGTCTCCTGGGGGCAGGTTGGGACCCACCTAAGAAAAGAGGTCTGGGTACGGACCCTCGTCAGCGCCTCCCTGATCAGGCTCACCCCATAGGGGATTCTCCCCAGGGTACGCGGGATCTGATACTGGGATCTGGGGCGACGCCGGCTTCTGGGGTAGTAGGGGCGGCAGACCCGGACCGTGGCCGGATCCAGCTGATGTGGATACTGATGATTCAGATGAGCCCGATGACCCGCCTGTGGAGGGGGATGACCCCAGCGTAGTGCGTTTGTTCAAGTGGGATGAGTTAAGACCCCCTTATTCCCCAGGTCCTTGAAGTTCTGGGACTTAAGATTTCTCAAGAAGAGTTTGACAACAAGGGTGTCAGTTCAGTCCTCGACGGCATTAGGGGTCCCACAACATCTTTTCCTCTGCCTAAGAAGGTTCGCAAACTAGTGACCTGGGAGTGGGAGACTCCGGATTCCGGCTTGAAGGTGGGCAGAGCTATGGCGAAACTGTACCTGTTATAGTCTGATATTTTGGATTTACTGAAGATTCCAAAGGTGGACGCCGTGGCCTCGGCAGTCACAAAAAAGACCACTTTCCCGGTTGCTGGGGCGGCTGCCCTTAAGGATATGCAGGACCACAAGCTGGAGATCCAGTTGAAGCGAGCATTCGAGGTTGCCGTGCTAAGCCTTCGGGAGGCTATTTGCGCTAGCCTCATGCAGAGGGCCTGTCTGTGTTGGGTCCAGGAGTTGTCTGCTGGAGCCGGTATGGGCAACAGTGGAGCACTGCAGTCCACCCGCCTAGAAGCAGGCATCGCTTATGTTGCAGATGCTTTGTATGATCTGTTAAGGACCTTGGCGATAGGTATGGTGTTCTTAGTGTCAGCGCGGCGTCTCCTCTGGCTGCGAAATTGGGCAGCGGATTTGTCCTCCAAGTCCCAGCTTTGTAATCTACCCTTTAAGGGCAAAGCTTCGTTTTGGGGAGGATCTGGATCAGCTGGTAAAGCTGCTTGCTGAATCCAAGGGCAATCGGTTGCCGGAAGATAAAAGACCTTCTAAGAAAGTCTTCCCTCCTTGAGCTAGGTTTAGGGACTCTCGCCGCTTCAGAGCGGGTATATATTCCACACCTCCTGCTTCTAAACCTGCTTCGAGGCGCCAGCAGTCCTTTCAAGGGGGTTGCCGGCCCGGAAGAGATTTGGGACATCTTGGTGCAGGAAGTAATAAAAACCCCCAATGAAGCCACGAGCACCCATTCTGATGTCGAAGCTGTCGGAGGCAGATTATCCAACTTTTACACAGAATGGGCAAGAATTACATCAGACCGCTGGGTCTTAGAAGTGATCAAAGACGGGTATGCACTGGAGTTCTCGCGCCCGGTCCAGGAGGTTTTTGTGGAGTACCGAGTGGCCTCAAGGGTCAAGCAAGAGGCGGTCCGGTGACTCTACAATGAATTCTCAAACTCAAAGCTATTGTCCCAGTTCCGGAGGCTCAGCAGGGACGAGGTTGGTACTCCTTGTACTTTGTGGTCCCCAAGAAAGAGGGCATGTTTCGGCCCATCCTCTATCTGCAGAATGTGAACCATTGCCTTCGGATTCCTCACTTTCGTATAGAAACCCTGAGGACAGTGATGGCCGAGGTTCGAAAAGGGGAATTTCTTGCCTCTCTGGACCTCATGGAGGCGTATTTACACATTCCGATCTGGCTGAATCACCAGAGGTTTCTGCAGTTCAAGGTCTTGGGATGACACTTCCAATGTCGAGCCCTCCCATTTGGTCTCGCATCAGCTCCTCGCACATTCACCAAGGTGATGGTGGTGGTGGCGGCCTTCCTTCATCAGGAGGGAATCTTGGTCCACCCGTACCCGGATGACTGGTTGTTCTGGGTCACGGGGGGTTGCGGGGAGAAGAAAAGGCCTGCCGCAGATGCCACTGCTTCTTCTACCACCGCTGCCGTTCTGATAGCCCGGTGGCAACGGCAGCAAGGAAGGAAGAGCAGCTGGAGAGACCAGGAGCACGCAACACACCTGCCGGTGCTTGGCGACACACTGGTGTGTCACGACACACCGGTTGAGAAACGCTGCTCTAGACAGAAGAATTTGGGGGGGGGGGGGAGCAAAAATGACATTTCTTCATCACACCCACCTCTATAGCATGGATCCTGCTTTAAAATTGGTTATAAAAAAAGGTATTAATAAAGTCCAAAGGGTCTTCTGCGTAATTTAAAAAAGCTGGCCAGTTTCACACTATAAAAATATTTGATAGCCTCATTCAACTAATTCCGTATGGCTATGAGAGTGAAATCTGGACTATATAGGAAGGGACAGAATGTCAATATAAATCCTGCACCTCCAGTTCTGTAACTCTGTGCATCCACTGAAATTTCCCCAAACAATGGAGCTTGGATGTTTCCCTTACAGCTCATCATACTAAAAGATATTTTCAAATTCTGGTGTCACCTCACAGTAACAGCAGCACAAACACCTTCCACTGCCAGACACATTGTGAACTAACACAAAACCCCGCAAAAAAGACACTCAACATCTATACTGCAATCCCATCGTAACATAACAGTAATAACACCAAGGACTCAAACAACAATAACCCTACCTGTGAATAAGCAAGGGTAAATATTAAATGGGTCCTAGGATAACAATGCACCACCTACTGAGGAAACAAAACAAACCCGATTGCTATAGATCCTTATACAGACACTACATGCTAGCAGAATCTCTCATCATGGTCACACACACAGAGCAGAGACAGACCCTCACTAAATACAGAATACAAAATAAAGGAGCACAAATTAGAAAAAACTGAAATGGAAACCCCAAGAAGCCAGTCTCTGTGTATTAACAATGGAAAAACAGAACCACCATTCCTCATAAAACAATAAAATCAAGAAACATAAAGCATTAGTTATATAAAAGAATATTTTAAAACTACTGATAAATAGAATTTCTATTAATTAAAATCATATACATTTTTTACAGTTTCCCAGACACCAATAAAATATTTCAAAACAGCACATATATCAAATAACACACAATAATTAAAACTAATAAGGATTTTAAAAAGCTCCTGTTGTCCATACATGGGAGCTCTTGATTTCCAGTCACCCTGATATTGTCGAGGATTAGGAGGTTATTCTCTCTCTCACACATACTCACATGTCCATTCTCTCTCATACATACACATTCATGCTCTTATACCCACCATAACCTCTCGCTCTCTCAGACACTGACACACTCTCAGGCTGTAAGACACTCTCTACCCCTCCACACACACACACCCCCACACACTCTTACTCCCCTGGATTTTCTCATACACACTCATGCTCTCACTGGCTCCCTCACATAAACACAAACACACACACAGGCAATCTCCCAATCATTCTCACACTGAACCCCAGGCAGGCTCCCATTCATTTTCACACCACTCCCTCCCCAACCCCCAGGCATGCACACATTCATTCTCACACACACAGACCCCCAGGCAGGCACCAATTTTTCTCACAGGACAAGCAGGATGGTTGTCCTCACAAATGGGTGACATCGAGGATGGAGCCCACCACGGAAAACTTCTGTCAAAGTTTAAACAGAACTTTGACTGGCCCCTACTGGGCATGCCCAGCAAGGCACTGACCCTGCAGCCAGCAGGGGTCTCCCTTCAGTCTTCTTTTTTCCGCGCAGCAGTTGCCACGCGGTGAAAGGAGCTCTCTAACCACGTTCCTGACAGGAATTTGGAAATTAATTTCCTAAGAAAATTTGCCCCTCAGGGGTCTCCCTTCGACAAATTTTTAGTCATCTTACGGAACCCGGTAAGTTTTTTGCCTTTTTCCATCGACTACCGTCGAATTTGGCCCTTGAGGCCTGTTGGCACTTACCGATCCCCAGCCTAAATTTTGGCTTCAGGCCATGGCAACGGGGCTCCGCCGTTGTCCGGATTGTACCCGGACTATGTCCATCACAGACCCCCACAGGGTTTGTGTGATGTGTTTGGGTAGTGAGCATGATGTCCTGACTTGCACCACATGTGCCTTAATGACACCCAAGGGTCGCAAAGCCAGGATGGAGAAGATGGGGCTCCTCTTCCATGCACCCACCCCAACGCCATCGATAGCATCGACGTCATCGGAACCGGCACCGTCGAAGTTGTACCATCATCGTCAACCCTCCGGTGACCGTCCGCCATCGATCGCTTCTCGGCCGTCGACTCCCGTCCCTTCCCCGGATGGGCGAGGGGATCGGAAGGAAAAGCACCGCTATCGACG